>NC_057812.1:286890470-287207726 GCF_018294505.1 Triticum aestivum
GCCCCCTCGAGGAAACTCGAGGTTTGGTTTTAGTTGTATGGAGCGCTCATCTGAGTGTGCCCTGAGAATGAGATATGTGCAGCTCCTATCGGGATTTGTCGGCACATTCGGGCCGTGTTGCTGGTTTAGTTTTACCCTGTCGAAATGTCTTGTAGAACCGGGATACCGAGTCTGATCGGAACGTCTCGGGAGGAGGTCTATTCCTTCGTTGACCGTGAGAGCTTGTCATGGGCTAAGTTGGGACACCCCTACAGGGATTTGAACTTTCGAAAGCCGTGCCCGCGGTTATGGGCAGATGGGAATTTGTTAACGTCCGGTTGTAGAAAACCTGAAGTTGACCTTAATTAAAATACATCAACCGCGTGTGTAACCGTGATGGTCTCTTTCCGGTGGAGTCCGGGAAGTGAACACGGTGTTGGAGTTATGCTTGACGTAGGTTGTCTAGGATCACTTCTTGATCATACTTGTATCGATCGTGCTTTTCCTTCTCTTCTCGCTCTCATTTGCGTATGTTAGCCACCATATATGCTAGTCGCTTGCTGCAGCTCCACCTCATACCTTTACCTTACCCATAAGCTTAAATAGTCTTGACCGCGAGGGTGTGAGATTGTTGAGTCCCCGTGGCTCACAGATACTTCCAAAACCAGCTTGCAGGTGCCGATGAGTCCGTGCAGATGACGCAACCAAGCTCAGGAGGAGCTCGATGAAGATCTTGTCCTTTATGTTGTTTCGTTCTAGTTGATCAGTAGTGGAGCCCAGTTGGGGTCGATCGGGGACCTTGTCGCATTTGGGGTTCTTCTTTTATTTTGGTTCCGTAGTCGGACCTTGATTGTATCTGGTTGATGTAATGCTTTATTCATGTAATTGTGTGAAGTGGTGATTGTAATCCAACTATGTATCTTTTCCCTTATGTATTACATGGGTTGTTTGCGAAGATTACCTCACTTGCGACATTGCTTTCAATGCGGTTATGCCTCTAAGTCGTGCTTCGACACGTGGGAGATATAGCCGCATTGAGGGCGTTACACCTAGTTACAACAATGTAATGTAAATCATTGATGTGTTCAATCAGCAGAAAACAGGAAAATAATAGCCATGAATAATAGCACTTACACGTAAGTTGGACAGGAAGATGTGAAAATGGTGTTTGTCTTCACAATAATCTTCCCATGATGGGAATATATGCACGTAGTCCCTAACAACATTGAAAGCATTGTCTTTTAAACTGGGAATAAATGGAATGGGGTTCCAATCTATAGGAATTGGCCGTCTCTGCAGTTGGGATAGGTCTTCGGCCGGTGGACTTGCTGTACTTTTTGCTGGAGTGGGATTTTTCTGTGGTACAGCTGGTGCTATGGCAAATGAAATCGGTATACCTTTTGCTGGAGTGCAGGTCCTGTGTGGTGTGGCTAGTGGTGTGGCCAGTGAAGTATGAGTACATTCTACTGAAGTCGGTCCTACATTTTGTGTCACTGGTTGTACAACCAATATAAGTGGGGTGCTGTCTGATTTCTCCGATACCACCACGTTTTTCAAGGACTTTGCTAGTGCTCCTTCAGGTTCGGCAATCACCCTCTTCCTTTTTGATGTCTGATGCACAAGAACAACATTTGAGTGGAAAACATGGTATGATGACAGATGGAATATGTATTGATAATGGATGGGCATGGCATCTCGACATATATGATGAGTAAACTAAGCAGATGGCGGTGCAACAAAGTAGAAGAAATGCAAGACAACATATGCAAGATACCCGCAATCAATAAAACATTGCCAAATTAGAATAGGCACCTTGATGGGTGAACAGGACATGCCATCTGCCTTTGACTCCTCGAGGTTAGAATAGTCATTAGGATCATATTCTGAACAAGAATCAACAGGTGGGAGCGTATGAGTTTCATTGCATCCAGAATGGCACTCAATGCCTTGTTGCCAATTTTGTAAATCATTGCAGTGTTTAGCTTCAAGAGTGGACTACTGCTAGTGCGACACAAAGGAGCTACACAGATCATAGTGTAGCTATAACGGGAAAACCTTAAGCATCAGAGTAAAATCAGCAAAGTGGAACTTGCTGGAATATATGTGCTAGTATTGCCGGTACGGCTAGAAAGGCTTCGGATACCAGCTCTCTTCAAGTGAAGGTGCGGTACTGTTAATATCAATGTAACTCTCAAAGGTGACACATCTCCCCGCATTTCCTTGCTATTCTTATAGGATTCAAGTGGGCAGGCCACTACAAACCCTATTCCTATGTTTACAAGATCCCACGAATCAAAGAGGCTCAAAGTGTCCATCACAACCGACCATATAGACCTCTACATTGCAAATGTCCCTGCACATCTTCAGTACAAGGAACATACTGTACTACTATCATACTCCCTCCGTTCCAAAATATAAGTCTTGGTAGAGATTTCCACTATGGATCACATACAGATGTATCCAGGTACATTTTAGAGTGTAGATTCACTCATTTTGCTCCATATGTAGTCCACGGTGGAATCTATACAAAGACTTGTATTTAGGAACGAAGAGAGTACATATTAAAGAAGAACGGGAGAGGAACATGGTAAAGAAGAGCAAGCAGATTTTGGATAATATAATGTTGGTTGCGCAGTGCCCACACATGATGAACTAGAGCGCACTAAGAATGCAACTCCTAGCTGTCTCTCGACCATTTCAGGCGGTTGGATGAAGATCCTACGTCTCCTAACCCTTCTTCTTCCTCGTCTCTGATTCTTCCCATACAGAACACCGCACGGGCCGCCGGCTGGACCACCGACCCCCACCGCCTGTGTTCCTCCACCACCCCCACCCCCACCCCACCCCAACCCCCGCCCGCATCGATTTTTCTTCATTCGGCAAGGCCCCACAACCACCCGAGCCCCTTCGATCGCACCGGCGAACTCCGGCGAGCTCTGAAAAATCGACTGACCCGATTTTGAAATTTAGTCTACTGTGATTTAACTAGTGTGGAATATAAAAGGGGAAAACCATAAGCATTGCGAGTATGGTATTGAGCGTGCCATGGCGGATCTGAAGGTGCAAACCGGACAAAGGCAACTTCGCAACCAAGACAAGAAATCAGAGTAAAGCAGTGGCGATCTATTTTCTTGCTGCGATAAATAAGTTGAGTAGATACGAAAGAGTACCGCCTCTGGTGCGGCGCCGTGTACGCATCTGCTGAGAATTTGACGGTGCTGCTGTAGCGATGGCTGTTGGCGGCGTGGAAGCAGATCCAGGAGGGTAGATGGTGGCGGCGGGGCGCGGTGGACGAGACGGTCGTAGGAGCGGTGCCAGCAAGGTGGACGACGTCGGGGATGAAGCGAGAGGGCGGGATGCAAGGATCCCGGCCCGAAGCCGTGGATGAGAGAGGTCGATCTCTTGTAATGGACGGCGGCGTCGGGGTATCAGCTCCGGCATGGTGGAGGTGGACGGTGGTGGATAGGGTGGCGGACAGCGGTGGACGGAGGAGGGTGGGGTGGAGAGGGTGGTTTGGCGCCCACGGAGTACGAATGGGGAAAAGGGAGGTAGAGAGGAAGGGGGAACCATGTATTCAGGGCGCGCTTGTCTCAAATGCGAGGAAATTTACAAACTTAGCCCCCGTTTCAAATTTCTACTACATCACAGCAACACTAGTTGGTTGGGGATAGGACGGTAATCTCGCATACACCGAATATTTGCCGATGAGAGTTTGTTTTTGGCACCCACCGTGTATGAATATGAATCGGGGAGGGAGTCGATTTCGGCCGAGGACACACTGTGTTTTGGCACCCACCATGTATGAATCCGGGTGAGAGGCGGTTACGTCACGTTTAGGAGAAATTACAAACCTACCCCTATCGAAACCTATAGAAATCCAGCATATAGGCTTTGCGTGGCAGGGATAGGCAGTAGTGATTTCCATCTCATAGATTTTTGTTTCGGGCGGTTACTGCGACTTTCCCCGCTTCGTTAATATTTTGCAGAGTGCATGTTTACCGTGCCAACTAAATTCGAATCCCGTTTGTATTCTATTTTTTTCGGGTAGGATCCATTTTCAATTGGAATTACATTCTATATACATCATTTATATATATATATACTTTCAAAAGCACAACAAAGAATTCTGCTCCTTTATATGTATAATATGATTTACAAATACAACGATCTCGAAATCTTAAGGTTGAATTCGAAAAAATTTAACCAAATTATGTTCTACTAAAATGTATTGATCAGTAATATCTACATATTAAATAACATCGATGTGCGTGAATTCATATGAGTATGCATGTTTGATAGATCAATTTTGGTTCGAGTATGGGTTACATGTATCATCATCTCGAATTCAAATATTTGAATCCCTTTTTTGTTCACTCCTTTCACGCCCATCTCTCTCGCATGCATGCTCCTTCAGGTAGCTATCACTCTCTTTTCTCCAGCTCACCCGCACGCTCACTTCATGTTGCTCCTATCCTCGCAAACATGGTCTCTCGACGTCTCCCTTGAGAAGTGTCACACTCTCCCTATCATTATAAATTACACGGTTTTCATTATCTCTCACGTCTCTACTGTTCTCTGGTATCACTCGGTACCTAAGCTTTCTTTTTCACCGCCAAACACACAGTCTCCACTCGTCTTTCACTTTGTCTTTCTCTCTATGGGATTCTCTCACACACCCTATATGTCTCTACATATGACTCATACCACTAAAATTACTCTCTCTATCTCTCCTATAGACACAACATTTGTTGCGTTCTCCTTTTTGTCTCCATCCCAGACTGACATTATTCATTTGTTTACCGATCAGACAACCCCGACTACCGTCTCCTCTCTCTCTCACAGACACACACTCACAACTCCTACCACTAAAATGTGAATGGAAAACAAGATTTTGTTATACCCAAACAAAAAAGGACTGGAGGGAGTGATTTCTCTGACACGGACGCGACCTTTCATAGCGCAGGCATTGAACCGGCGCGCCGGCCAAGAGGGCCGCACTCGCTGTAGGCCTGGCTGAGCACGCCTCCTCGTCGCGTGCAACCAGCTTAAGACTGCCCCGCCTGCCTTCATTGAATCCACGCGTGTGCCGGCAACACATCCTTCCGCGAGCCAGCGGGCATTTTAGAACACAAAAAATGACTACAATATAATTAATTTACGCATGGTCTTGACTTGTTGTGCTCGCACTGGTAGTAGGAACTAGTAGAGGATTTTCTTTATTTATAACTCTCCTCACATTTTTTTGGCTTTGAAGTGAATCATGGTTGTGGACATTATGTATGAATGTGCAGATATCTGTGAACATGAGTTTGATGTGGAAGTTGAACTTGGAATGTCGGGCTTGCGCGTGAACTATACCATGTCCAATGCTTCGTCTGTTATTGTTTGGAAAGTAATTGCCGTTATTACATGACCCGAAAAAACATTTTGTGCCACATCATTAGATGCACGGACATCACAACAGGAATGCTGACTGGATAAACATTTGAACCTAGCTATTATGAAGGAAATTTTGTATTGACAACAGTTTTAGATAGCAGGAGACGCCTAGCCTGCTCTGCCTCTGCTAGCTTATTTCTGGCTTCTTCCATCTCTTCTTTGGCTTGGGTGAAGAGAGCATCTGATTGCTCTTTTCGCTTCTTCAGGAACTCAGCTACATTCTCAAGGGCTGCTGCACGCTTTCTTTCAGCCTTTACTAATGCCATGAGGACACGAACAACGGACGACTCCACCTGGCTTGTGTGTAATCCAGCATCATCTGGGAATTTGCACCTTGTGTCTAATCCAGCATCATTAGGGAATTGGCACCTTGTGTGTAATCCAGCCTCATTTTGGAAACATGATCTCGAGGTTGACCATACTTCCCTCCTCGTAGGAACTGCGTCCTGACATGAAGTTACTTCTTTTTTAGATAAATACTCAGAGCTACCTAGATCCATTTAGTAGAAGCCAGATAAACAGAACTCGGAGAAGTGAATTCAAAAGGAATAAATAAATAAAAACATACTACAAGGTGAGAACACCCACTTCCTACATCAAGCTAAAAACGAAAGCATTAGGATGATTAAGACTCTTCTTATAACAACAGAAACAGAAACTACAACATATACACATCGAAGAACATGAGGCTACACGAAAGTAATTGAAAGGGTGTTACTTACCAAAGCTCGTTTTACAGGTTCGGTGCGGCTCCTCTTTAACTTGCCACGCTCCTTGAAGATGTCCCGAATATCTCGTGTTTGATCTTCATTGCTCCTCTACATGTTCGCACTCGTGGTTTTAAAATCTCAACATGGCAATAAAAATATAATACTAGTAATACTCGCGCATCTTGTGGGCAACATTAAAGCACACGTCTGCCATGTTAGAGCATCTCCAATAAGATAAACTACTCATACAAATGCATCTTGATGCGTGCAACGCATGGGCATTTTGCTAGTTCTAAAAACCTTTCCATCATTTGCCACACTACTGGTTGCAGATGAAAAACCTACCCAAGCACAGCGCGAAGCATGAGCGACGCACAATTACAAGCTGATATTCTGTTGGACAATGGAGGCTATAACCAATTACTTTTACGGGAACAATAGCACCCAGGAAATTTGAAGGGTAGGTATGAACAAAATTGGAACTGCACATGTACTGCTGAGTGATTCAATACACACATTACCAATCAAGGAGGAGAACGATGGTCGCGGCGGCCTCTGTGAGTCATGGTCGGCAATGGGAGTCAGTTCATTGTCCATGACGGTGGTACTTCTGCGCTTGGCGTCGGCTTCCGGGAAGCAGATATGAGACCGTGGAAGACGATGCCGGGGAAGAGGCTCCGTGTACGACGACGACGGTGGACTGGCTCCAGTGCGGCGTACGAGGTCGTCGATTAGGCAGATGCGCTGCGGTGGACGAGTGCGCCGACGTAAAGGGGAGAAGCACAAAGGCTGCGGTGCCGTGGAGAAGCCTATTTTGCGGTGGGGATAGAAATTGGGGAGTATTCAGGTGTACTACTCTGGGTGCCGGGGTGGGGTTGGCTGGGTAGGGTGAACCTGAAGTTACGAAAACACCCCCCAACCAAGCGTCATCCGTAGGCCTATTCCGAAGTCTATGATGGTAACTTCCCACTGCTCGAATCAGGGTCGCGGGAGATTTTCCCGCCGACCTCAAAATTTTGTGACACTTGACTCCCCGTGTGGCGTGTTGAGTGATTCGGCTAAGCAACTAGCGAGTAGTAGTAGTAAACTCTGCATATTAGGTTTGACCGAAGTCAAACTTCCTAAAGTTTGACCAAGTTTATAGAAAAAAATATAAACATTTACCATAACAAATATGTATGATGTGAAAGTACATTCAATAATGAATCTAATGGTATTTATTTGTTATTGTATATGTTAATATTTTTTGTTATAAGCTTTCTGAGAGTTTACAAAACTTGACTTTGAACAATGCTAATACGCGGACTTAAATAAAAACGGATGGAGTACACATTTGTTTTCTTAGTTTGTAGTGAACTAATCATTTGTTGAAATTGTGAAATAAATATATTAGGCTATTGACTTCGAATGTAATGGTCTATACAATTCAATAGTTACAATCATTGTCGAATCCCAAGATGTATACAAGGTCTATAGTACTTCACAACATGCTCAAACTCACATAATCCCAGTCAAATGAGAATCTAAATGCATTTCATAGTTATTACTTTGTAGGATGCAACAAGAACAACCATAACTCTACATCAGCCATTGTAGAAGCAACATTTTGACATATCCCAATGTGTGAATGAAACGTGCAGAGAGAGCTTTTGAAGATGGAGCAGATAGGGCTGGAAAGTTTGTATGTATGTGGATGAGAGAGTAGGAGACAAACCTAACGAGACAGAGAGAGAGAGATAGAGAGAGAAAGAGAGAGGAAGAAGTTAGGTCTGTGAGAAAGATGCATACATGTAATATACATGAGATGCGTGTGCATCTAGATTCTGTATACGTGGAAGGAGAAGACACAACATGTTTGATGAGAGAGCAGGAAAAACATGGACGAGAGGGGAATGATCTCGTGGGTTGAGGGATTGACAATTTTGTGTGGGGGAGAGAGGGATTGGTAATTTTGTGCAAGAGAGAGAGAGAGGGTGGGGGAGGAGTCAGTCAGCCGTCGTCACATCACCTTGCTTCCAAATGACCCCGCATTCTCTAGTGCGGTGTGGTCGCCGTCTTTGATCTGCTCGTTGCCCTCTTTGAAGATTGATGTGTTGTGCATGTTGGGGTGCAAAGAAGCACAAGCGAGAGTGGTCGCCATATAACCTTGGATGGGGATGAATTGTGTGCTCGGGGGAGTGTGTGTGTGTGTTGTGCTGCATGTCTCTCTCTCTCTGTGTGTGTGTGTGTGTGTGTGTGTGTGTGTGTGTGTGTCAGATATTGAGAGAAAACAAACCTAAGGAGAGAAATGGGTATTCACGAAGAGATTGTGCGGGCCTTGAGGTGGGCAGGGGCCGAGTGAGGGTGTTAAAATGTGCGCGTTGATGCATGTGTTGCATGCGACCGTGCGAGGGACGGACGAATCGAGAGAGATGGTTGTTGTGTTATGGATGCTCCTCTGTCTGTCTCTCTCTCTCCCTCACACACACACACAAGTAAACTAGAAGACCATTCTCTCATGTATACACAACATATCGGCATCTGTCTATGTCTCACTCATGCACGATCATTTGCACATTCACACCTCTCTATGTCTGTATCACCCGCACACCATCTCCACATTGCCCTTCCGTCACAACACACATATGGACACATACACACGTTCTATATCAGTCACACACACAAAATCAGTATTAAAAAAAACTAGGGCGCACCTAAAACGTCCAAATCCAAATAAACACGAACTAGAGCTAAATTCAAATATATGGAAATATTGCACCGTCAAGAACTTTCACAGGAAAAAAAGTTGAGTAATATTCGAGGATTGTTTTCACACACACAAAAAGGTTCGGTGGATGTCCTTCGAGCGCGACACAGTGACGCACCATTGGATCGACCGCACGGCCGCAGTGCACGCGCTTGCACATGATTCGGTATCGTGGCCGTGGTACTAAGGCTGGTCACAATGGGCAAGAACATAAGCTAGTCACTAATAAACGCGTTACCTAAGTCTAATGTTTACGTGTACTAGTACGGTTTTCTTTTAAGTTTGACCAACCTTATATATAAAACTAAAGTAAGCTCCCACACGCGCACTCATCAATATGCCGCCACCGCCGTTGCGCATGTCGGCGCCCTCCTGCTCCGGCCAACAATTTCTCGCCCATCACCGCCGTGTCGCCGCCATCCCTGTGCCATGAAGCCGAAGGCTCGCCCGCTCACGTCGTTTGTGGTCCCTCCTCGCGATGCCGCCGCGCTGCCAAGCATGCGAGCAGCTGGTGGAGCCATGTCTATGCATGTAGCGTACGAAGAGGAGGACGAGTGCATGCTCCAGCACGCCGGCGAGGAGGAACTAGCGTGTCATTATCGTCTCCGCCTGCGCGGAGGAGGCGCGCATGGTGGCTGTCGCGGCGGAAGCCGGTCGCGCGCGCGTCGAGCCCGCAAACCGGTGCGGACGCGGAATCTACCTTCGAGACCTTGAATGCCACATGGATCCTGCAATCTGAAGGAGCAATTTGGGACAGTCAACTCATGTGAGCCGTTTGATGCAACATGGATGGCTAGAAGGGCTTCTTCCACCTTTTCTACCGTCTTCTTCCTTCGCTCCGTCGAACTTATTTCACAAATCGACTCACCCAAATTATACTACTAGTACGAACATATTAAGTACAGTAGGAACACGAAGATACGAGCAGTAGTACCAACTGCAAGAAGAACAGTAGTAAGACATAGTACTAGTACTACTGTACATACTAAAGAGTTCAAATAACGAGAAAGAACATAAACATAGTTCTGCTAGGGCCTCAGCACAACACACCCTTGAAAATAAACTAATAAGCAACTAGTCCGCTTGACACTGCAGTAGAACCAGCATGAGCGACGTCACTGCCACCTACTTGGAGTCCGAGTCCACGTCCTCGACTTCGTCCTCGTCCCTCTTCCTCTTCGCCGACGCTTCTTTGCTTGAATCGGACACTGGGCTCTGCTTCTTCATACAACCCTTGTAGATATTTAAACAAAGATAGGCATCCATTGCTGCGTACAGGATGTGATCTTCATCTAATGTCTTCGACTCCCATGCATGATGAAACTCGTGATGAGGTTTCTTCAGTTTAGCGTACGAAGGATCAATCATGGCTGCTGCCAGGGTCAGCATTGAAGGTTGAGAGGAGGACACCAGGCTTTCCTTCTGGAGATCGAAGGGCTGGCCTACAACGAGACCTATCCGACGTAGGACGTCACTGTCGTTCTTAAAGCCTACATTAACAAATTTCACTCTTTTGTCCTTGAGGAAGTTCTTAAAATCCTGGCACTCAACGTCGGCATGGCATATGTGGTAGACCAAGAAAATGTTATGTACGCAAACCTGGATCACGGCGGGCTTCTTCCTCTCTTCCTCCTTTAGATCCTTCTCTCATCCTAGGACTGTGGTGTACTCAACATCTAGCCCAGCGACCCACTCATCCGTTGAACTGTTGAACATGCGTAGGAAGCGAGCAAGCCATGCTTTCATCGTCTTGGATCCACGTGTGTAGATGACGATGAACTGATCGCCGGTGATGGCTCTAACCTGGTACTCAGCGGCGACCATGGAGATTTGGGAGGCCATGGATATTGGAGGAGGGTTAGGAGAAGTTGAACTGCTGTACCCCGCAAAAACAAACAAGGAGCGAACTAATGTGAAAGGACGGGACGACTGGGAGCGAACTGTTGTAAGGTAGAAGACGGGGACGAGTAGGGCGTGCGAACGGCGTGGGGTTGCTGGCTTGCCCGGTGGATAAATGGCTGCAATCCCCCAAAGAGTTCACGAGAACTATGCGGGACCCACTAGATGGCATGTCTACTAGACCCATATCGTAGGCCTGACGGTATAGCTTCTGCCTATTCGCACGCCATGTCGGCGCGTGGATGTAACTTCACTTAATTCCGTCAAATGTCGCGCCTCCCACGACCTTCGCCTCCCTCGCGCGGTCGTGCCCTTTGAGACTTCGACCGGCTATAAATGAGCAATTTTTTGCCTTTTTTTAGACAAGCAATTTTTTTGCCTACTCTGCATGCATGATACTCCCTCTGGTCCTTTTTACTCCCGTCAACCATTTGCAAAGTGTTTGACCAAATTTATACTTTTTTTGTACACCACCTTATATTAATTAACCAGCCACACCAGTACACTCATTCGATACAATATTCACCGCACATGGCGGTACATTATTTACAAGAATACCATCTAATCTATTGTCAAAGCTATACTTAGCGATTAAGTGTGCCACCTTATTGGCCGAACGGCTAATATTTGATGATTGAAGATTGTTGATCAACTTCGAGATGCTCAACGCTTTCATCTTCAGGTCGCGCATAGCAGACCTGTCAATGCTTTGACATGCATCAATGAAATCCCACGACCAAATTTATACTAAAAATATCAATATCTACAATACTCCCAAAACACTTAGGCGCGGTGCATTAACTTCTACCTCGTTTTTTGTTTCTTGACATATCAACCAATAGGAGATGTGGGTGTGCATGCTTTTAATGACTTGAGACTACCAAACACGACATGCAGTGGTTAGTTTATTGCATGCAGTGCTATTAATTAGCAAATAAACATTAAGATCTCTCGTTTTCCCCTCCTCCCTGGTCACAGTGCACAATCTAAGATGACTTTCTCACCTAGACGGAGGGAGTACTGATTATAATGAGTACTCCCTCCTTCCATCTACATAGGGCCTAATGCGTTTTTCAAGACCGCCTTTTACTATTGATAAAATTAATACTACATGACATGCATAATGTGAAAATTATATCATTGAAAGCTCCTTTCACATACTAATTTGATGATGTGCTTTGTGTAAGTTGCATGTCATATATTATTGCTCTAACATTTGGTCAAAGTTAGCCTCGAAAAACACATTAGGACCTATATAGATGGAAGGAGGGAGTATAAGAACTACGTTTTATAATGAGTGTAAAAATATTGATTGGACATTGTGAATGTTGACACATTGTGGAATAGTTTTTGAAGTCTGCAAAAGTACTCAACTAGTGTTGTCGTTCTCCACAAAAAAATGTGTTTACCAATACATGCATGAACTCTAGTTACTCTAACCCCCCTCTCTTCTTTAATTCTTTGCCACATCAGCATGTTTGCTATTCCCGTGTGCATCATACCAGCTAAGATACCACCATTATGGCCAGCCTTAATCATCGCATGCAATAATTTAGTGCACCTTGAAATATGAACATGTGTGGGGCGTGTTTGTTTTTAATGACTTGAGACTATACCTAGCCCGGCATGCAAGATGACTTATTATGCACCGTTCCCCATACCTGCAGGAAGCCCGTTCGTCTCCAAATTTTTTCCTCTCCTTGTGTGGAAACGATATGCCTGCCAAACCGTCCTTCTCCCTCCGGCGGTCCAACCACTCCACCCCGTGTGAAAAAATCTGCATGCATGACTCTCCTCCCCCCACGCTCGTCCAATCCGTTGTGACCAGCAACATTTCCACCCCTTCGCTCCCCCGTAATTTACTCCAACAAATATGCCCATGTAGCTGTTACTTAACTGCAGGTGCATTCGGTCACTGACATATGGGCCCAACAGGGGTGTGGCCCACATGTTAGTGACGCAACTGGACCAGCAGTTAAGTCAGTGCAGCTCAGTCCATATCTTACGTAGGTGTGCCATTGCTCGCTATAAATACTACGCCTCCCATGACATCGCTATCTCCTCCCCCTCACCTTCATGTTCATCGCTATCTCCTCCCTCCCTCTCATGTCGACCAGCATGGCATCGCCCCTCCCAAGCCCTAGGAGCCCCTCGCTGCACCGCACAGACGGTTAGGCGTCGCCGTTCCGTTCCTTGCCGCCACTAGTCGAGGAGGATGCGTCGGTGTTCCGCTCCTCGCCGCTACGCGACGCATCGCTGTTCCATTCCTCGCCGCCACTAGTCGAGGATGACGCGTCGGCGTTCTGCTCCTCGCCGCGAAGCGTCGAGGTGGAAGCGTCGGTGTTCCCAATCTCGCCAGCACGCGCACCGGAGGATGGGTCGGCTCCCCGCTACGAGGAGAACCCCGCACCTCCCGCCGAGCGCCCCCCCTTTAGGAGCTTTGGAAAGAAATGGATGTCACCTTGTGGGAGGCTTTGCCTCCAGCAGAGCGCGCCAAAATAGAGGCGGAGAAGAAGCCTGAGGAAGAGAAGCGCACCGTGGAACAAGCTGCCTAGGAGGCCTATGTCGCGTCCGAGAGAGTCAGGCAATTGGCTCTTTGGCAGAAGGCTCATGCGAGGGCCGTGAGGGTGGCGGAGGACGCCTGTGCCAACGCCCTGAGCATAGTCGGGCCCAAGCGCCACATCTACGCTTGGTGGTACATGGATCGGGTGCACGCTTCCAGCGAGGAGGAGTACCTGTTGGCGCCGGATTACCACACCGGTGAGATCGCGCTCGCCCGCCGGCAAGCCGCCAATCAGCACCTCGCGAGTTGCGAGGCTGAGGAAGAGGCGTTGTGTCGGCGCGCTGGGAAACGGCCGCGCACCAGGGCACTCGTGGCGCCGCCGCAAGCGCTCCTGCGAGCGCCGTGGCGCGCCGTAAGGCGATCTCATTAGTCTTGGGACGCAAATGATAAATCCCGAACGTTCAGGAATTTTTAGTGTCCTTAATTAAGTATGTAAAAGGGAAATTTTGGAAACCTTGTGTATTCATACGCACTTTGCAAGTACGTGCATATAGCACAAACTTTACTATATACTATCGCAGGATAAGAATTCTATGAGACCAGGTCTCACGCGAGACCCATCCTGATGGATGACATGCGGCATTCACAAATCACAAAGCATCCCCCACCCCCCACTTAAAAGCCACGTGTCATCCATCAGGACGGGTCTCACCTGCTAGCCGTGAGACCTGGTCTCATATACGAGTAATTTTTTCCACTATCGCACTAACGTCTCTCTCGATATATGCTTGCAGACTGTGCTACTCCCTCCGTCCAGGTCAATAAGTCATCTTCGGTTGTGCACCGTGACCAAGAAGGAGGGAAGACTTATACACCTAGACGGAGGGAGTACTACTATTACTTATGTATGTGCAAATGCACGTTTTAACATTACGATACGGTTTTTGTAAAAGTAGAAAAACAACACTAGTCAAGCTTGTGAAACGATTCAATGCAAAACAAATGCAAAAATGCTCGTTTGATTGTTTACTTTTAGCTTCCTTCTCTGTGGTTATTTCTCTGTCGTACTTTGTACGGAGTATCTCACTGGTTGAAAGGCATGCAAATTCCCAAACCGCTTCCTACACCCTGTATCTCATTGGTTGCCGGCGTTGACGTTGTCGCCCATGTCATCGAGGATGAGGTTGCCGAGGTCGGGGAAGAAGTCGTCGTTCGCAACTAATCATGTGGACTAGCATAGTAGTAGGATACAGAGTAGAAACATGAATTTTACCATGATTTCGAACAGGAAGGACATAAACACATATGGTGCAACGGGAGCAGCACTGTTGCGTTGAGGTTGTCGCCCATGTCCAAACACCACGTAGAGATGGTCTTTGAGCATGGTTCGTAGTCGTTCCATGCTCGGGCATTGAAGTTTGTAACTATTTTAGATTAGAATATACTACTCCTCCGGTGCTAGTAGTAGAGCAGAGTCCTACTCTACTACTCTACTCAAGCAAGTTAGGGCATAGCATTGTAGGGAGTACCAGTATTGTGATCACTCAAGCAAGTTGTCTGGCATCGCATGACCCTACGCTGCTGGTATGTGTCTCGTAAGTCAAGTGGCGTGCTGTAGTCATCATCACCTGTCCACTTCCTACAGCACATATTCACTTCTCCATCTTTGTCCGCACATTGTCTCGTCCAATCTTCCATCCCCGCTAAGGCGCCTCCCCCCTCGTCTGAAACCCAAGCACTAACAATGGGAGAACCGAGCAGCGTCCGCCGAAAGAGTGGCTGGAATTCGCTCCCCACAGAGGTAATCAAGCTCATTGTTTCACGTGTGGAAAATCTCAGTACCATGCCGCTCGCCGCGTGCTCGTCGAGGCTGTACCGTTTACTTAAAGCCCTCAGGCCAGAGCTTTTTAAGACAGCTCCTTGCTTGCTGATGCCGCCTGATCTTCAGCAACGACGTGTCATGTAGCATAACGATCTTAGGGTGGCGAGCATCAACCCCCTTGACTGCGATCCGATCCCCGTCAGCCTCAACTACATTAATGGTATGTACTGGGTCTGCATGAACACATCTTGGATGGTGCTCGTCGACGGTCGCGGCAGCTGGATGCTCGTGGAGGTCTACACCCGGGGATTGATCCCCCTTCCTTCGATTAACACTGCACTGCTTTGGCACCGCGTCCCAGAATACTCGGAATCTTACAGTAGCCAACATGATACCAAGTTTGATTTGCTCAAGGTTGTAATCTGTCAAGTGCCCACAAGATCTGCAAATTATAAAGACTTCAGGCTAATTGCGTTCTTCAACCGCGGTCTCGCCTATCTGATAGGTCACTGCGGTAAGTGGATAAATCTGCACGTCCATCGCAGGATCATACATCCTCCATGGTTCTCCGATGCCATTGAACACAAGGGCTTCATTTATGCTGTCGACTCCTTCTATGGCTGGACGTATTGCTGGCCTACTCCAGTCATCACTACAAACGGCTGTTACAGTAGTATGTAACTTTCCTATGATATCATGATGGCTTGCTTATATTACTGTCAACATTTGCTGAAAAAATATTCATGCTCATAACATGCTGTTCTTAAGATTGACTAAACCAAGAGCCCTTTTTTATTTGACTCCAACTTGATATGATGTTGTAGGCCGCCTGGTGTCCCTACCCTTCCTAATCCCAGAACCTTTCAAAGAAAAGCGGCATGGCAGCAGGTGGTTCCTGGCTCGATCAGACGACGGCGAAAGATTGATGATCGTTCGCACGTATAGGACGTGTTGTTTCGTGGAATACAATCACAGTCACTGCAAGGTCTTTGAGCAGGATCCCAACTTCTCTGGGCCTTCAGGAATTTTTGACTGGAGGCTGGTAAGTTGCCTTGGTACACTCTCTCTGCTTGTCGGACTGAATTATCCGATTAACCAGGAGATAACTATAAGTGCATCTAGTGCCACCCCTAGTTGGTTTTGGAGTATTGACGACAAACCTAGTTGAGGGACTAATGTGTTTGTGAGAATTGCAGGATAACACAGGTAGAAGTCCCTCATTGATTCGGTTTTCCTACCAGAGATGACCCCTAAAAATGTATGAAGACATTGAAGCCAAAGGTGGTATATGAAGATATTCACATTGAAGACTATGACAAGAGAAGACACCACATGAAGCCTATGGAGCTCGAAGACTTAGATCTTTCATAGTTCTTTTTCTTTTGTGTTGAGTCACAGGAACCACCGTACTGTTAAGTGGGGTCCAAGAGAACCAGTCAGAATGACTGAAGTGATGCCTAAACCAAAACTTATGTCTTCGAGTGAAGACTATGAGAGCGAATCTTGTCCAGAGTCGGACAAGTCAGCTTTGCTTGTAGCCCAAGTAAAGTTGTCGTGTGAGTTTGAAATCTGACCGTTGGAACACGTATCAGTTCCTTAGTGACCCAGGGTCATTTCGGACAAATCAGGTCGGGTTGCCAAGTGGCTATAAATAGCCCACCCCCCACAAACATAAACGGTTGGCTGCTCAGATTGAGAGAATAGCTTTTGTCGTGTGAGAGCAACCCACCTCGAAGCCTTTGAGAGAGAATTCCTTGCGAGGATAAAGCCCTAAACACCCAGAGCCAAAGAGAATTGGGCATCACTTAAGTCTTCTTGTCTGTGTGATCTGAAGACTTATTACACTTGAGGACTGTGCATCCTCCAGCCGGTTAGGCGTCGCGTTCTGAGCATCCAAGAGACATTGTGGATCGCCGGTGAACGAAGTCTGTGAAGGTTTGGGAGTCTACCTTGAAGACTTACCAGAGTGATTGGGCGAGGTCTGTGTGACCTTAGCTCAAGGGGAATACGGTGAGGACTGGGTGTCCTGAGCTGCGTGTTCAGGACTGGGTGTCCGGGACTGTGTGTCCTAAGGTTTAAATACCTAGCCGCCCCAACCAGACGTACAGTTGTCACAGCAACTGGAACTGGTCCAACAAATCATTGTCTTCAACGAGTCACTGGTTTGATCTTCCCTTTCCTTAACTTACTGTCACTCCTTGTGAAGTCATTGTATGCTTGCACTATCTTTTGTCTTCACTGAGTGACTGCGTGTTCTGTTAGGCTTCATAATATTTTCCTACCTGATCCTTACTACATTGCTGCTATTAGTCATTGTGCTTTCATTCTATTGAATACTTGACTATGGCTTGCCTAGTGTAGTCTACCTTCCGCTGCATGGTAATAGGATTATTTCTACCGTTTGGCTTCATAACTTCCATGTTTTGAAGACTTTTATAAAAATCGCCTATTCACCCCCCCTCTAGTCGATATAACGCACTCTCAATTGGTATCAGAGCAAGGTGCTCCCTTGTTCTGTGTGATTCGGTTTAACCACCTGGAGTTTTAGCTATGTCGACTGCAGGGATAATTAAAGTCTCCGCTGCGTGCCCCGTCTTTGATGGAACTGAATATCCCTACTGGAAGAATAAGATGCGCATGCATCTTGAAGCCATTGACGTCGACCTATGGTATGTCGTCGAGAACGGCGTTCCCAAGGCTGGAGAAGGTGTCACTGCTGCTGATGTCAAGAAATTCGTTCAGCTGGACTCTACTGCCAAAAATATCATCTGTGGTCATCTGACCAAAGGACAGTATGGCCGTGTGAGTGCTTTGAAGACATCTAAGATGGTCTCGGACTGGCTCTCCAAGGTCAATGAAGGCATCTCAACCCAGAGAGATCAGAGAATCAGTGTCCTTCGCAACCTCTTCATCCGCTTCAAGCGAAATGAGAATGAGAATGTCCAGCACACATTTGACTGACTCACTGACATCACAAATGAGCTTCAAGCCCTCGGCGCTACTGGGACCACCAAACATGAAGTCGTCAAGACAATACTGAGATCACTTGATAGTTCATTTGACATTCTAGCCCTGATGATTCAAGAACGTCCTGATTTCAAGACACTCGATCCGTCTGACATACTTGAGAGGCTCAACACACATGAGTTCCAGCTTTCTGAGAAAAGAGATATCTACGGTCCAAACTATGGGCGAACCCTTGAAGGCAAAAGCTGTCTCCTCATCTGAAGAAGAATCTGACAGCAGTTCTGATGATCCCGAAGACATTGGAAGGGAACTTGCTATGCTCGTGAAGAAGTTCCAAAAATTCACCAAGAAGAAAGGCTTCAGAAAGTCTTCCCGATCAAGCTCAAGGAATGATGAAGCTTCTGCTCATGACTACAAGAAGAAAACATGTCACAAGTGCAAGAAACTTGGCCACTTCATCTCTGAGTGTCCACAGTGGGACAATGAGAACAAAACGAAGAAGAAGAGCAAGGAATATGACTCTGACAACAACAAGAAGAAGAAATACTCAAAGTCTTCATCCAAGTCTTCCACAAAGTCTTCATCACACAAGAAGGGCTCATCTGGCAAGGCACGTGTGTTTGTTGGCAAGGAAATGGATTCAGAGGAGGAGTCCGCTTCTGAGGAGGCGGAGGTGGAGTCTGAGGAGGAGTCCGACTCAGGCGTCGCAAGTCTGGCTACAGCACACGTTGCCAGGTCCATCTTCAATACTGAAGACAATGACCTCGTCACCGACACCGATGCAAATGACAAGGACTACTCCGCTTCTACCTACTGCCTCATGGCACGCGGTGCCAAGGTAAACACACGCACTACTCACTATCAAACATCTAGTGACGATGACTCTGATTGTGATTCAAAACCCAGCTACAGAACACTTGCTAAAATTGCAATTGAACAACAGAAAGCTATGGAACATATTCAAAAACTGTTAGACAGAAGCGATGATCTGTTAGGTGCTGAAATGACTCGATCTGAATCCTTAACTGAAGACATAAAAAATCTTCACGTTAAGTATCAGGAACTTGAAAGTCGTCATGAAACTCTCTCAACAACTCATGAAAAGCTTTCCTATGATTATCTTCAAAGGAAGCAAGATCTTGAGAAATTGAGAGCGGTTCATGAAGATCTTCAAAAGGAAAACGAGTCACTTCGCGCCAAACAGATCAGTCCCGCTCAGGAAGGATTTGAACCACCATGTCTTAAATGCATTGAGCGTGATAATGCTACTTCTGTTGCTGAATGTTCTACTGCTACTACTGTTGCAATATCTTCAACTGTTGATGTGGTAACTAACCCCTCTGCTGAGGATACCACGCTATTGCTGATGAGAATGCTAGGTTGAAGACATTGCTTGAAACAGGGATGTACAAAAGTCTTAAAGGGCATCAGACACTATGTGATGTCCTCAAAAAGCAGATACTGAACTGAAACCCGAGGAAAGAGGGTGTTGGGTTCGTAAGGAAAATGAATGCTGATGGCTCTTACTGGAAACCTGAGCAGTACCCCAAAACCATGTGGGTTGCTACAAAGGAACCTTCAGTAGACCCATCCAATCTATCTGGCTTCACTTGTGCTAACCCCATAATCATTGATGAATCCTTTGATGCAAACTATATACTGTTTAAGAATCAGAATGGTGAAGTGTTTGCCAGGTACATTGGTACTAAATGCAGGAATGGACCGCCTATGAAGAAGATCTGGGTTCCGAAAAGGTGTCTGGAGAATCTTCCTATGAATGTCATCATGACACCTCACGTGAAGAAGACAAACCTCAGACCCAAGGCTTCATACGGTCCAAAGGCTTCATACAGACAGAGGACTCACCTGAGTCGCACTAACACAAATGTTTTGCAGGGAAACCATACTCAGGCATATGAATATGAGAGCGGTTCATCAAACCGCCATGTTCATAAGACCAAGAACTATTATGCTTATTCTTATGAGTACTATTGTCCGCCTGCAAGACTGTTTGCTAGGGCTCCAATGCCAAAATTCTCAGATGCTGCACTTAGACTTATTGCTTCTCAGCCACCCTTGAAGATGTGGGTGGCTTAGAAAGCTTAACTCTCTTTTGCAGGGAAAGGTCTCCAGCAGAAAACCAAAATCGTCTGACGCCATTGCTGGGGACCTTAAACATCTTGTAGGGCGCAAGATTAAATGCCCGAATGGTCTTACTATGTACTTCGTTCCTGAATCACTTGCTACTCTCCCTATTAGTCCTAATCTGGATCTAAGCTTTCATAACCCATTGGTTCGTCAAATGTTTTTGCTTCACAATGCTCTTGGTGAAGCCTATCCCCCTAACTGCACTGTAGGGTACGACACCGACGTCTTCAGAATGGATTATTGATAGTGGGTGTACAAATCACATGACTGGCAAAAGAAGTCTTCTTATGGACTCAACTTTACGTCCATCCGACAAGAGCCACATCACATTTTCTGACACTAGTAAAAGCAAGGTATTGGGTCTAGGTAGAGTTGCAATCTCAAGGGATCAACACATGGATAAAGTCATGCTTGTTGAATCCCTTGGCTTCAACTTAATGTCTGTCTCAATGCTTTGCGATTTGAACATGATCGTAATATTTGGAAAATATCGTTGCCTTGTACTAATGGAATCTGACAAGTCTCTAGTGTTTGAAGGGTATCGAAAAGATGATTTGTACGTAGTAGATTTCTCAGCAGGACCACAGCTTGCCGTATGTCTTCTAGCAAAAGCTTCAAAATGCTGGCTCTGGCATCGGAGGCTTGGGCATGCTGGCATGAGGAACCTCCACACCCTGGCAAAGAAGAAGCATGTCATAGGCATCGAGGGCGTCAAGTTCAAGAAAGATCACTTATGCGGTGCTTGTGAAGCAGGGAAGATGACGAGGGCCAAACATCCCTCGAAGACAATCATGACCACTACTCGACCCTTCGAACTGCTTCACATGGATCTTTTCGGTCCCACTCATTACTCAACTCTTACTACTACTGCTTGCCTCTATGGCTTCGTTATTGTTGATGATTATTCTAGATACACTTGGGTGAACATAATCCTTTACAAGACTGAAGTGCAGGATGTCTTCAGACGCTTCGCAAATCGAGCTATGAACAATTTTGGCGCCAAGATAAAGCACATCAGAAGTGACAATGGCACTGAATTCAAGAACACTGGCCTTGATACATATCTTGATACCTTGGGCATCACACATGAATTCTCAGCCCCGTACATGCCACAGCAGAATGGCGTCGTCGAACGCAAGAACAGAACACTCAATGAGATTGCCAGAATGATGCTAGATGAATACAAGACCCCAAGAAAATTCTGGCCTGAAGCCATTGATACTGCATGCCATACAATCAATCGTGTTTATCTTCACAAGCTTCTGAACAAGACATCTTATGAGCTCCTTAATGGCAAGAAGCCAAATGTCAGTTACTTCAGAGTATTTGGCGCAAGGTGCTGGATCAAGGACCCACATCACACCTCAAAGTTTGCACCAAAAGCACATGAGGGTTTTATGCTTGGATATGGAAAGGATTCGCACTCCTACAGAGTCTTCAATCTCTTTCATTACAAAGTAGTTGAAACAGTGGATGTGCGGTTCGATGAGACCAATGGTTCACAAAGAGAGCAACTGCCAAATGTGCTAGATGAAGTTCCATCCAGTGAATCAATCAAGGTAATGGGAACTGGAGAAATTATACCTTCTGAAGCTCATCCTGAAGAAGAACTTATCATCTCAGCACCTAATCAACATGAAGACAATGCTTAGCCTGAAGACATTCCTTCTAACAATGACAATGATCAGCAAGAGCAAAGTCTTCGCCCTGTACATCCTCGCGTTGCAAATGAAGTGTAGATTGAAAGAATAATTGATAGCATCAATGCACCCAGTCCACTCACTCGTTCAAGGGCAACTTAGCTAGCAAATTTCTGTGGGCACTTCGCATTCGTCTCAATAACAGAACCCAAGAAAGTTGAAGAAGCCTTCATGGAACCTGAATGGATTCAAGCTATGCAAGAAGAGCTTCAACAGTTTGAGCTGAATAATGTATGGGAACTAGTTAAGCATCCTGATCCACGGAAGCATAATATAATAGGCACCAAATGGATATACCACAACAAGCAAGATGAGCATGGTCAAGTTGTCAGAAACAAGGCTCGTCTCGTTGCTCAAGGATATACTCAAGTGGAAGGCATTGACTTCGATGAAACATTTGCTCCTGTGGCTAGACTTGAAGCCGTACGCATACTGCTGGCCTATGCAAATCATCATAACATACTTCTATATCAAATGGATGTGAAGAGTGCTTTTCTCAATGGCAAGATTGAAGAAGAAGTGTATGTTTCACAACCGCCTGGCTTTGAAGATCCAAAACATCCTGACATGGTATACAAGCTCAACAAGGCACTGTATGGACTCAAACAAGCCCCTCGGGCCTGGTATGACACACTCAAATACTTCCTGAAGAGCAAAGGCTTCATACCTGGTTCCCTAGACCCCACTCTCTTCACGAAGACATATGATGGTGAACTGTTTGTGTGCCAAATATATGTGGATGACATTATCTTCGGCTGCACCAATCAGAAGTACAATGAAGAGTTTGGATATATGATGCAAGAGCAATATCAGATGTCCATGATGGGGGAGCTGAAGTTCTTCCTCGGTCTTCAAATACGACAACAATGCAACGACATCTTCATATCTCAAGAGAAGTATCTCAAAGATTGCCTGAAGAAGTTCGGTATGCAAGGCTGCAAAGGCTTCACAACACCAATGCCAGGCAAACATCATCTGGGTCCCGACGACAATGGTAAAGAGTTCGATCAAAAGGTATACCGCTTCATGATTGGTTCTTTACTTTATCTATGTGCATCTAGGCCAGATATTATGCTTAGTGTTTGCATGTGTGCTCGATTTCAATCGGCACCAAAGGAGTCGCATCACTTAGCTATGAAGCGAATTCTTCGATATTTGGCTCACACCCCAACTCTAGGATTATGGTATCCAAAGGGCTCAGAGTTTGATCTGGTTGGATTCTCGGATGCTGATTATGCTGGTGACAAAGTTGATCGCAAGTCTACATCAAGCACATGTCACTTTCTGGGACGATCACTTGTATGTTGGGATTCAAAGAAGCAGAACTGTGTATCTTTCTCCACTGCTGAATCTGGATACATTGCTGCTGGATCTTGCTGCGCTCAGCTTCTGTGGATGAAGCAAACACTCAAGGACTATGGCATTCATCTGAAACAAGTGCCACTTTACTGCGACAACGAAAGCGCCATCAAGATTGCCAACAACCCAGTTCAGCACTCGAAGACAAAGCACATTGAAATTCGTCATCACTTTCTCAGAGATCATGTTGTGAAGGAAGACATTGATATCATACACGTCAACACTGAAGAGCAATTGGCATATATGTTCACCAAGCCCTTGGATGAGAAGAAATTTTGCAAGTTACGGTGTGAGCTAAATATCCTGGAATCCTCAAATGTCCTGTGATCAGGCACACATCCTAACCCTTATGCATATTGATGACTTAGATGTGCAACACACGAAGTAAAGTATATCTTCAATCAATGAAAACATACATTCTAAGTGTGAATACATTAATGTGGAATTTGACTTCGGAGCGCCACGATAATTGTGCGCCGTGTCTGGGTCTAATACTTCCTATACGGTGGGTAACGCCACCACCAAATGTTCTGTTTTGAAGTGTTTCACTTATGGCGTTACCTTGCAATGTCTTCACATCTGGTTTGGCTTCAATCTCAACACATCTTCATGATTATCTTCACTATGTTGACTATATATATATATATATATATATATATATATATTAGTGTTCTGTCCTCTACAGCATTCACTTATAGCTATGTCTTCATTGTTGAATCTTTTGAACTAAGTGAATGTGATCGGACCCTAACCTCTCTATGCTTTCTATCTCAAATTCTATCTCTCCAAATCATATGCATTCTATTGAAACTGTCGAATGTCTTCTCTGTGTCCTTGTCAGCAGAAGATACAGAGACAACCATTAAGTCCGTTTTCAATGCTCATTCCTCCACATGAAACCCGGAGAAGTAGGAACGACCACCCGACAATCAAGGCATGCGTGGGACGTGGAACAAACCCCAAAATTTCGCATAATGGCCACGTGTTCCTCAGATGCGAATCGCCAAGGGCACCTGTGTAATAGCGAGTGCCGCCCATGTACCTATAAATACACACTTCACAGCGGTCATTAACTCTTCTTCCACTCTCGCACGAACCCTAGCGCCACTGCTAGCCCTCGACGACGCCGGCGACGAAGCGCTTCGCTGCCGCAACCTCTCCGAAGCCGTCTTCACGCCGACCGTGGACATCGTTCTCTCCGCCGTCACCGTAGGTGTCCTCCGTCGCCAAGTTAGGGCACAGAAGATCGAACTGCTCGGCCTCATCTTCCAGTTTGTCTAACAGTCTTAGTGTAGTAAATAAAACTTCCTTTTTACAGCACCATTGATCCTATGGATTTGTCACTTTCTACCACAAGCAATTTCTATTCACACAAGTTAGATCTCTCTCATACTGCATCTCATAACATGCCTAGTATATTCACTTATGCTTCACAAAGTAGTTAGATTCCTCACTTGTACTGATTTCTGGATTCGTACAAATCTAGAACCAACTCCTTATCTATGAGTGAATGTCTTCGCACGATGAGGTCAATGTCTTCTAAACTGATTTATCTTCAAAATCTTCTGAGAATGCATATGACCTCTTCCCTTCCCTCGCACCTTAATGCTGTCACAGGTACATGTCCATGGGAGAATCCTTTGGTTCTCATAGTCTGCATTCATTTGCAGAATTCTTACAGCATCACATAAATTCTCCCGAAGCCAGTTCCTGTTGGTCCAGCAAGAGAAAACCTTTGAAGCCTTTGAACGTGTTGAAGCCTTTCAAGCTAAAGTTTATGGCTTCAGAGAAAGCAGCAAGGAAGGGTGGCAGACAGCATCGTGGTGGAACATCCAGAGATCTGCCAAATGAACTCTCAGAACTGTACAAGACAGATCCTGAAGAGGATTACAATCAGCGCAAGACCCGAATCCAATGGATTCGAAGATATTGGGTAGAACAATGGTTCAAATACCGATTTGTAACCCAAGAATATGCTGAGAAAAATGCCATCAAGAGACCGTGGGGAGGCATCCAATACAAGAATCTTCTACCCAGGTCCAGAGATGAAGCCATTGCTCAAGGCTTCTATCCCTGCATGGTCCGTGGGCCACAGCCAGCTGATGCACACCCATCGTCACTACTATGGTGTCATGACGACAATCTGTTCAAGCGCAACTTCCAATTTTCCCAGAACTTAGCGAAGCAGAACAAGAAGACTCTGGGGTTAGACTTCAACCCTGGTCCCTCAGCACCAAGGGCAGATGGCACACGTGATGCAGAACCCAATGTCATCGGTCCATTCTACAACCTTGAAGGCCTCATCACCCGCATCTTAGTTCAAGGGACTGCAGTGAATGAGCCTGTAGGTGACGCCGAATCTGAAGAAGCGCCTGCAGCGCCGAAGACAAAGAAGCTGAAGAAGCCTAAAGCTTCAAAGCCTGCCCCTTCACCAAATATCTCACGGGCGAAGCCACTGGCAACTGCACCTCCTGAAGACAGTGTGCAGTCCGAAGACTTATCTCGCATCTCCAAGCCCCAGAAGGCCAAGATGCCTCTGCCACACACCGGCCAAGAGCTAACTGCTGCTGCCATTCTGCGCAATGACGACATTGATCTATCAAGTGATGAAGATCTTGCAGATGACGCACTTGAGCAACTCATCAAGAGCAAAGAAGAAGCAGAAATCTTTAATGGTCTGCCTCTCTTTCATGTAACCATCATACACAACTTCATTGACGAGTGGTTCAACACACCAAACATCAGCTTTGAAGATCTGCAGCTACCCATTGGCCTCAGTGTCGCCTTCCAAGGCGCAATTGCTTCAGAGCTAGCTATTGCCCAGCGCATTGTTGAACTGAAGCAAAAGATTGACTATGAAAAGGCTCAGTTCAAGAAGCATATGGCCAAGCTCAGTGTGCAAGAAGTGAAGAACTTCAAGATCATGATGCACGAGCTCAAGGAAGCCTTTTTGAAGAAACGTGCAGAAGCTCAGGGTTCGCGTGAGCGCATGAAGACTCTGGCTGACAGATGTGTGCAAGCCTATAATGAGGCTGAGAAGCGCAAGGCCCTTGGGCGTCCTGGCATCGACCCCAGGATGGCCGCAAAGAAGAAGAAGAAGCCTGCTACGGCTGAACCCGATGCACCAAGGCAAGAAGCAGTTCCGATTGTCTTCCCAATAAGAATGACTGGCTCGAAGCCAAAGAGTCGGTCAACCGCTTCAGAGCTCAAGAAGACAAGGACTGCTGAGGCTGAAGCCAGGAAGAGGAAATACCCTGAAGCCTCTCCTTCTGCCCCCTCCAAGAAAAAGAGAAAGACCAAGAAAGATCGGGCTGCTCCCACAGAGCCTTTGATAGTTGAACCTATTTCCATGGTTCGTCCTGACGCAGAACGTCAACTGACTGTTCATGAGCCTGCTTCCACAGAGGCTCATGAAGCTGAAGACTTTCCAGCAGCTGATCCCATCGCTGCTGAAGACATTGGTCAGCATGACAATGTAGAAGATGGTGCAGTCCTTCCTCAGAATAGCGAACTCATCAGCATTGGTCGTCCACTAAAGACAATTGCACAGGATGCTTCATGGGCAGATCGCCCACAGAGGAAGAAGACTATGAGGCCCAGCCCACTCCAACTCCACAGGCGTCGCCCGCTTTGCGCAGGCTTCACAAAGGTCCAAGGCCTCAAGTCTCTGTTGAAGACATTCCGGCTGCATCAGCCACGGAAGAAGAAGTACCACAAGTTGCCACTCCACTGTCCCACCAAGAAGCAGTTCTCAAGGAGAACGTGCTTGAAAATCTTGTGGCTGCCACAACCACCAATGAAGCTAATGTGGAGCCCTCCCCAACGGAAGAAGAAGATAGCGAAGCCACTGATCCAGTCACTTCTGTTCCTGAGTCTGCTGCCGGTCCACAGTTTGACTATCATGTTGAGCACAGGCCTCAGGTACAGAAGCCAATCCCAAGATTGACAAGGTTCCCAGGTCCTGCATCAGCACCTGGCTCCTTCAATATCAATGGCTTCAGGGTAGACAACACATTCTTCGATAGCTCCAGGAACCCCTACTCAAGGGAAAGGATATCATCTGATCGGTTCTGGAGCTATCCTCAGTGAAGCTATTACTCATGCATTCTTTACAACCAAGGTCGCATCTTCCCACACAAGCGCCTTGACATTGAAGCCATAGCTGGTCTGCCCTGTCTGGAAGAAGCTTTGGATTGCTTCAAGGAAGTTGGACTGCTACCGTTTGTTACTGACCAAGAGCATTGGAATGAAGAGCTGCTGCTCCAATTCTATGCCACACTTCACATCCGCGGGTACAGCAGAGATCCGAAGACTTGGGTCCTGGAGTGGATGACCGGAAACGTTCATCACGAAGCCAATGCATTTGACATCATTGAGCTCACTGGCTTGCCCACTCCTGGAGATCTCTACGAGCATGGCTATCAGCTGCATAGTGAAGCTATTGAGAGCATCTTTAAGAGGCCAGAACCTGATATGAGTCAGATGCTCAGCATGATGAAGCCATTGCCCCAAGATGCTGCTTATCCAACAGAGTTCTTTGTTGAAGACCTTGAGTATCTGCCAAGAACCATCTATCACATCATCAGGCGAACTCTCTGGCCCATCAAAGGGCACTCTCCAAATAACAAGCTTGAGGGTGCAATGAAGACTTTGGTCTTTTATATTCTTCATGGCAAATGCTTCAATGCACAGGACTTATTCATCCGCCAACTTGCGGCATCAGGCTCTGATCTGTTTGGCTTGAAATTCTATGCCCCATGGGTAATGCGGCTAATTAAACTTCACTCCGATATCTCATATCAGCCATCTGCTCGCAATCATAGAATTTTTCTGCCTGATGTGGATATCTCTACTGAAGCCATCTATCCTGAGCCTGCAAAGGAACCTCTAAGTCTTCACAATGCAGAGCATCAGAGTTTCTCACAGAACATTGAAGGAGTTGAAGCAGTCACTCGGGTGTATCCTTTGGCTGGCACTACACGTGCACCACACCATGCGCCTACTGAAGCCACTGATAGCACAACTGCTCCAAGACCCAAGAAGCGCACTCGTGTTCTCACCGACCGAGAGCTTCTTGTGGCTCTTCATCAGAAACAGGATAGGCATCATGTCTGGCTGAAGCGTTAGATGAAAAGCCTCTTGGTGGATGTTAATCGCATTCGCAATCTTGCCACCAACAATGCTTTCGTTGCCCATGAGACCTGTCGCCGCACATGGAAAGGGCTCACGATGATGTGTTCTGAAGCTGATCTTCAAGAGGATGGCTTCACTGAGCGATTCAAGTTTGACTCTACACCTCCTCGAAGGGCTGTGTTGTGAGGAACTCCATCCCTTGAAGACACTGAGTTCTCTTCCTCTGCTGCAACAGTGACAGCCAGAGTTATCGAGGATGAAGACGATGCTACTTCACCGCCACCTCCTTCAGCACGCGTCAACTCTGCTCCAAGCTCTTCAGCACCGCCAAACACCACCGACGACCCTGCTACTTCACCTACTCCGCATGGGAACGAATAGATGCTCTATGCCTTCAAACCTTTTTGGTCATTGCTGACAAAAGGGGGAGAAGCATATGAAGTTGATAGTCTTCAAGCAGGTCCATATGGGCGGGTGCTTTATATTTTGCTTCGTGCTTACAACTCTCGTTTTGCTACATTTGGTTCTTTGAGTTGTAACACTTAAACTCGATGGTCGTCTGCTACTTTTCTGCCACTTTCTTTTGCGAAGATAAATTCCACATGTGCGACGATAAATTTTGCACTTAGATCATTCTGCAGACGTCCATTTTCCATTATGCATTGTCATTATCTTCATATACTTTCACATGCATAGTGGATTGTCATCATAAGTTGAAGTGGATCTCCACAAGTACAACCTGCCATGTGCATTTGCATTCCAAAAGAAAATTACTTATATGCACATCTTCAGGGGGAGCGCTTGAAACTTATGAAGACAATTCCTTATCCCTTACAATTTCACAGATTATATTCCCCGTTGAAAACTTCAACTAGTTTGTCATCAATCACCAAAATGGGGGAGATTGTAAGTGCATCTAGTGCCACCCCTAGTTGGTTTTGGAGTATTGATGACAAACCTAGTTGAGGGACTAATGTGTTTGTGAGAATTGCAGGATAACACAGGTAGAAGTCCCTCATTGATTCGGTTTTCCTACCAGAGATGACCCCTAAAAATGTATGAAGACATTGAAGCCAAAGGTGGTATATGAAGATATTCACATTGAAGACTATGACAAGAGAAGACACCACATGAAGCCTATGGAGCTCGAAGACTTAGATCTTTCGTAGTTCTTTTTATTTTGTGTTGAGTCATAGGAACCACAGTACTGTTAAGTGGGGTCCAAGAGAACCAGTCAGAATGACTGAAGTGATGCCTAAACCAAAACCTATGTCTTCGAGTGAAGACTATGAGAGCGAATCTTGTCCAGAGTCGGACAAGTCAGCTTTGCTTGTAGCCCAAGTAAATTTGTCGTGTGAGTTTGAAATCCGACCGTTGGAACACGTGTCAGTTCCTTAGTGACCCAGGGTCATTTCGGACAAATCAGGTCGGGTTGCCAAGTGGCTATAAATAGCCCACCCCCCACAACCATAAACGGTTGGCTGCTCAGATTGAGAGAACGGATTTTGTCGTGTGAGAGCAACCCACCTCGAAGCCTTTGAGAGAGAATTCCTTGCGAGGATAAAGCCCTAACCACCCAGAGCCAAAGAGAATTGGGCATCACTTAAGTCTTCTTGTCTGTGTGATCTGAAGACTTATTACACTTGAGGACTGTGCATCCTCCAGCTGTTAGGCGTCGCGTTCTGAGCATCCAAGAGACATTGTGGATCACCGGTGAACAAAGTCTGTGAAGGTTTGGGAGTCTACCTTGAAGACTTACCAGAGTGATTGGGCGAGGTCTGTGAGACCTTAGCTCAAGGGGAATACGGTGAGGACTGGGTGTCCTGAGCTGCGTGTTCAGGACTGGGTGTCCGGGACTGTGTGTCCTAAGGTTTAAATACCTAGCCGCCCCAACTAGACATACAGATGTCACAGCAACTGGAACTGGTCCAACAAATCATTGTCTTCAACGAGTCACTGGTTTGATCTTCCCTTTCCTTAACTTACTGTCACTCCTTGTGAAGTCATTGTATGCCTGCACTATCTTTTGTCTTCACTAAGTGACCGCGTGTTCTGTTAGGCTTCATAATATCTTCCTACCTGATCCTTACTACATTGCTGCTATTAGTCATTGTGCTTTCATTCTATTGAATACTTGACTATGGCTTGCCTAGTGTAGTCTACCTTCCGTTGCATGGTAATAGGATTATTTCTACCCTTTGTCTTCATAACTTCCACGTTTTGAAGACTTTTATAAAAATCGCCTATTCACCCCCCCTCTAGTCAATATAACGCACTTTCAATAACTGACAGCAAGGATCATGATGGCAGTGCGGTTTCGTTCATCAGGCAAAACTATGTGTACACAGCGTACCATGCATCTCTGCATGCACCATACCCTGATATGTGCCGCCACGCTCTGCAATCCAAAGTAGGAGAGATGGCCGCAAGTATCAGACTTCGACCTGCTGGCTGGAGTTTCCCCCGTCAGGCACCCATCTGGTTCAAGCCGTCAGCCAATCTCCACAGCTTAATAAATAGTAACGTCTAACTGAGCCAGTTAGTTAGATGCGTACACTTGGTGTAGTAGGATCTTTATTTAGTTTGATGCATACACTTGTTCTTTTTTGGTAGCCCTTTTGTAATGATGGCTGATGTTTGGTTTGGAAGAGAGAGCCGCGTCTTCACTCTTCTGGCCTGCTTACTGCTTCTGTTGCACCCCCAGCCCTGGTTGTTGTTGCTGTTGTTTTCAATGTACAATCAGTAGTATATTTCGTCTGTTGGTTGAATAAATGTGTTTTTAGAATGACAAACACAATGTTTTGGAAGTCGTTGCACGGTTCGATCCTTTAGTGCCCCGTACGGTACGTAGCGCATACTATTTATCGTATGAAACACACTTTTTTTGAAACTCGGAACACATTTTCCACTTGTTGATAACATGCAGCCCACTGATGAAGGCCCAATAGAGAATCCCATAATTAACTGGAAGGGAGGCTCTCACATGAATCCGGCCCAGGTACATGCTCATGGTCCCCTAAACATAAATAAGTAAGTAAATAAAGCTAAATGCTCATGCACCAGTTCTTTGGGAAAATAGGTAGCCTAGTATTTCTTTTTGAAGAATACCCAAGCTAGGCCTATTTGTTTTCTCCGAATTACTGGGCTGCAAATCTTTCAAGACAAGGAGGGATGCATTCCGGACTGGCTTAAGAGTACGGTCAATGTCTGTTAAAAGTAATATCAAAAGGGGTTGAAAAATGCAAAAAAATTATAGCAAATGGGACATAAGTTTCTTTTTTTGTTTTTGTTCTTCACTGATATCTTATACGTATTTCATTGGATTTAACACGACATAGTACTAATTTATTTTTAAATTTGTTTTAGTATGGCTATTAATTTTTGGATTAAGAATATTTCGTTCCCCAGCAAAAATTTGCGAATTTTCAAAATTTCCCACATATTTAGTTAATTTTTTGACCCTGGTACTGACCAGAAAATGGCCAGCAATCCTAAAAATGGAAAACGGGCTGCAATAAATTCCATATGAATTAGAAAATGAGTAAAAATTATAAAAATAATAGAAAATGGGCTTACACGCCACATATTTCAAGGCTGACTTGTTTACGCAAAGCTTTGTCAGTGAACACACGATTCTAGCAGCAGTTAGTGTTGGATGTCCATCCAACGGCCGACGTGCTTCTTCAATCTCTGATCTTCCTGCTCCAGCCGCCTAAACTAGCGCTGGCGGGACTGCCTGCTCCCTCCTCTTGTGGCCCGCTGTGATGCCGCGCAGGCTTCCCCGGCCCACCCTACTCCCTCCACTGGCCTGGCCGCACGCAATCAACTGCCTCCTTATTACGCGAAAAAAATGATTCCTCCCACTGACATCTGGGGCACACCGGTTGGGAGGCTGACCTGTGGACCTACTAAGTTGACGCGTATGCAGGGCTTGTCAACTTAGTCAACAAACAATTCTAGCAGCAGTAACTGTTGGATTTGAATCGAACGGTCCTGCTGCTTCTTCAATCGCTGCTCTTCTTGCACCAGCCACCCAAACCAGCGCTGGGAGACCGCCTGCTCCTGCCTCCAGTGGCCGGCTGTGCTGCTGATGAGGCCTCATCGCCCCCTACTACTCCCACCGCTAGCCAGGCCCTGCGGAGACGGCAGCCTCACACTGCAGCCGAACCAGTGAACCCTCGTACTCCTCTCCGCGTGGGCATCCACTGCCACGTCTTCCCCAGCTCCCCGTCGTCCCCTTCCTAGGCCTCCTCGTCGTCCAGCGCCTTGGTGCTCTTGGCGCGGCGTGGTCAACATGGTCAACGACATTCCATCGGAAGAGTACTATACGTGGAGAGGCTAACAGCTGGGTCCACGGCCACAGCCCAGTTTTTTTGTGATTTGCCAAGTAAGTTGCTTTGTTAGGCCTGTTGGGCTGCAAATCTTTCAAGACGAGGAGATCTTTCATTCGGCTGGCCGAGAAAATGGCCCATCAGTAATGAGAAATGGGTTGTACATTTTTAAAACACATCAAACCGGCAATTAGTTTCAAATATCTTTTCTTCATTTCGAGATTTGAAATTACATTAATTTTTATGCGTGAAGAATTTGTTGGATTTTATATTGATATACATTTATTTTTAAAATCAGTTTGAATGTGAGTCGAAATTTCGGGATTAAAAACAGTTCGGACCGCACCGAAATATGCAAAATTTCGTATAATTTTTTAACCGTGGCCACAATATGGGCTGTAACGCTAACAAAAAGAATATGGGATCCAAAAAAACCTTAATAATTAGCAAATGGGCTGTAAATTATTAGAAATAATGGCAGATGGGTTGTATGCTGTTTTCCACAGATTTGAGGCTTTCCTAAAAAAAGGTTGACGCACAAGCAGTGACTGTTGGATGGCCATCCAACGGCCGTCGTGCTTCTTCAATCTCTGCTCTTGAAAGCACAAGTGCTCCTTGGGTGGTTTTGGTAATTAATGGCAACATATCTCTTGTTGGACTAACACTTTTACCTAGTATGTTTCAGATAAGTTCAACAATGGAGTGGCATGGACTAGAGGATGTGGAACCCCTTCAAGATGCTAAGGACAAAGGATTGGCTCAAGCTTCAAGATCAAGACTCTACATTTTATATTTTAGTGATCCAAGATCACATTGAGTCTATAGGAAAAGCCAATACTATCAAGAGGGGCTGAGGTGTTGCTTAATGGCTTGCTTGCTCAAAGTGCTTAGTGATATGCTCCAAAACCCTCAACTACCTTCCCACATCCACACATGACCTAAACCAAAAGTCAAACTCGGCCCCAATGATTCTTTCTAACCGGCGCCACCAAATTTCAAATGTCATAGCCACTGCCACAAACCCTAGCAAATCGGTTTCACCGACAGGGATCTCGGTCTCACCGAGATGGGATTGTAATCTCTCTGTGTATGTCCATTACCAAAATCGGTCTCACCGAGTTTGAGCAATCGGTACTACTGAGATTACAATGCAAACCCTCTCGTTAGCTTATTACCAAAATCGGTCCCACCGAGTTTGTGTAATCGGTCCCACCGAGTTTACCTGACCAACTCTCTGGTTAGCTTATTACCAAAATCGGTCCCACCGAGTTTGTGTAATCGGTCACACCGAGATTACGTTATGCCCTAACCCTAATCATATCGGTCCTACCGAATTGCATCTCAGTCCCACCGAAAATCCTAACGGTCACTAGGTTTGCTGAATCGGTCCGACCGAGTTTAACCATTCGGTCCCACCGAGTTTGGCAAATTGTGTGTAACGGTTAGATTTTGTGTGGAGGCTATATATACCCCTCCACCCACTCTTCATTCGTGGAGAGAGCCATCAGAACATACCTACACTTCCAATACACTTTTTCTGAGAGAGAACCACCTACACTTGTGTTGAGGTTAAGATATTCCATTCCAACCATATGAATCTTGATCTCTAGCCTTCCCAAGTTGCTTTCCACTCAAATCTTCTTTCCACCAAATCCAAATCCTGTGAGAGAGAGTTGAGTGTTGGGGAGAATATCATTTGAAGCACAAGAGCAAGGAGTTCATCATCAACGCACCATTTGTTACTTCTTGGAGAGTGGTGTCGGCTAGATTGGCAGGTGTCACTTGGGAGCCTCCGACAAGATTGTGGAGTTGAACCAAGGAGTTTGTAAGGGCAAGGAGATCGCCTACTTCGTGAAGATCTACCGCTAGTGAGGCAAGTCCTTCGTGGGCGACGGCCGTGATGGAATAGACAAGGTTGCTTCTTCGTGGACCCTTCGTGGGTGGAGCCCTCCGTGGACTCGCGCAACCGTTACCCTCCGTGGGTTGAAGATAGCACCACCTATCGGAACCACGACAAAAACATCCGTGTCTCCAATTGCGTTTGAATACTCCAAACCCTTCCCTTTACATTCTTGCAAGTTGCATGCTTTACTTTCCGCTGCTCATATACTCATTGCATGCTTGCTTGATATGTATTGTGTTTGCTAAACTTGTGCTTAAACCCCACTTAAACTTAAGAACATTAAAAACTGTAACTTTTGGCACTTAGTGTCTAATCACCCTCCTCTAGACACATCTTCTCGATCCTTTCAATTGGTATCAGAGCATTGGTCTCCATTGCCTTGGTTTAAACACCATTGGAGGAAGATGGATGTGTCTACTTTGGGGAGTCTTAGATATAGAGTGCCTATTCTTGATGGAGAGTATTTTCATGAGTGGAAAAATGAAATGCTTGAGATTTTCAATGCATATCACTTGAACAAGTATATTGCTAGCCCTTGTGCACCTCATGTTGATCCCATGCATCCTACCCTTGATGAATCAATTGACATGATTCGCAATCTTAGAACTGTTAATCTTATCACTAGAGGCTTGCCTAGAAACTTGATTGGATGTTTGCCGACTCTTAAGTGTGCCTACACCATATGGAAATTTCTTGAGGAACTCTTTCCTAATTTCTCCTTGAAAGATCTAGATGAAATCCTCCATAAGTCTATTGCTTTGACTAAGATGAGTTCCAATGATCCCAAATTTGGGGACTGCATATTTGAGCTTACTAATCTTACGAGTGCCAAAGGAGATGTTGGAATCATTAGCAATATCATTTCCAGAGCTATTAGAATTCATAAAGATAGCTATAGAAATGATCATTTATCTAATGAATTGCCCTCTCTAGGAACTGATCAATCACAAGATGATGTTGAACATGAATACTCGGATGATGATGATGATGATGATGATGATGATGATGATGATAGTGACTATGATCTCGATGATGCGATGAGACACTTTGGTCTTATGGCAAATCTTCGCGGCTACATGGCTGGAGGAAAGGAATGGGTCCTTGATAGTGGATGTACTGATCATATGACCGGAGATAAAGATATGTTCCGTGAACTTGCTGAAAACGACAGCCCTCGAAAATATGTCACTTTTGGTGATAATTCAAAGGGTAACGTGGTTGGCCTTGGTAAGGTGGCCATCTCACATGATAGCTCCATACAAAATGTCATGCTCGTTGAATCCCTTGGATACAATTTACTTTCAGTTTCTAGACTTGCGGATTTCGGTTTCAATGTCTTACTCACTGAAGTAGATTGCCAAGTGTTTCGTAGAGACAATCATAAAATGGTCTTTACCGGTATACGTAGAGGAGATCTTTACATTGTTGATTTCACTAAAAAGGCTCAACCTAGAACTTACTTAATTACCAAATCTTCTAAAGGCTGGTTGTGGCATAGAAGAGTAGGTCATGTTGGTATGCGAAATCTTGATAAGCTTATTAAAGGTGATCATATCCTTGGAATAAAAGATGTCATATTTGACAAGGATAGACTTTGTAGTGCTTGTCAAGCAGGGAAACAAGTTGGAGGAAGTCACCGCACAAATAACATCATGACCACAAGAAGACCACTCGAGCTACTTCACATGGATCTCTTTGGTCCAAATGCCTACAAGAGTCTCGGTGGTAACTCATTTGGTCTAGTCATAGTTGATGATTTTTCAGGATTTACGTGGGTGTTCTTTCTTGATGACAAATCGCAGGTCCAAAAGATCTTCAAAAACATCGCTAGGAAGGCCCAAAATCAGTTTGACGTGAGGATCAAGAAGGTTCGAAGCGACAACGGAACGGAGTTCAGGAACGCAAATGTGGACACCTTTCTTGACGAAGAAGGGATTTCACATGAGTTCTCGCCTACGTACACACCTCAACAAAATGGAGTTGTTGAGAGGAAGAACCGGACTCTTATCGAGATGGCAAGAACGATGCTTGATGAGTACAAAATGCCAAAGCACTTTTGGGCGGAAGCGGTTGAGACAGCTTGTCATGCAACAAATCGCTTGTATCTTCACAAGCTACTCGGCAAGACGGCATACGAGCTCCTCACCGGTAACAAACCCCAAGTTGGATACTTTCGAGTATTCGGCTCAAAGTGCTACATTCTTGATAAGCATCGTCGTTCTAAATTTTCTCCTAAATCTCATGAAGGTTTTCTACTTGGTTATGGTTCAAACTCTCACACTTACCGTGTCTACAAAAATTTCACCCGAAAGGTTGAAGAGACAGTAGATGTGAAGTTTGATGAATCTAACGACTCGCAAGTAGAGCAATTGCCAATTGATGTAGGAGACAAAGACCCTTCGGAAGCAATTCAAGACTTGTCCATTGGCAAGATTTGTCCAACGGAAGTGAAGGAGAGTACCTCGTCCGTCCAAGTGGAAGCTTCTACCTCACGACAAGGTGAACCAAGAGTTGATACGGAAGCATCCAGAAGTGGGACACGCCAAGATGAAGAAAACGAGGAAGCGCACCAAGATGAACATCAACAACCTCCTTCTCCACCACGACAAGAGAACGGCAACGTCAACAATGAAGAAGGCCAAGAAGAAGCACAAGATGAAGAGGAGGTTCCACCCCGACGCAAGCAAAAGCTTTCATGAGTTCGAGCAAGAATTGCTAAGGATCATCCCGTCGAGCAAATCTATAATGATATCCAAACCAGGAGAATCATTCACTCTAAAACTCATTTAGCTAACTTTTGTGAACATTACTCATTCATCTCTAGCATTGAACCTATGAAGGTTGAACAAGCATTGGAGGATCCGGACTGGATAAACGCTATGCATGAAGAGCTACACAACTTTGAAAGAAATCAAGTGTGGACATTGGTCGAGATGCCCGACAACAACCACAACATCATTGGTACCAAATGGGTGTTTCGCAACAAGCAAGATGAAGATGGACAAGTGGTTCGCAACAAAGCACGTCTCGTCGCCCAAGGCTACACACAAGTTGAAGGTATGGACTATGGTGAGACATATGCTCCCGTTGCTAGACTTGAGTCCATTCGCATCTTACTTGCTTATGCTAATCACCATGATATCACCTTGTACCAAATGGACATTAAAAGTGCTTTTCTAAATGGCAAAATTGAGGAAGAAGTTTATGTTAAGCAACCTCCCGGCTTCGTCAATCCTAAGAAACCTAATCATGTTTACAAACTTCACAAAGCCCTTTATGGTCTTAAACAAGCTCCTAGAGCATGGTATAAATGCTTGACAAAGTTCCTTATTGAAAAAGGCTTTGAAATTGGTAAAATTGATTCTACTATTTTTACTAAAAGGGTTAATGGAGAACTATTTGTGTGCCAAATTTATGTTGATGATATCATATTTGGTTCAACTAACCCTCATTTTAGTGAGAAGTTTGGAAAGCTAATGTCGGAGAAGTTTGAGATGTCTATGATGAGTGAACTCAAATTCTTTCTCGGTTTGCAAATCAAGCAAACTAAGGAAGGTACCTTTGTCTCTCAAACGAAGTACACCAAGGACTTATTCAAGAAGTTCAATATGCAAGAATGCAAAGGTATGACTACACCCATGCCTACTAGTGGACATCTTGATTTGACCGAAGGTGGTGAACCGGTTAATCAAAAGTTTTATCGCTCTATGATTGGTTCATTTTTATATCTATGTGCCTCTTGTCCAGATATTATGCTAAGTGTGTGCATGTGTGCACGATATCAAGCTGCTCCTAAAGAATGTCATCTTAAGGCTGTGAAAAGGATAGTGAGATACCTAATCCATACACCAAATTTTGGCATTTGGTATCCTAAGAGGTCCTCTTTTGATCTTGTTGGCTACTCCGATTCGGACTATGCCGGAGACAAGGTTGATAGAAAATCCACTTCGGGTACTTGTCAATTCCTTGGTAGATCTCTTGTGTCTTGGTCTTCCAAGAAACAAAACTCGGTATCCTTATCCACCGCCGAAGCGGAATACATTGCCGCTGGTTCATGTTGTGCTCAATTACTTTGGATGACCCAAACTCTTAAAGATTATGGGATATATGTGAAACATGTTCCATTGCTATGTGACAATGAAAGTGCTATTAAGATTGCTCACAATCCCGTGCAACATTCTCGAACTAAGCATATTGAAGTTCGTCATCATTTCATTCGAGATCATGCTGCAAAAGGGGACATTAACCTTAAGCATGTTCGCACCGATAAGCAATTGGCGGATATATTCACTAAACCACTTGATGAGAAAGTGTTTTGCAGGTTGAGAGGTGAATTGAACATCATTGATGCTTCAAACTTGGAGTATGAACTCCATTTGATACATGCGGGGCATGAGCCTTTGACTAATCCTCGATATTTCTCTTATAATGCTATTCGTATGTCTTGGATATATTTGTACCTTGCATGTTATCTATCCCGTGTAGGTACTTGGTTGAATCTAAATCTATGAGATTGCAACTCACTCACATCTTGAGCAATCTCTACATCACCAAGTCTCTACACAATGGTGGTTGAAGACAAGGAAGCACGAAACCATTCAAACATATCCTTTGGCAAATTCTATGTTGAGTCTCATGATTGTCATTTTGGATACACAAGTGCTCTTCCTTGCAAAGCTAACCCATGTAGGTAGATGAACTCAAACTCCAAGTGGTGCTCCCAACTCTTGATGAACTACATCAATCTTGAGCAACCCACACAAGTTCAACTACATGTGCAAGATCAACACCACCACCCAAGGTATGTTATTCCATCTTAGAGAAGCTTCACTCCAAGTCATGAGTCAAAGCAACTCGATAAGATGTGAATACATCAAGATGCTTAAACAAAAAATGGTAACCCCATTTTGAGCTTAAATGATGAGTATGACCTATGATCAAGTGCTCTCACTTGACTCCTAAGTCAATATACTCTAACATAGGTGACTTTGTCACCGACCATCTCTAGATCAAGTGCTCTAACTTCATCTAGAACTTTTAGTTTCTTTTCTTTCCTTTTTGTTCTGCATTTTCTACATCCAATTCATTGCAAATCTTTCAGTAAATTCCTTGCATATCCTTGTGAGATCTTAATTGTCTAGTGAGCTGAGGTGACAAGTGGTTTCACTCTAATGAACTCGGTCACACCGGTTTGTTCTCTTCGGCCCAACCGAAATCTTTCGGTGCAACCGAAGCACACAACTCGGAGTCACCGATTCCACCACAGGAAAACCAACTTGCCACTTATTCCTGATTTCTGTTTGCTCCAGCTCCACTCAATGATTCTTGTCCTCTACCAGCATCATATTAGACATGCTGCTTTGCTTTGTGACTCGAGGACCAACCCATTTGTATCACATGTCCAGAAGAGCCCTTCTTGGAAATTGATGTCAAAGGGGGAGAGAGAGAGATCACATCAAAGCTTAATCCTTCCTATAGGGGGAGAAAGAGAGAATACTCAGGGTGAGAGAGTTTCTCAACTAGGAGAAAGTAATATCATCAAAGACCCCAGATGCTTGGTGTTCAAGAGGAGAGATGTCACATGTCTTTAAGAGGGGAAAGACATGTTTGGTTGCTTGCTTTAGCTCAAACTCTGTTGTTTCTTTTTTGTTGCTCTGATTTTCTTTTCCCTATCTTCTCCCAATATCCCATGCAGATTCAGGGGGAGCAAGACATCTAAGGGAAGGAAATCTATGATTTTATTGCATATCTTTACCTTTGGGGACATGTCTATATCCAATGTGGTACTTAGTACTCACTCTATATGCCATCCCAGTCTTGGTTCTCTTGTGGTTTCTCTTGCTTGCTCTGGTTAGTAGGTGTATCTGTGTATATTTAACCTTGTTTGCGCAGGTTCATCCCATCCTAAGCCAACTCAAGACCACAAGGTAAGTATATGCATCATAGTCATGTGAATGAGAAGTTCTTGCTGATGTACATACTATTTGCAAGAAGGACTCATGAGCATGAAGGTACATTTCTCACATTCACATCATTTGCTCTGATGCATATAGCCAAGATACATGTAACACATTGCTTACTCTGTCATGTTTACGCATTCACATGCTCCTATATTCAATATTCACATGATTGCATACATGTAGGGGGAGCCTATGCATGTTACATGTCTTTCCAAAGCTTTACTTGCTATTCTCTATATCTTTATCTAAAGCTTTGATGTATGTTGTCATCAATTACCAAAAAAGGGGAGATTGAAAGCACAAGTGCTCCCTGGGTGGTTTTGGTAATTAATGTCAACATATCTCTTATTGGACTAACACTTTTACCTAGTATCAGATAAGTTCAACAATGGAGTGGCATGGACTAGAGGATGTGGAACCCCTTCAAGATACCAAGGACAAAGGATTGGCTCAAGCTTCAAGATCAAGACTCTACATTTTCTATTTTAGTGATCCAAGATCACATTGAGTCTATAGGAAAAGCCAATACTATCAAGAGGGGATGAGGTGTTGCTTAATGGCTTGCTTGCTCAAAGTGCTTAGTGATATGCTCCAAAACCCTCAACTACCTTCCCACATCCACATATGACCTAAACCAAAAGTCAAACTCGGCCCCACCGATTCTTTCTATCCGGCGCCACCCAGTTTCAAATGTCATAGCCACTGCCACAAACCCTAGCAAATTGGTTTCACCGATAGGGATCTCGGTCTCACCGAGATGGGATTGTAATCTCTCTGTGTATGTCCATTACCAAAATCGGTCTCACCGAGTTTGAGCAATCGGTACTACCGAGATTACAATGCAAACCCTCTGGTTAGCTTATTACCAAAATTGGTCCCACCGAGTTTGTGTAATCGGTCCCACCGAGTTTACCTGACCAACTCTCTGGTTAGCTTATTACCAAAATCGGTCCCACCGAGTTTGTGCAATCGGTCACACCGAGATTATGTTATGCCCTAACCCTAACCATATCGGTCCTACCGAATTGCATCTCAGTCCCACCGAAAATCCTAACGGTCACTAGGTTTGCTGAATCGGTCCGACCAAGTTTAACCACTCGGTCCCACCGAGTTTGGCAAATTGTGTGTAAAGGTTAGATTTTGTGTGGAGGCTATATATACCCCTCCACCCACTCTTCATTCGTGGAGAGAGCCATCAGAACATACCTACACTTCCAATACACTTTTTCTGAGAGAGAACCACCTACACTTGTGTTGAGGTCAAGATATTCCATTCCAACCATATGAATCTTGATCTCTAACCTTCCCAAGTTGCTTTCCACTCAAATCTTCTTTCCACCAAATCCAAATCCTGTGAGAGAGTTGAGTGTTGGGGAGACTATCATTTGAAGCACAAGAGCAAGGAGTTCATCATCAACACACCATTTGTTACTTCTTGGAGAGTGGTGTCTCCTAGATTGGCTAGGTGTCACTTGGGAGCCTCCGACAAGATTGTGGAGTTGAACCTAGGAGTTTGTAAGGGCAAGGAGATCGCCTACTTCGTGAAGATCTACCGCTAGTGAGGCAAGTCCTTCGTGGGCGACGGCTGTGATGGAATAGACAAGGTTGCTTCTTCGTGGACCCTTCGTGGGTGGAGCCCTCCGTGGACTCGCGCAACCGCTATCCTCCATGGGTTGAAGTCTCCATCAACGTGGATGTATGATAGCACCACCTATCGGAACCACGACAAAAACATCGGTGTCTCCAATTGCGTTTGAATACTCCAAACCCTTTCCTTTACATTCTTGCAAGTTGCATGCTTTACTTTCTGCTGCTCATATACTCATTGCATGCTTGCTTGATATGTATTGTGTTTTTGTTAAACTTGTGCTTAAACCCCACTTAAACTTAAGAATATTAAAAACTGCAACTTTTGGCACTTAGTGTCTAATCACCCCCCTCTAGACACGTCTTCTTGATCCTTTCAGCTCTTCCTGCTCCAGCCGCTCAAACAGGCGCCGGCGGGACTACCTACTCCCTCCTCCCTGCGGCCGGCTCTGCTGCCGCGCAGGCCTCACCGCCCCACCGTACTCCCATCGCTGGCCTAGCTATCCCTCTACTCACCCACACCTGTTGTTATTCTCCGGCGACGGCAGACGAACCAGTAAACCCTCGTACAGTTGTACTCCCCTCTGCGTGGGAAACAACTGCCGAGTCTTCCCTGCCTCTGTGTCGTTCCCTTCCTAGGCCTCGCCGTCGTCCACCGCCCTGGTGCTCTCGTCGCGGCCTGGTCAACGTGGTCAACAACCGACATGCATCTGAAGTGGACTGTACGTGGAGAGGCCGACAACTGGGTCCACGGCCGCATGCAAGGAAATGCCTCCTTATTACGCGCAAAATAATGATTCCTCCACCTGACATCAGGGACCCACCGAAAGGGCCTTTGTATTTCACGAAAAAATGTTACCGCCGCTGACAGCTCGGACCCACCAGCTATATCTTCGCACGCAAGGAAGTGCCTCCTTATTACGCTCAAAAAATGAATACCCCCCCGCTAGTTGGGACCCACCTTGGTGGGAGACTGACTTGTGGGCCTACTAAGTTGATGGGGATGGAGTGCTTTGTCAACTTAGTCAATATGCACGATTCTAGCTCCAGTGACCGTACGATGTCCATCCAACGGCCGTAGTGCTTCTTCAACCTCTGGTCTTCTTGCTCCAGCCGCCCAAACCAACGCCGGTCGTGCCTCATGCTCCTGCCTCCCGTGGCCGGATGCGATGCGGCGGAGGCCTCACCGCCCCCTACTACTCCCACGCTGGCCAGGCCATCCCTCTACTCACCCACACCCCCTGTTATTCTGCGGCGACGGCAGCCTCACCCCGCAGCGAACCAGTGAACCCTTGTACTCCTCTACGCGTGGGCATCCACTACCGCGTCTTCCCCGGCTCCGCGTCGTCCCCTTCCTAGGCCTCGCCGTCGTCCACCGCCCTGGTGCTCACGGCGCGGCATGGTCAACGTGGTCAAGGAACGGCTTCCATCGGACGTGGACTGTACGTGGAGAGGCTGACAGCTGGGTCCACGGCTGTAGCAAGGAAGTGCCTCCTTATCACGTGCAAAATAATTATTCCTCCACCTGACAGTGGGACCCACCGAACGGGCCATCGTATTTCGCGAAAAAAACATTTCCCCCTGACTACTGGGACCCACCAGCTACATATTCGCATGCAAGGAAGTGCGTCCGGGCAAAAAAACGATTCGCCCCCTGACTGCTGGGACCCACCAGCTACATCTTCGTAGGCAAGGAAGTGCCTGAAAGTCGGGGCCCACCTGGTCGAAGCGTACGTAGCATTGTCATCCTGATTATGAACGTGTACGTACATACTGGTCGATGTAGAGGTGCGCACGTGTCTTAGTAGAGGCGCACACGTGTCGTAGTAGAGGCGCGCACGTAGCATTTACACGTACGTACAGCGGCCAGGGTGCAAGAAAGAAAATACGGCCACATATGTCTACATACGAGCGGGGTCTCGAACGCCTACTCGCGCATACGTACGGCCAGGGCTCGTGTATATGGCTGGGTCGGAACGGAGAAACAACGTTGTCATCGTGTTCATGGGGAGGCAACGGAATGCGTCATGTTCATGGGGAGGCAACGGAATGCGTCGTGTTCATCGGGAGGGCTTCGATGGAACAGGCAATGGAAACGAGGCCTGGCGTACCGCAGAACAGAGGAAACGGCCTTGTGTTCAACCGGCCACGTTCAAAACGCGATCCTGTTCATCGGGAGGGGTCTTGCGTACCGTAAAACGGAGGAAACGGACCTCCTACGGTCGAAACGGGGGTCTTGTTGATCGGGAGGGGTGTGGCGTACCACAAAACGGAGGAAACAAACTTGTGTTGGAGCGCTACGGTCGAAACGGGGGTCCTGTTCATCGGGAGGGGTGTGGCGTACCGCAAAACGGGACTCCACAGGATACTATTCATCTCCACCGTCGACCTCCTCCAGCCTCCACGGGCTCCTGTTCATCCAGCCTCCACGGGCTCCTGTTCATCCAGCCTCCACTGCGTGCTACTCCACCAGCTACTGTTCAACCACCCCTCCACCATCTACTGTTCATCCAGCCCTCCACACCATGGGGTCCTGTTCAACCACCCCTCCACGGGCACTCCTCCACCGTCTACTGTTCATCCAGCCCTCCACACCACGGGGCCCTGTTCAACCACCCCTCCACCATCTACTGTTCATCCAGCCCTCCACACCACGGGGTCCTGTTCATCCACCCCTCCACGGGCACCCCTCCACCGTCTACTGTTCATCCAGCCCTCCACCACACCACGGGGTCTTGTTCATCTAGAGGCAACGCCACCACTCACTGTTCATTCAACCCCCCCCCCCGCAACGCTCGCTGTTCATCCCATCGATCGTCTTCACTTAGCAGCAGTAGCGAAGGAATCGCTCGATCGGGTTCAGTTAACAGCCATCGATCGATCGCTCGGGTTCAGTAACGCGTAGCCTGCAGTGCAATCGCTCGGGTCCAGTTAGAGCCCAACGCCTCGCCCGGGTTCAGTTAGAGCCAACGCCTCCCACACACGCGCGTACGTGTACGAGAGAAATGCGCATCGCTCGGCCCCCGACCTCCCAGCGTAACCAGGAACTCCCCTAAATTTTCCTCCCCCTCGCTTCTACCACGGTTTTTTCCGTCATGGACGGCCCAAAGAATGTCATGCAGCTGCTTCTCCGGGCCGCCCAGGACGAAAAGCCCATTTTCTGTCATGATTTTTTGTCATAGAAGTAGGAGCCCACCACATCTATGATGATACCGGGTTTTTTCACAATTATCGTCATAGAAGTGTCATATGTATGATAGGAAAAAAATTCGTTCGGCCCAAAATGTCACGGATGTGTCTTTTTTTGTAGTGCATATCGATCCTTTCAAACGACCCACCTCTGCATCTCATAGCATGTGTACATATTCTTGGCCGCTAACCTAAGGTGAGGTTCATCCAGTTGCCGCGTCCAGGCCCCATGCCAGGATATGGGGTTTGTTCTCTTGGCATCCTGCTTCATCTTTTCGTAGTAGGGGTCGATGATGGCGGATGCAAGCTCAACCAGGGAGTCCTTCTTCATGCTACCCCAGACACTGTAGTGGTCCCGGATTTCGACAAGGTCCTCGCAGGCCAAGCCCGTAACCTTGAGAGCCTTTACACCATTGCAGGTTTCCACCGTAGCGAACTTGTAGTCGGTGCTGCTGACAAATCTGGCGAAACAGTCGCAAGGCTCTGTGGCCATGCAGTAGTGGAAGATGAGGACATGATGGCGCACACACAACTAGGCAATGACAACCTTTTGATCTTTGTCGGGATGACCGTCGGTGTACTGGAGGTCGATGCCGACCACCTTGTACTTGTCTCAAGCAAGCAACTGCTCCACGGTGTTATTATAGTCCTCCACCACAGCCAGGACCACGGCCGGGTCGATGGTGTACACCACCGAGAGACCCGTCTCCCTCGCGTGGGTATCCACTTTAGGTTCACCGAACTCCATTGGAGCACCGCTAGATATCCTCTCTATATGTGTCGTCATGGGTGTACTTGTTGTGTTGTGGGGCGAGATCGAAAGGTTGAAGAGACTAAGGTTATAATGGCCGCAGGAATTAATGGGGAAGCCGGACGACCTAGAATATCCGCACCCCCATATGGCAGTTCGAATTTGCAGCGCACTCCATCGTGCCGCACATAACTGCATCGTGGCGACGCGTGCGGCACAACCGCATGCATATGGGGCCCCCAACGTGATCGTGCGCAGGCCCCAACCGCTGGCAGAGCACGTGTTAATAGGGACATCAGTAGAGCACTCCATGGTCGCCTCAATGGCGAGCAACCATATATATGCATATAGGAGTTGAACACGCAAGGAAAAGATGTCCACAAGCCGAGCGCGTGGGCAGAGCGTCCACAAGCCAAGCGCGTGGGCAAAGCCCAAAGTAGCACCATGTTTTCCACACTCGTGCTTCAAAGTAGCACCATGTTTTTCATAAAGCGAGTCCCCTATGTTTTCACTTTCATATACTAGTGGGAATTTTCATTATATAACTTGGCTTGTATGTTCTGATGATGGGCTTCCTGAAATTCCCAAGGTCTTGATGAGAACGAAAGTTGGATGCACACCCACTTTGTTTCCAATTTGAGCTTCCATACACTTATAGCTCTTAGTTCATATGTTGCATGGCAATCCCTACTCCTCGCATTGACATCAATTGATGTGCATCTACATAGCCCGTTGATTAGCCGCGTTGATGTGAGACTATCTTTATTTTTTGTCTTCCCCTTATTAATCTTTATCATTGCATTTATTCCACCCATAGTGCTATATCCATGGCTCACGCTCATGTATTGCATGGGGGTTGAAAAAGCTAAAGCGCGTTAAAGAGTATGAACCAATTTCTCAACTTGTCATCGTGGTTGTATATGATTTATATTTTGCATTAAGAAGATGGAGCATGACAAGGCTATATGATTTTGTAGGTATAATGTTCTTTAGCATTTTTATTTTGAAAGACATGATTGTCTGTTGGTATGCCTACGTATTGATGTATTGATATCGAATTATAGACAATTGCTTTGAATAATTTGGATCTTAATATTCATACACTAAAAGAAAGTTTGCATTATAAACATGTTAGGTAGCATTCCACATCAAAATTTCTATTTTTATCATTTACCTACTCAAGGACGAGCATGCATTAATCTTGGGGATTCTTGAAATGTCTCCAATGTATTTATAATTTTTTATTATCCCATGCATTTATAGTATTAATCTAGGATGTTTTATATAAATTTTTGTTATTTTATGTCATTTTTTGGGACTAATCTATTAACCCAGTGCCAAGTGCCAGTTATTTTTTTTGCTTGTTTTTAGTTTTCTGGAAAGCAGTACCAAAGGGAGTTCAAATGCTACAAAAAAATTGACGATTTTTTCTAGACAAGAGAGACCCTAGAAGCTTCAGGAGGAGACCAAACGGCAAGCGAGGAGATGGCAAGGCAACATGCCGCGCCTAGGGGTGGCCGCACCCTGTTACCTTGTGGGCCCCTCGTGGCTCCATCTGACCTAATTACACCTTTATAAATTCTCTATACCTAGCTAGATGGCTTCTTCTCTCTCTTTGACCTTCAATACAATGTTCTCCTTGATGTCCTTGGAGTTCTATCCGATGTAATCTTCTTTTGCAGTGTGTTTGTTGGATCCAATGAATTTTAAGTTTATCATCTTAATATTTATGATAAGTAATGGAGTCTTTTCTGAAATTTATTATGCATGATTGATATAGCTTTGTATTTCTCTCCATTCTATCCATTTGGTTTGGCCAACTAGATTAATTTATGTTCAGTGGGAGAGGTGCTTTTGATGGGTTCAATCTTGCGGTGCTCTATCCCAGTGACAGAAAGGGACAAGACACGTATTTGTATTGTTTCCATTAAGGGTAAAACAACAGGGTTTACTTATATTGATTGGGTTTACTTTGTCTACATCATGTCAGCTTGCTTAAGGCATTACTCTATTTATTATTAACTTAATACCCTAGATGAAAGCTGGATAGTATCGATGGGTGCAGTAATAGTAGTAGATGAAGGCAGGAGTCGGTCTACTTGTCTCGGACATGATTCCTATATACATGATCATTGCATTGAATATCGTCATAATTATGCGCTTTTCTATCATTGCCCAATAGTAAAAAAATACCCACCATATGTTGTCTATTTGAGAGAGAAGCCTCTAGTGAAAGTTATGGCCCCCGGGTCTGCTTTTATCACATATATAAAAAAGTAAAATATTGTTTGCTGCATTTTTTATCTTTTATTATGTTTTGCAATTTATCTATCTACCTATACAAGATTTGATCCTTGCAAGTAACGAGTTCAAGGGGATTGACAACGCTCTTGCCCGTGTTGGGTGCAAGTATTTTCTTTTGTGTGTACAGGTGTTGTTCATGAGGCTTTGCATGATTCTCCTACTGGATTGATACCTTGGTTCTCAATAAGGGAAATACTTATCTCTACTGTGCTGCATTTTCTCTCCTCTTCGGGGGAAAATCCCAATGTAGCTCACAAGTAGCAGAATTGCTGCATAAACTGTTCGAGAAGGCCATGTGCAACAATCTGTTAACAACATTGGCCAACTCCGGGATGAAGCAACGTCTGTCGAGGTTTGCCAATGACATCATGGTCTACCTGAAGCCAAATTGTTGGACACTAGAGTGTGCTTGGCCATCCTAGACATGTTTGGTGAGGCCTCGGACTTGAGAGTTAACGTGACCAAGTTTGCAGTGCTCCCAATTAAGTGCTCTTGTGATCTAGTTGAGGACTTCGCTAGCAGCTTCGGATGTCCTATTTGCACCTTCCCATGAATGTACCTGGTGACGGTGTCTTGGACTAAGGGGTACCAACCTAGTTGGCCCACTCTCCATGGGCCGAGCTTATGGCCCGCTGATCTCACAAGGAAGGACCCCGGAAGCCTCAAACTCAGACGTGATCAAGATGGACACTGCCGAAGACTTGGCGTGTACTTCAAGGACTACTCCACCTGTCGGCATGTTTGTTCCTAGTTGGCAACCAACCACATGTGTAACCCTAGATACCCCTAGTGCCTATATAAGCCGAAGGGTTTTAGTCCATAGGGAGACAATCACAATTACCTACCTTAAGGTTTAGAACACAACATATGATCTTGAGGTAGAGCATCCTATACTCGATACTCCATCGTCAATATAATCAAAGTAGGATGTAGGGTTTTTACCTATTCAAGAGGACCTGAACCTAGGTATACATCGTGCCCCTTGTCTCCCATTACCATCATTCCTAGATCCACAGCTCGGGACCCCCCCTACTCGGTATCCACTCGTTTTAGTACCGACATTGGTGACCCATACAGGTCCCGCTGTGTTGTGATAACCAACAAGTATAGGGGATCACGATAGTCTTCGCAGATAGTATTTTAACCATTTATTGATTCGACACAAGGGGAGCCAAAGAATATTTATAAGCCTTAGCATTTGAGTTGTCAATTCAACCACACATGGAGAGATAAATATTTGTAGCACAGTAGTTTGATAGTTTTGATACTAGAAATAGCAACAGGAACAATAACAGTAGCAGTTTTGTAGTGATTGAACAACTGTAGTAACTTAGCAAAGATCAATATGATCAAAGCATAGGCATTGGATCAGCGATGGATATTTGTGTTGGATGACATTCATCATATAACAGTCACAACCTAGAGCGACACACAATACTCAAATTCATGAATTCAATGTAGGCATGTATTTCGTATATAGTCATACATGCTTATAATAAGAACTTGCATGCCATCTTTTGTCCTACCCTCCCGTGGCAACGGGGTCCTTAAGGAAACTAAGGGACATTAAGGCCTCCTTTTAATGGAGAACTAGAACAAAGCATTAACATATGGTGTATACATGCACTCCTCGAATTACAGTCATCTCCGGAGAGTATCCCAACTATTGTCACTTTGGGCTCTTTAGATCAGAACAATAACAAGTGCATATAACTAGCATATAGGATCAAGAACTCAAATATATTCATGAAAACATAGAGGGTTTAGATCTGTAATCATGGCACTCGGGCCCTAGTGACAAGCATTAAGCATAACAACTTCATAGCAACATCAATAGTGGATACTAGGGATCAAGCCCTAACAAATTGACTCGATTACATGATAAATCTCACCCAACTCCATCACCATCCAGCAAGCCTACAAAGGGATTACTCACTCCCGGCGCTGAGCATCATGTAGTTGTTGATGGAGAAGGGTTGATGATGACAATGTCGACAAATCCCCTCCCCGGAGCCTCGGATGGACTCAAGATCAGCTGTCTCGATGGAGAATAGGAGGTGGTGGCGGTTCCGTATCATAAAATGTGATGATTCTTTTTTCTCCATGATATGGTACTTATGGAGTTGGAGGTAGGGCAAATAGACTCCCAAGGGTCCCACAAGCATAGTTCACGTGGCCTAGGGGAGCACCACCTGAGCTTCTGGCTCTCTTGTGGCCCCCCTCTGGTAGATCTTTTCACTAGTATTTTTTATATATTCCAGAAAAATTCCTCATAAAGTTTTAGCTCCATCAGAGAACTTTTATTTCTACACAAAAAATAACACCATGGTAGTTCTGCTGAAAACAATGTCAGTCTAGGTTAGTTCCATTCATCATGGAAATTAGAGTCCAAAACAAGAGCAAAAGTGTTTTGGAAAGTAGATACATTTGAGACGTATCAACTCCCCCAAGCTTAACTCATTGCTTGTCCTCAAGCAATTCGGTTGACAAACTGAAAGTGATAAAGAAAAACGTTTACAAACTCTTTTGTCCAGTTTTTGTGTGTGTGTGTGTGTCTATATATATATATATATATATATATATATATATATATATATATATATGCTTAACTTAGTATTTAGGTTTTTCAGTAAAGATTTTGAACTAACCATATGAATGATAACACTTAGGTCTCATATTTACTCATGAAAATAGATAACATAATCAACTAGCGAGCAATAATAACATATCTTGGAAGGCAACAATTTGTTTTTTGATAGGAAGACTGTAAGGGAATCCCCTATACTATAATTGGTGAAACAAACCCAAATTACAAGTACGAAGCCTTGAACCTGGGTGGGTGGGAAGGCATCAACCGCTTCCCACCACTAGGCTATGCCTTAGTCTACTGGCAACAATTTGTCAAAACAATCATGATATAATATGATAACATGGTATCTCGCTAGCCCTTTCTGAGACCACAAAACATAAATGTAAAGCACCTCTGAAGTTCAAGAAACGACTAAACATTGTAATTCAAGGTAGAGCGATCCAGTCAAGCTCATATCCAACATGAACTAGACTCAATGCATGAAAAACTAAGAATTACAATAGCTCTCCCAAAATTGGTGATTTGTATGTGAAAGTGCAACTAATCCTCGGGTGGTTTTGGTAATTCATAACAACATATGGATCATTGAACTAATATCCATTCAAGATAAATATTTCAGGAAGTTCAGTGAATGGCATGGCATGCACTAGAGATGTGGACCCCTCAAAATGCTAAGTACTTATATGGGCAAAAGCTCAAGACTATCCATCTTTATTTTAGTGATCCAAGATCACATTGAGTCCATACGAAAGCCAATACTATTAAAAGGGGATGAGGTGTTGCTTAATATCTTGCTTGCTCAAATGCTTAGTGATATTGCTCCAAAATCCTCAGGCACTTTCTCCATCCAAATATGTGAAAATCCTAAAGTCCAACTCGGCCTCACCGATTCTTTCTAGACGGCGCCACTGAGTTCATATGACATAGCCACTGCCAGAAACCCTAACAATTCGGTCTCACCGATACGGGTCTCGATCTCACCGAGATGACCTTGCCAATGCTCAGTGACTTGTTGCATTTATTTTGGTCTCACCGGGTTATCAATCGGTCTCACCGAGTTGGCTTGACAGACTCTCTGTTTCCTTATTGCTTTACTTCGGTCTCACCAATTTGATGCAATCGGTGCCACCGAGATGATGTTTTCCCTAAGCCCTAGCACATCGGTCTCACGGAGTTGTTCCAGTCGGTCCCACCAAGATTCCTAACGTTCACATTTTTGAACATATCGATCTCACAGAGTTTAGCTATTCGGTCCCACCGAGATGAGTCAAATGTGTGTAACGGTTGGATTTTGTGTGGAGGCTCTATATACCCCTCCACCCCTTCTCCATGTGTGAGAGAGTCATCAGAATGTGCCTACACTTCCACCATACATTTTCTGAGAGAGAACCACCTACTCATGTGTTGAGATCAAGACATTTCAATCCCACCACAAGAATCTTGGTTTCTAGCCTTCCCCGAGTTGCTTTCCACTCAAATCATCTTTCCACCATAGCCAAATCTGAGAGAGAGAGAGAGAGTTGAGTGTTGGGGAGACTATCATTTGAAGCACAAGAGAAAGGAGTTCATCGTCAACACGCCATCTATTACCTTTTGGAGAGTGGTGTCTCCTAGATTGGTTAGGTATCGCTTTGGAGCCTCCGTCAAGATGTGGAGTTGAACATAGAAGTTAGTAAGGGAAAGGAGATCGCCTACTTTATGAAGATCTACCCGAATGAGGCAAGTCCTTCATGGTCGATGGCCATGGTGGGATAGACAAGGTTGCTTCTTCATGGACCCTTCATGGGTGGAGCCCTCCATGGACTCGCGCAACCGTTACCCTTCGTGGTTGAAGTCTCCATCAACATGGACGTACAATAGCACCACCTATCGGAACCACGCCAAAAATCTTTGTGCCTGCATTGCGTTTGCCTTCTCCAAACCCTTCCCTTTACCCTCATAGGCAATGTTTTACTTTCCCCTGCTATACTCTTAGAATTGCATGTGTAGGTTGTTTGGTTGACTTGTGCTAATTGCTAAAATCTGCCCACAACTGAAATTGGGAAAAGGATAGATTTTTATTTGGTCAAGTAGTCTAATCACTCCCCTCTAGACATACTTTCGATCCTACAATATGAGAAGGTGATGACTTAACAATAAAAGTAAATAACATAAAAGTAAATGGAAGTCCCTTTGCAGAGGGAAGCAGAGATTTGTAGAGGTTCCAGAGCTCAAAGCTTAAAATAGATATGCATACATTTTGGGTGGTGTGCTTTTCCTGTCAATGTCACGACACAGGATTTCCATAGCTTCCATGCTAAGCACATTATCGGCGGTTCCCGTGCAGAAATGAGAATTTTTACTCCCCCTCAACCATACAAACACAAGCCATGGCTAGCCGAATCCACGTGTGCCCTCCAAACAATCAACTTTCCAGTGGGAGTTTGTTTTATTATTATTTTTCTTTGTTTTTGATTACATGACTGGGCATCCCAATTACCAGATGTCGGTGTTTAAACCGGCCGATCTCGGGTAGGGGGTCCCAAACTGTGTGTCTGAGGATTGAAGGTAACAAGGAACAAGTGGGACACAATGTTTCCTAGGTTTGGGCCCTCTTAATGCAGGTAAAACCCTACGTCCTGCTTGATTGTATTTGATGAGTATAGGGGTTACAAGAGTTGATCTACCTCGAGATTATAAAGGCTAAACCCTAGATATCTAGCCTATGTGAAATTTTCTTGTCCCTATGGACTAAACCCTCCGGTTTATATACACAACGGAGGGGCCGAGGGTTGTACAGAAGAAGGAAATTACATATCCGGACACCAATCTTGCCATCCACGCATAGGGGAGTCCTAACTGGACACGGGGGAAGGTCTTCTGCCTTGTATCTTCATGGCCCATTAGTTCGGCCCACATCTAATAGCCCAGATGCCCAAGGACCCCCTAATCCACGACTCCCTTAGTAGCCCTTGAACCAGTCTTCAATGACAATATGTTCGGCACGCGGATTGTCTTCGACATTGCAAGGCGGGTTCCTCCTCCTAAATATTCCAAAGCAACTTTCTAAACAAAAGAACTATATCCGGTTTTGTATAATTGTTACAACCCTTAGCCACGAAGGCAATGTATCAAACAAAACAGTGTCTTTCCACGGACAACTTTTCTTTTCGGCGAAACATCACGTCTAGCCTCTTAACATTTCGAACTGTTTTCACACCTCCCGCTTCATGTTCCGAGGCACAACCTTCATTGGCACGTCTCGTCAAAACGAAGATCATGCCCGCCCATTATGGGATTATCATCAATACGGTTTTGGGTAATCCAACCATGCCATTCACACGACCCCTTGGGAACAGGCGAGTTTTAAGGCTTGAGGGGGGCGCTTGATATTCACCGGCTATATAGGAGGGTAAAGATTCCTCTTTTTCCCCACATCTTCTTCCATCTCCTGCCTTCCCATCTCCAAGCTCCAGCGCCCGAACTTCAATCTTTCCCACCGCCACCAGCCTCCTTAGCCATGTGAAGATCTGGCTCAAAGGGCAAGTGAGAGGCCTCCTGTGTCACAGAGAAGGACATCAAGGAGCTCCATAGTGCGGGCTACTTGCCTGCAAATATCATGCACCGGCTTCCCGACAAGGATCAGATCAGCCCTACTTCCGAGCCCGGTGAGAGGGTCGTGTTCAACCCCCATTTCCTCCGAGTTGTAGGGTTTCCCCTTCATCCTTTAGTCTAGGGCCTCATGTTCTACTACGGGCTAGATTTCCATGATCTAGCCCCAAATCCCTTCCTTCACATCTCGGCGTTCATCGTCATGTGTGAGGCTCTACTCCGCATCCCTCCACACTTCGGCCTGTGGCTTAAAGTCTTCAACGTGAAGCCGAAGGTAGTCGATGGGCAACACACGGATTGCGGCGGCGCTATGTTGAGCAAGCTTCCCAATGCCGTCTGGCCCAAAGAGGCCTTCATGGAGACAGTCAAGGTATGGCAGCAGGAGTGGTTCTACATCACCTAACACTGCAATGCCAAATGGGCGGCCGCACCTGACTTCAGATCCAGACCTCCAACGAGACTCACCTCATGGACCGCCAAGGGCCTTGACTAAGGGTCTCAGTTGGAGGTGTTGATGCTGCAAGAGCGTATCTCCAATGTATTGGGCAAAGACATCGGACTCACAAATGTGATCCAGGTGATGCTCTCCCGCCGTGTTCTCCCTGTCAGCTCCGGGCCTCTCCTATGTGGGAGTTCAATCCGGATATGCCCCGGACCTTGAAGCGCTTATTTGGCACCACGCACAAAGATAAATGGAAGCAACTTTTCAAGACCCAGAAGAATTGGCCCATGGATACCAAGGAAATCGGGCTCGACATTGAGAATTCGGCCTCAACGGTAAGCGTGACCCTTCCGAAGACTTATTTGATTAACACTTCGGATGTGATAAAAAATTATATTTTCCCCCTTTTTACACAGGGCTGGACTAAGAAAGCGGAGCAGATCAATTGCCTCGCACCACTGCCAGAGAATCCGGCCACTCCCCGGCTGACGGAGATGCTGGTTTCGATGATGTATTAGGCGCCGGAGAAGAAGACCAAGAAAAAGGGAAAAGAGGCTAAGGGAGGCCCTTGCCACTAAGGTTCTTCGGATGCCATGTCCGGAGAAAATGAAGTCATCTCCTCTGACGAGGGAGACGAGGAATAAGAAGAGGAGGAAGCGAAGAACGACTCTCCCCGAAAGGGGATGAAGAAGAAAAGGACGGCCTCGAAAGACCCTAAGGGGGAGGCGTACAAGAGAGGGAAAATCGTCCTCCAGGACAGTTCGGACTTTGAGTCCGAACAAATCTGCAAGAAGCTACCTAGGGTGAAGCCCCTAGCCGCATCGTAAGTGTTCGGATACTCATTGATTATTTTTAACCCTCCCTTATTGTTTTATGAGTTATTTTGTTATGTGCTCTTCAGCCCTCCATGCGAGCTTTCAAACACTCCATTATCGAAGGGGAGCTCTCTGCCGCTCGAGATGGCAGAGAGTGAGATGCCGCCACATGCCTCCTCACCTGTCGCCATGGATGAAACTGATGTGTTGTCCCGAAGGACCTCTCCAGGCCATGAAGGGGCGAGCGAGGGTGTCGAGAAGGCGCCCGAGGGTAATACCTCGGTCGCCGAAGACATGGGGGAACCGGCCCCTATGGAAACCGACGGTAGGGATCCCCAACAATCCGGGGCCCAACCAGACACCGTTCTGGAGATCAATGCAGCTCAGGGATCGGGTGAGCAGCCCCCTTCAACAGAGGGGGGCAGAGCATCGGCTCCACCGGCTTCCTCCACTAATCCGAAGGCGCCGAACACTCTAACGGAAGCACTGCAACGTGCTTCCATCATGGAGGAGCACCGCACCCAGATGGGTGCAGTAGTAGAGAAGGTTCAGTCTGCGACTGAAGGAACTTCCGTAGCCTACTGTCAGTGTCAAAACCGGCGGATCTCGGGTAGGGGGTCCCGAACTATGCGTCTAAGGCGGATGGTAACAGGAGGCAGGGGACACGATGTTTTACCCAAGTTCGGGCCCTCTTGATGGAGGTAAAACCCTACGTACTGCTTTATTATTCTTGATAATATGAGTAGTACAAGAGTTGATCTACCACGAGATCAGAGAGGCTAAACCCTAGAAGCTAGCCTATGGTATGATTGCCTGTTGTCCTACGGACGAAACCCTCCGGTTTATATAGACACCGGAGGGGGCTAGGTTTACACATAGTCGGTTACAAGGAAGGAGATCTACATATCCATATCGCCAAGCTTGCCTTCCACGCCAAGGAGAGTCCCATCCGGACACGGGACGAAGTCTTCAATCTTGTATCTTCATAGTCCAATAGTCCGGCCAAAGGATATAATCCGGCTGTCCGGATACCCCCTAATCCAAGACTCCCTCAGTAGCCCCTGAACCAGGCTTCAATGACGATGAGTCCGGCGCGCAGATTGTCTTCGGCATTGCAAGGCGGGTTCCTCCTTCGAATACTTCATAGAAGATTTTGAACACGAGGATCGTGTATGACTCTGCAAAATAAGTTCCACATACCATCGTAGAGAGAATAATATTTCCACAAATCTAATCTGTTGACGTACCCCGTAGCGTGACATCACACCACAGCCAGGTCTTATTCGAATCGTTTTTCATAACCTATCTCAGCGTGTTTCACGAGGCAGTTTCCTTGGCACGTCTTGTCGAAGCAGAGATCGTGTCCCCTTATTACGGGATTCCCATCAATACAGACGTGGGTAACCCAACCGCGCCATCAATTACGACGCTTGGGGGATAAGCGAGTTTTACCAGGCTAGTGGGGGCGCATAGTTTCGTCCGCCCTTATAAAGGGATAAGGTTTCACCTTTTTCTACCCATGCCTTCTTCCTCTTTGCTCATCCATTCTCGCGCACTCGAGCTCCAGCGCCCAAATCCACATCCTTCTCCACAACTCTCTCCAAACATGTCCGGGGCAGGAGGCAAGTGGATGGTCTCCTCCGTGACGGAGGGACACATAAAAAACTACGTGGGGCCGGATACTTAGCCGCGCATATCGCGCACCGGCTACTAGCCGCGGGGCAGATCGTCCCTACCCCGGAACCTTACGAAAGGGTGGTTTTCCTCCCCCACTTCATCCGCGGACTGGGGTTTCCCCTCCATCCATTCGTCTGCGGCCTTATGTTCTATTATGGGCTGGACTTTCATGATCTGGCCCTGAATTTCATCCTCAACATCTCGACGTTCATCGTCGTGTGCGAGGCTTTCCTCTGCATCCGGCCCCACTTCGGCCTGTGGCTGAAGACCTTCAATATCAAGCCGAAGGTAGTAGGTGGCCAACAAGCGGAATGCGGCGGAGCCATGGTGGGCAAAATGCCCAATGTTACATGGCTCAAGGGATCCTTCCTGGAGACCATAAAGGGGTGGCAATCGAGGTGGTTCTACATCACCGAGCCGCACGACACCAACTGGGTGGCGGCCCCCGAGTTTCGATCCGGAATCCCCATGCGGCTCACTTCCTGGAAGGAGAAGGGCCTGTCCTGGGGCTCATCGGTGGAGCTGGACGGACTCCAGAAGTGTATCCGGAACATGATAAGCAAGAAACTTAAGCTTGTCAACATAGTCCAGGTCATGCTCTTCCGCCGAATCCTCCCGTGTCAACAACGGGCTTTCAACTTATGGGAGTTCGACCCGGCCCAACACCAGACTCTACGCGAGCTCTTTGACATGACGCATAAGGACGTCTGGAAGGTGCTATTCAAGGGCGCCGAGGTCCCCCCTTCTCTTACCGAGGACCGCGGGCTAAGCGTGAAGCGCCCTGCGAATCCGGAAAGTTCTGTACATCTGGTAGGGTATTTATTTCCCATAGCTTAAGCATGTGCGGGGTTTGAGCTCCCATGCCTTTGACAGGACTGGGTGGAGACATCGGAGCAGATTAACTGTCCGGCCCCTCTGCCCGAAGACCCTGCAGATGCTCTCCTGACGGAGATGCCGAAGAAGACCAAGAAGAAGGCCACGGGAACCCGAAAGAGTTCCCGGCGCCAGGTGGTATCGGACACATCATTCGATAACTCCGAGACGCACTCCTCCCATGAAAACGAGGAGGAGGAAGATGAAGATTATCCCCCTCCAGCCGGGGGAGACAAGAAAAGGAAGGCCGCCCCAACCGGGGAGGCCGAAGGGCCCAAGAAGGGAAGGACTCTCCTTCCGGAGTTCCACCACCGCCGCCGACGGCGAAGACGAGTGGCTACTTAGGGCCAAGCCCCTGGCGAAGTCATAAGTATTCGGATACCAGAGTAACTCATAGCATACTTTTGGTGCACTGCTTCTCCTAACGTCGAATATGATTATGCAGTCCGCCCCGAGCCCGTATCGACGTATCCTCATCGGACGGTTCCTTGGACTCGTCGGATATGGATAGTGATACACATCCAACCGCCTCCTCTCCTCGCCCTACGGACGATGTCGAGGTACTGTCTCAAGGGGCAACGAGCTGGGGGGAGACAGTCCCGGAGGCGCCTCAAGGCAGCCTTCCGAACTCCAGGCGCGAAGGGAGCAAGACTCCCAAGGGCTCCAAGTTCGGCCCCAACCGAACGTTGCGCCGGAACCTCAAGTGGTTCCGGACTCCGGCAGGCGGCCCCCTTCCAAGAGGGGCAAGCCTCCCGCGCCGGTCACCTCTGTCCATCCAGAGGCACCTAACAACCTGCTGGGAGCGCTTCGCGGCGCTTCCATCGACGAAGAGCACCGCACTATTATGAGTGCGGTGATCAAGAATGTTCAGTCCGCCAAGAGCGAACTGACTGAAGCCTGTGCCAGCCTTCTAACAGGCTTTGAGGTAAGTATTTAAAATATAGGAAAATATTACCGCATAGACAGTAGCCCCTGATGCTCTGTTTGGTGTTCACAAAGAAAAGTCGAATAGAGGATCAAATAATATCTGCAGGAGTCTAATATAAGTATGTCTGTATGCATATGCAGGCTTCACTGCTGACCTCTGCCGTACTGACTGCGAAGGTCGATGCACTGAGGCAGAACCTCGAGCGGTCCGAGAAAGAGCTCGGTCTTGCCAAGAGGCAGCTCGAGGAGAACAAAGGTAAGTAATGCCTTGTCCATATATATATACATATATATATATACATATATATATATACATATATATATATACATATATATATACATATATATATAAAGATGCGGTTGCAAAATGATAGGATCATCATGGATGTGCCAGGGGCCATGATCGAAGTGGCGACCCTGAAGCAAGTGCTGTCCGAGGCCGAAAACAAAGCGGCCATGGAGCGCACCGAGCGGGAAAAACAAGAGGCACGGGTGGGCGAGGTGCAGCAGGAGCTCCAGGCTCTCGTGAAGAAGCACGAGACTTTGGAGCTTGACTCGAAGACGCGAGAGTCCGAGCTTGCCGCGGCCCTCGAGAGCACAAAGCATGCCAAGGCTGAAGCCCAAAAGTCCCTCCAGGAAATTGAGGCGATGAGGAAGATAGCGGCGGGTAAGGCCTTCAATATGCAAAGAAAGCATGTGAAAGTAAATTACTTTTTACTTACCCGAGTCCGGAGCTCTCCAGGAGGATTCGCATATTTGCCCCGCAGCGTGTCGGATGCCGCGAAATATTACCAGGCCGAGGAGGGAAGCTCGACGAAGAAGTTGTTCTGGTCTCAGTATACTGGGACCGAACACCCGATGCCTATGAGCGACCAGCTGAAGCAACAGGTCGAGCTGCACAAGGCGGCCGAACAGGCCATGAGGGGCCTTATAGTCCGGATGTGGCCTGGCGACTCACTTCCCAATAGCTACTTCGACCTGGTGAGGCGGCTTGTGGACGCCTGCCCCCGACTGGAAGTCATCAAGCGGTCTGTCTGCATCGAAGGTGCCCGCCGGGCTTTTGCCCGTGCGAAGGTGCACTGGGCCAAGATGGATGCCGAGAAGCTGGTGAAGGAGGGGCCGCCGCAGGGCAAGGAGCATCGCCACCCCGAAATGTATTATGAGGGTGTCCTGAAGGGTGCCCGTATTGTGTCAGACGAGTGTGCGAAGGATGTAATTTTTGAATGAATTTTCTCGTGTGATCCTGTATTATGAAAACTTGTTCATATGCGCTATGCAACGCTTGTTTGAATTTAAAATATTACCTTCTATGCGGTTGTTTATTAAATCTAAGAGATGGCCAGTCGTCGGCTTCTGCCCCCATGCCACGAGTGCTGGGGTGTTCGGGATAAATCTGAGCACTCTTTTTCCCATTGTTGGGTCCTTCGAGGGAGGTGCTCAGCACAACGAACAAGGCAATTGGACTATAATGCTTTATCACTTTCACTTAGCCATAGAAGTCTACAATTTTAAATTTTGGCGAAGCCCCTAGTATTCGGAAGGCCGAATTCGGGGCGCTATACACGCCTTAAGCCGGACAAAGCCGACTCCTCGCTCCAAGCGACATAAGTCTTTAGGGACTCGAGACCTCTCGAACAGTGACCAGCTCTCGCCTTATCATCACAGTCAGTTTTAGCTTTCTCTACTGAGGTGCTTAGCCCAGATGAACCGGGGCACAATCGCAGTAGTTCTCCCAGTGCTACCTTAGCCGATATAGCGGAACGTAAGGTGCCAAAACATGGGAGCCGGGCAAACCCAACTATTGACCCAAGACATGATTCGGAGCTGATGCATATAATGCTATAAGTTCGGGGTGCCGCACTGTCAAAAGTGTTCGGACTTCTCACGCTGTATTATGGGGTACGCTTAAGCCCCTGGCGTATGGGCGGTACCAGAGTGTACGGGTGCTGAATGTCATGGATGAACATATATAGAGAATGCGGTAATAGTCTAGTGCTATGCATTGTTTATTCAAAAAGGTGCGTCGAAGCAGAATGATACAAGTAGTGCGATAAGAAAAAAGTAGGACTATTTGACATGTCCCCTTCAAGGGCAAGCTGAGGAATGGTATTTAAAGCAAGTATTTCACTTGTTATCGGAGACCACCTGGGAGTTCCGTGGTGCAACGTAGCTTTCTGCCTCCTTGGTTGTTGCAGCGTGTGTCCGGCAATCATATAGCCGGACGGGGTTTCCAGAGATTAATGTCCTGAAAGAGAGAAAAATAACAAAGCGGGAAGCCCCTAGTGCGGTTGAGCCGCGTCTTGGGGCGTGCCGTAGTCGTGCCCCCTCCCCACCTGTGCCCATGGTATTTTCAATGTGTAATTATGTATGCGTGGCACATATTTCACCGTTTGGCTGGGACTGGGGTGGGGGCCGCATTGCTATGCGAGCTCAGAACGTGCCAGGCGGTCTTGTTGCCGATTACTCCAGGCGCGCTTGAAGGTGTCCAGGTCTTTAATCGCCGAACTGGTGGATTGCCTTAAGAGGCTGCTTTGCGCTTCTGCTGCGAGGGCCACAGTGTGCTCCTCCGTGCGGAGAGAGCGCTCTGTGTTTCCATGGACTGTGATGACCCCCCCGAGGTCCTGGCATCTTGAGCTTGAGATATGCATAGTGCGGTACCGCGTTCAATCTTGCAAATGCGGTTCGTCTGAGCAGTGCATGATAGCCGCTGCGGAACGGGACTATATCGAAGATTAACTCCTCGCTTCGGAAGTTATCTGAGGATCCGAAGACCACTTCCAGTGTGACTGAGCCTGTGCAATGGGCCTCTACACCTGGTATGACGCCTTTGAAAGTCGTTTTTGTGGGTTTGATCCTTGAGGGGTCTATACCCATTTTGCGCACTGTGTCCTGATAAAGCAGGTTCAGGCTGCTGCCGCCGTCCATAAGGACTCGAGTGAGGTGAAATCCGTCGATGATTGGGTCTAGGACCAGTGCGGCGAATCCGCCACGACGGATACTGGTGGGATGGTCCTTGCGATCGAAGGTGATCGGACAGGAGGACCATGGGTTGAACTTTGGGGCGACTGGCTCCAACGCATAAACATCCCTTAACGCACGCTTCCGCTCCCTCTTGGGGATGTGGGTTGCGTATATCATGTTCACCGTCCGCACTTGTGGGGGAACCTCTTCTGCCCTCCGGTGTTCAGCTGCCGGGGCTCCTCCTCATCATCACTATGTAGCCCCTTATCTTTGTTTTCGGTGTTTAACTTGCCGGCCTGCTTGAACACCCAACATTCCTTGTTGGTGTGGTTGGCTGGCTTGTCGGGGGTGCCATGTATTTGGCACGAGCGATCGAGTATACGGTACAAACTGGACGGGCCCGGAGTGCTTCTTTTGAATGGCTTTCTCCGCTGACCGGGTTTAGAGCCTCTGAATCCGGCATTGACTGTTGTATCCTCGGTATTGTCTCTATTGACGAGGCGCTTATGTTTGTTGCGACGTGACCTGCCATTGCTATCCTTAGTATCTGAAGTACCGTGGTTCTTTGATATTTTATTGTTGCGAGCCTGCCAGCTATCTTCTCCCGCGCAAAAGCGGGTCATGAGTGTCGTGAGGGCTGCCATAGATTTCAGCTTTTCCTGGCCAAGGTGCCGGGCGAGCCACTCGTCACGGATGTTGTGCTTAAAAGCTGCTAGGGCCTCTGCATCCGGACAGTCGACGATTTGATTTTTCTTTGTCAGGAACCGTGCCCACAATTGCCTGGCCGATTCCTCTGGCTGCTGAATTATGTGGCTCAAGTCATCGGCATCTGGTGGTCGCACATAAGTGCCCTGGAAGTTGTCGAGGAATGCGGCTTCCAGTTCTTCCCAACAGCCAATGGATTCTGCTGGCAGGCTATTGAGCCAATGCCGAGCTGGTCCTTTGAGCTTGAGTGGGAGGTATTTGATGGCATGTAGATCGTCACCGCGGGCCATGTGGATGTGCAGGAGGAAGTCCTCGATCCATACCGCGGGATCTGTTGTGCCGTTGTATGATTCGATATTTACAGGTTTGAAACCCTCTGGGATTTGGTGATCCATTACTTCATCTATGAAGCATATGGGGTGTGCGGCGCCTCTGTAGTGGGCTATGTCGCGATGCAGCTCGAATGAGTCTTGTCCGCTGTGTTCGGCCCGGCCAGATTTACTTTTACTGTATCTGGCGTGACGGTTATCGTCTCGCATAGTGGCGCGCCCTCGTGATCCGTAGATCGATCTTGCGTGTTTTGCTTTGTCCTCCAATACGTCTCGCAGGTCTAGCGTGTTTCCCCGTGCCTTGTCATTTTTATTTGAGTGGCGTCGGCGTACGGGCTGAGTTTTTGGCTGAAATGCCTCTTTGTCGCGGCCACGAGGTGGCCGATCAGCCACGTCATATGCGGGAGATGTAGGTTTTAATGCTTCCTCCTCCAGTCGGGGTAGCAGCCTGCGCTTTGGGTAACTCTTGGAGGGGCGTTCGAGTTCATATTCCTCGGTCGCAACGATTTCAGTCCATTTGTCAGCTAGCAAGTCTTGATCAGCTTGAAGCTGCTGCTGCTTTTTCTTAAGGCTATTTGCCGTGGCTATAAGCCGGCGCTTGAAGCGCTCTTGCTCGAAGGGATCCTCCGACACGACAAATTCGTCATCATCGAGGCTTGCCTCGTCTTCGGAGGGAGGCATGTAATTATCATCCTCCGCCTCTCCATCTACCGCTCTCTCGGGAGGGCTGGCTTCTCCATCCTCCTGCTCTAAATCTTGCTGGAGGGGATTGTTGTCGTCTTCGGCATTGTCCGGAGTGCTATTATCTCCTGTGCCGGTGTCACCGCTTTTGCTTTGGCGGGACTTAGAGCGGCGCTGCTGACGTTGGCGCTTGAGTTGCTTCTTGGAGGGGTCATCCACCGCTGTCCCGTCGCCATTGCCTTCTTTGGGTGTGTCCACCATGTATATATCATATGATGAGGTGGCAGTCCAGTGCCCTGTGGGCAGTGGTTCCTCTTCGTCTCCCGCATCGTCATCCATACCGTCGATGTCTTCGGAGTCGAAGTCAAGCATGTCGGTCAAATTGTCGACAGTGGCTACTAAGTGGGTGGTGGGTGGGTGGCGAATTTCTTCGTCATCTGCATCCCAATCCTGCTGAACATAGTTCAGCCAGGACTCTCCTGACAGGGAGAGAGACCTTAATGAGTTCAGCATGTCGCCGAAGGGCGAGTGCCGAAAGATATCCGCGGAGGTGAACTCCATGATCGGCGCCCAGTCGGATTCGATAGGCACAGGCGCAGGCGGTTCGGAGTCCGTGGCCGGGGAAGAATCCGGCAATTTGGCGTCATGGCTCTCGTGAAGGGTAAGGTCGATACTCGGCTCGATTGCCGTTGAGAATGCGGCCTCCGTGGTGGGGTCTATCCACCCGTTCGTGGATGGCGCAATCGGCTCCGAATTGAGGGTCGGAGCGGTTGCCGGTGCGATCTCCTGCACACTGTCCGATGGTAGAGCTAAATCATGCTCATCGTGATTGTGCGGCGTACTCAGCAGGGGCTCGAATCCGTCGAAGATCAAGTCTCCGCGGATGTCGGCCGTGTAATTTAAGCTTCCAAACCTGACCTGGTGGCCAGGGGCGTAACTCTCAATCTGCTCCACATGGCCAAGCGAGTTGGCCCGCAGTGCGAAGCCGCCGAATACAAAGATCTGTCCGGGGAGGAAAGTCCCACCCTGGACTGCATCGCTATCGATGATCGAAGGAGCCATCAAGCCTAATGATGACGACACAGAGGAACTCTCAATGAAAGCACCAATGTCGGTGTCAAAACCGGCGGATCTCGAGTAGGTGGTCCCGAACTGTGCGTCTAAGGCGGATGGTAACAGGAGGCAGGGGACACGATATTTTACCCAGGTTCGGGCCCTCATGATGGAGGTAAAACCCTACATCCTGCTTGATTATTCTTGATAATATGAGTAGTACAAGAGTTGATCTACCACGAGACCAGAGAGGCTAAACCCGAGAAGCTAGCCTATGGTATGATTGTCTGTTGTCCTACGGACTAAACCCTCCGGTTTATATAGACATCGGAGGGGGCTAGGGTTACATAGAGTCGGTTATAAGGAAGGAGATTTACATATCCATATCGCCAAGCTTGCCTTCCACGCCAAGGAGAGTCCCATCCGGACACGGGACGAAGTCTTTGTTGGGGATCATAGCAGAAATTTAAAATTTTCTACGCATCACCAAGATCAATCTATGGAGTAATCTAGCAACAAGGGGAAGGAGAGTGCATCTACATACCCTTGTAGATCGCTAAGCGGAAGCGTTCAAGTGAACGGGGTTGATGGAGTCGTACTCGTCGTGATCCAAATCACCGATGATCCTAGCGCTGAACGGATGACACCTCCGCGTTCAACACACCTACGGAACGGAGACGTCTCCCACACCTTGATCCAGCAAGGAGGAAGGAGAGGTTGAGGAAGAGAGCCCAACAGCAGCACGACGGTGTGGTGGTGATGGAGTGGCAGTTCTCCGGCAGGGCTTCGCCAAGCTCACGCGGAGGAGGAGAGGTATTGGAGGGGAGGGGCTGCGCCAGGTTCAAGGGGTGTGGCCGCCCTCCCACCCCTCCACTATTTATAGGTGGGGAGAGAGGGGGCCGGCCCCCCTAGATCCCATCTAGGGTTGGGGGCGGCGGCCAAGGGGGGAGGAGTGCCTCCCAAGTCAAGTGGAGGCCCTCCCCTTAGGGTTTCCCCTCTCCCATGCGCATGGGCCTTGGGGGGGCTGGTGCCCTTGGCCCATTAAGGTTAGGGCGCCCCCTACAGCCCATGCTGCTGTATTGGACGTGGTGGAACATTTTCCGGACCTCCGGACCCCTCCGGAATCCTCCAGAACCTTCCGGAAGCTTCCCGGTACAATACCGGAAAAAACCGAACTTTTCCCGGAACCCGAACAACAACTTTCCATATATAAATCTTTACCTCCGGACCATTCCGGAACTCCTCGTGACGTCCGGGATCTCATCCGGGACTCCGAACAACATTCGGTAATCACATACAAGTCTTCCTAATAACCCTAGCGTCATCGAACCTTAAGTGTGTAGACCCTACGGGTTCGGGAACCATGCAGACATGACCGAGACAACTCTCCGGCCAATAACCAACAGCGGGATATGGATACCCATGTTGGCTCCCACATGTTCCACGATGATCTCATCGGATGAACCACGATGTCGAGGATTCAATCAATCCCGTATTCAATTCCCTTTGTCCAGCGGTATTGTACTTGCCCGAGATTCGATCGTCGGTATCCCGATACCTTGTTCAATCTCGTTACCGGCAAGTCTCTTTACTCGTTCCGTAACACATCATCCCGTGATCAACTCCTTGGTCACATTGTGCACATTATGATGATGTCCTACCGAGTGGGCCCAGAGATACCTCTCCGTTTACACGGAGTGACAAATCCCAGTCTCGATTCGTGCCAACCCAACAGACACTTTCGGAGATACCTGTAGTGTACCTTTATAGCCACCCAGTTACGTTGTGACGTTTGGCACACCCAAAGCACTCCTACGGTATCCGGGAGTTGCACAATCTCATGGTCTAAGGAAATGATACTTGACATTAGAAAAGCTTTAGCAAACGAACTACACGATCTTGTGCTAGGCTTAGGATTGGGTCTTGTCCATCACATCATTCTCCTAATGATGTGATCCCGTTATCAACGACATCCAATGTCCATGGTCAGGAAACCGTAACCATCTATTGATCAACGAGCTAGTCAACTAGAGGCTTACTAGGGACATGGTGTTGTCTATTTATCCACACATGTATCTGAGTTTCCTATCAATACAATTCTAGCATGGATAATAAACGATTATCATGAACAATGAAATATGATATAATAATAACTAATTTATTATTGCCTCTAGGGCATATTTCCAACAGTCTCCCACTTGCACTAGAGTCAATAATCTAGTTCACATCGCCATGTGATTAACACTCACAGGTCACATCGCCATGTGACCAACATCCAAAGAGTTTACTAGACTCAATAATCTAGTTCACATCACTATGTGATTAACACTCAATGAGTTCTGGGTTTGATCATGTTATGCTTGTGAGAGAGGTTGTAGTCAACGGGTCTTGCCATATTCAGATCCCTATGTATTTCGCAAAACTTTATGTCATATCGTAGATGTGCTACCACGTTCCACTTGGAGCTATTCCAAATTGTTGCTCCATTATACGTATCCGGTATCTCTACTCAGAGCTATCCGGATAGGTGTTAAGCTTGCATCGACGTAACTCTTTACGTCGAACTCTTTATCACCTCCATAACCGAGAAACATTTCCTTATTCCTCTAAGGATAATTTTGACCGCTATCTGGTGATCCAGTCCTAGATCACCTTTGTACCCTCTTGCCAGACATGTGGCAAGGCACACATCAGGTGCGCTACTCAGCATGGCATACCGTATAGAGCCTATGACAAGAGCATAGGGGACGACCTTCGTCCTTCCTCTTTCTTCTGCCGTGGTCAAGCTTTGAGTCTTACTCAACTTCACACCTTACAACTCAGGTAAGAACCCCTTCTTTGACTGATCTATTTTGAACTCCTTCAAAAACATGTCAAGGTGTGCGTTCTTTGGAAGTATCATCAGGCGTCTTGATCTATCTCTATAGATCTTGATGCCCAATATGTAAGCAGCTTTATCTAGGTCTTCCTTTGAAAAACACTCTTCAAACAACCGTTTATGCTTTCCAGAAATTCTACATTATTTCGGATCTACAATATGTCATCCACATATACTTATCAGAAATGTTGTAGTGCTCCCACTCACTTTCTTGTAAATACAAGTTTCTAGCAAACATTGTATAAACCTAAAAGCTTTGATCACTCTATCAAAGCATATATTCTGACTCCAAGATGCTTGCTCTAGTCCATAGAAGGATCGCTGGAGCCAGCATACCTTTTAGCATCCTTAGGATCGACAAAACTTTGATTGTATCACATACAACTCTTTCTTACGAAAACTGGTAAGAAACTTGTTTTGACATCCATCTGTCAGATTTCATAATCGAAAAATACAACTAATGCTAACATGATTCCGACGGACTTAAGCATCGCTACGGGTGAGAAATTCTCATCGTAGTCAACTCCTTGAACTTGTGAAAAGACTCTTTCCCACAAGTCGAGCTTCATAGACGGTAACATTACCGCCCACGTCTGTCTTCTTCTTAAAGATCCATTTATCTCAATGGCTTGCCGATCATCGGGCAAGTCCACCAAAGTCCATACTTTGTTCTGATACATGGATCCTATCTCGGATTTCATGGCTTCTAACCATTTGTCGGAATACGGGCCCACCATCGCTTCTCCATAGCTCGTAGGTTCATTGTTGTCTAACAACATGATATCTAAGACAAGATTACCGTACCACTCAGGAGTAGTACATATCCTTGTTGACCTATGAGGTTCGATAGCAACTTGATCCGAAGCTTCATGATCACTATCATTAGTTTCCTCTTCAACAGTCGTAGGTTCCACAGAAACATCTTTCTATGTTGCACTACTCTCCGATTGAAGTGAGGGTTTGACAACCTCATCAAGTTCTATCTTCCTCCCACTCAATTCTTTCAAGAGAAACTCCTTCTCGAGAAAGGACCCATTCTTAGCGACAAACAATTTGCCCTCAGATCTGAGATAGAAGGTGTACCCAACTGTCACCTTTGGGTGTCCTATGAAGATGTGTTTGTCCGCTTTGGGTTCGAGCTTCTCCGGCTGAAGCCTTAAGCATCACAGCCCCAAACATTAAGAAATGATAACTTTGGTTTCTTGCCAAACCAATGTTCACACGACGTCATCTCAACGGACTTAGATGGTGTCCTATCTAAAGTGAATGCAGCTGTCTCTAACGCATATCCTCAAAATGAAAAATGGTAGATCGGTAAGAGACATCATAGATCGCACCATATCTCATAAGGTTCGATTATGATGTCCGGACACACCATTATCTGTGGTGTTCCAGGTGGCTTCAACTGTGAAACAATTCCACAATGTCTTAAGTGATTGCCAAACTCATAACTCAGAAAATCCCCTTTGATCAGATCGTGGGAACATGATCTTCTTGTTATGATGATTCTTAACTTCACTCTGAAATCGCTTGAACTTTTCAAACTTTTCAGACTTGTGCTTCATTAAGTAAATATACCTATATCTACCCAAATCGTCAGTGAAGATGAGAAAATAGCGATATCCACCGCACGCTTCAATTCTCATTGGATCACACGCATCAGCATGCATGATTTCCAACAAGTCACTTGCCCGTTTCATTGTACCTGAAAACGGGGTCTTAGTCATCCTGCCCATGAGGCATGGCTCGCATGTGTCAAGCGATTCAAAATCAAGTGACTCCAAACATCCATCGATATGGAGTTTCTTCATGCATCTTACGCCAATATGACCTAAGCGGCAGTGCCACAAGAAAGTGGTACTATCATTATTAACTCTACATCTTTTGGCGTGAACATGTGTATTACCACGACCGAGACTCAATGAACCATTCACATAGGATGCATAACCATGAAAGGTATTATTCATGTAAACAGAATAACCAGTATTCTCTAACTTAAATGAATAACCGTATTGCAATGAACATGATCTAATCATATTCATGCTCAACGTAGACACCTGATAACATTTATCTAGGTTCAATATTAATCCCGAAGGTAGATGGAGCGTGCGTTGGTGATCTTATCAACTTTGGAAACACTTCCAACACATATCGTCACCTCGCCCTTAGCCAGTCTCCGTTTAGTCCGTAGATTTTGCTTCAAGTCACCAATAATAGCGACTGAACCGATATCCAATACCCAGGTGCTACCAGGAGTACTAGTGAGGTACACATTAATAACACGTATATACTTTGTTGAAGTTGCCAGCCTTCTTATCTACCATGCATTTGGGGTAATTCCGCTACCAGTGACCGTTCCCCTTACAATAGAAGCACTTAGTCTCGGGTTTGGGTTCAACCTTGGGTTCCTTCACTGGAGCGGCAACTGGTTTTCCATCCATGAAGTTTCCCTTCTAGCCCTTGCCCTTCTTGAAACCAGTGGTCTTGTTAAACCATCAACACTTGATGCTCCTTCTTGATTTCTACCTTTTGCGGTCTTAAGCACCACGAATAGCTCCGGAATCAACTCCATCCCTTGCATGTCATAGTTCATCACGAAGATCTAGTAGCTTAGTGATAGTGGCTAGAGAACTCTATCAATCACTATCTTATCTGGAAGTTTAACTCCCACTTGATTTAAGTGATTGTAGCACCCAGACATTCTGAGCACATGCTCACTAGCTGAGCTATTCTCCTCCATCTTGTTGGCAAAAGAACTTGTCAGAGGTCTCATACCTCTCAACACGGGCATGAGCCTGAAATCCCAATTTCAGCTCTTGGAACATCTCATATGTCTTATGACGTTCAAAACGTCACTGGAATCCCAATTATAAGCCGTAAAGTATGGTGCACTAAACTATCAAGTAGTCATCAGGATGTGTCTGTCAGGTGTTCACAACATCCATAGACGATGTTGTAGGGGTTTGCACATCGAGCGGTGCATCAAAGACGTAAGCCTTCTGTGTAGCAGTGAGGACACTCCTCGGACTACGGACCTAGTCCGCATCATTGCTTACAATATCTTTCAACTTAATCTTTCTCTAGGAACGTATTGAAACAGGGAGCTACAACGTGAGCTATTTACAACATATTTGCAAAGACAATTTAGACTATGTTCATGATAATTGAGTTCATCTAATCAAATTATTTAATGAACTCCCACTCAGATAGACATCCCTCTAGTCATCTAAGTGAAACATGATCCGAATCGACTAGGCCGTGTCCGATCATCACGTGAGACGGACTAGTCATCAACGGTGAACATCTCATGTTGATCGTATCTTCTATAGGACTCATGTTCGACCTTTCGGTCTTCCGTGTTCCGAGGCCATGTCTGTACATGCTAGGCTCGTCATGTCAACCTAAGTGTTTCGCATGTGTCCCGAGGCCATGTCTGTACATGCTAGGCTCGTCAACACCCGTTGTATTCGAACATTAGAATCTATCACACCCGATCATCACGTGGTGCTTCGAAACGACGAACCTTCGCAACGGTGCACAGTTAGGGGGAACACTTTTCTTGAAATTTCAGTGAGGGATCATCTTATTTAAGCTACCGTCGTTCTAAGCAAATAAGATGTAAAACATGATAAACATCACATGCAATCAAATAGTGACATGATATGGCCAATATCATTTTGCTCCTTTTGATCTCCATCTTCGGGGCTCCATGATCATCGTTGTCACCGGCATGACACCATGATCTCCATCATCGTGTCTTCTTGAAGTTGTCTCGTCATCCATTACTTCTACTACTATGGCTAATGCTTTAGCAATAAAGTAAAGTAATTACATGACGTTTATGTTGACACGCAGGTCATAAATAAATTAAGACAACTCCTATGGCTCCTACCGGTTGTCATACTCATCGACATGCAAGTCGTGATTCCTATTACAAGAACATGATCAATCTCATACATCACATATATCATTCATCACATCCTTTTGGCCATATCACATCACAAGGCATATGCTGCAAAAACAAGTTAGACGTCCTCTAATTGTTGTTGCAAGTTTTTACGTGGCTGCTACAGGTTTCTAGCAAGAACGTTTCTTACCTACGCCAAAACCACAACGTGATATGTCAATTTCTATTTACCCTTCATAAGGACCCTTTTCATCGAATCCGATCCGACTAAAGTGGGAGAGACAGACACCCGCTAGCCACCTTATGCAACTAGTGCATGTCAGTCGGTGGAACCAGTCTCACGTAAGAGTACGTGTAATGTCGGTCCGGGCCGCTTCATCCCACGATGCCGCCGAATCAAGATAAGACTAGTAACGGCAAGTAAATTGACAAAATTGACGCCCACAACTGCTTTGTGTTCTACTCGTGCATGGAAACTACGCATAGACCTAGCTCATGATGCCACTGTTGGGGATCGTAGCAGAAATTTAAAATTTTCTACGCATCACCAAGATCAATCTATGGAGTAATCTAGCAACGAGGGGAAGGAGAGTGCATATACATACCCTTTGTCCAGCGGTATTGTACTTGCCCGTGATTCGATCGTCGGTATCCCGATACCTTGTTCAATCTCGTTACCGGCAAGTCTCTTTACTCGTTCCATAACACATCATCCCGTGATCAACTCCTTGGTCACATTGTGCACATTATGATGATGTCCTACCGAGTGGGCCCAGAGATACCTCTCCATTTACACGGAGTGACAAATCCCAGTCTCGATTCGTGCCAACCCAACAGACACTTTCGGAGATACCTGTAGTGTACCTTTATAGCCACCCAGTTACGTTGTGACGTTTGGCACACCCAAAGCACTCCTACGGTATCCGGGAGTTGCACAATCTCATGGTCTAAGGAAATGATACTTGACATTAGAAAAGCTTTAGCAAACAAACTACACGATCTTGTGCTAGGCTTAGGATTGGGTCTTGTCCATCACATCATTCTCCTAATGATGTGATCCCGTTATCAACGACATCCAATGTCCATGGTCAGTAAACCGTAACCATCTATTGATCAACGAGCTAGTCAACTAGAGGCTTACTAGGGACATGGTGTTGTCTATTTATCCACACATGTATCTGAGTTTTCTATCAATACAATTCTAGCATGGATAATAAACGATTATCATGAACAATGAAATATGATATAATAATAACTAATTTATTATTGCCTTTAGGGCATATTTCCAATAGTCTTCAATCTTGTATCTTCATAGTCCAACAGTCCGGCCAAAGGATATAATCCGGCTGTCCGGATACCCCCTAATCCAGGACTCCCTCACCTACTAACAGGCTTTGAGGTATGCGAAGCAATGTCCTAAAACATTTTTCTTATAAAGGGATATACCCATATATAGACAGTAGCCCCTGAGCCTCTCTCTGGTTTGAAAAGCCGGAGAGAGGATCCATATAATATTTAGTAGAGTTGACATACTGTTCTATTGTTGTAACAGGCTTCCCTGCTGGCGGCGACCGCCCAGGCCGCAGACGTATCCGAACTCAATCAGAAACTTCAGTTGACCGATCAAGAGATCAACCCTATGAACAAGCGGTTTGATGAAACGCAAGGTATGCGTATAGTGTTAAAAGTGTAGTTGTATCTCATAAATAATAGTTATATTCAGAGACTAACTCATCTAATGCTTCGATTATGAGCATAGTTGGGGTAGCCAAGGTCGAGACCCTCAAGGGCACCCTTGCGAAAGCCCAACAAGAGGCGAAGGCTAACAAGGCAGCCACTGATAAAGCGGCTGCAGAGCTAAAAACCGAGCAGGCCGCCCCCCGTCAACACGAAGCTCGGGTGGCCGAAGTCGAGTAGGAGCTGAAGGACACCATCCTCAAATGTGAGGAACTTGAGGAGAAGACTTCGGCCCAATCGACCAAACTCGCCAAGGCTCTTCAGGAGGCTAAGGAGGCACATGTCGAGTCCCGGGGCGCTCGCGAGGAAATCCGGCCAGCGAAGTAGATAGCGGCTAGTAAGGCGTTTCTTTTGCATAGTATATTCGGAGGTCAAAGATTATGCTTTTCTCACTCGGGTGTGGAGTTCTCCAGATGTGTTTGCGGATCTGCCGAGGAGTCTGTCGAGGCCACACAATTCTTCCGAGCCTGGGAGGGGAACTCGACCGAGAAGCTGTTCTGGTCGCAGTTTTTTGTGCCTGAGCATCCAACGCCATTGAACGACCGGATGAAACAGCTGACAGAGCTGCATAGGGTGGCCCGCTTGGCCATGAATGATTTAATAGTACGGTTATGGCCAGTCGGACACATTTCGAGTAGCTACTTTGGCTTGGTGAGGAGGCTCGTCGACGTGCTGCCTCGGGTTGATACTGTGAAGCGCTCGGCGTGCATAGAGGGATCTCGAATGGCCTTTGCCCGCATCAAGATGCATTGGGCAAAGATGAAGGCCACCGATGTGGCGACTACAGGCCCGCCCGAAGGCAAGGACCACCGCAAACCGGAGAGGTACTTTGAAGATGTCCTGGCGGGCGCCCAAATAGTGGAGGGCTAATGCTCAAAGGACGTTATATTTGAGTAGATGTATCCGGGTTGTAAAAACCATGTTTGTGAACCCAGACTTGTAATATATTGATGCCTTTGATCTTAAGTTATTTTCCTCCTGAGCGACCGTTTTAATTCTCAAAGTTTGCCAGTCGTCAGCCTCAGCCCCCGTATAGATGCTACATGGGTGGTCGGTATAGCGCGTGATCACACTTTATCCAACGTCTTGGTCCGTAAAGGAGGTGTCCGTGCAATGAACGAGGCAATCACACTATGCGGCTTTATTACTTTCACTTAGCCATGGGAGTTTGACGGTGGTGCTAAGTACTAGCCCCTGGTGCGTTTGCGGCAATTTGAACTAGGATGCCTTTTGTCGCATGACTGGGCGAAGACCAGCCCTTCGTATAACACGGAGCAAATCACTAGTGATTTGTAGTAAGTCGTTGAATCGCCGACTAGCTATCGCCTATCACGACAGTCATTTTTTGGCTTTCTCTACTGAGGTATTTGATCAGACAAACTAGAAACACAATCGCAATAGTTCTCCCTTTACTACCTTAGCCGAACTAGCGGAACGTAAGGTGGTAATCACAGGAGCCGGGCAACCCAACTATAGACCAAAGACATGATTTAGAGCTGATGCATATAATGTAATATTTGGGACGCCAAAGAGTACCCAATAGGTGTTCGGACTTTTGAAAATATGCATCGCCGGATATAGCCCCTGACATTTAGGCCAGACCAAAGCATTTGTGGCAATCTGAAGCGAGGGAATACAGATGGTAAAATGAAGCAGTATCGAACAAAAGTTGGTCGATCAACTGTTTCCTTTATACCCTGATTAATATGTCAAGACACGCTATTGTAGATAATGCCTTGAACATCAAGGCTATTTGACATGCCGAGAATTTGTACACGAGGGGAATATTTATACAGGACCTAAAAGAAAAGGTAGTCTTGAAGATCCCAGTGGTGCCCTGCCACACGTCTGCGCCATTTCTCCATGGTGAAAAATCCTTTGGTCGTCTATATGAAATGGGGGCCTCAAAATGGCCCTTTCACGACCGTAGGGTAGGTAGGATTTTAATGAACCTTTAGGACGAGAGAGGAAAAAAAGGAAGAAAAAGGAAAAAAGGTTAAGGTCTGAATAGGGTCAAGCCACACTATAGACCTTTTCCGTGGTGTGCCTCCGTCGCTGCCCAAGGTATTTTAAGTGTGTAATTATGCACGCGCGGTACGTAAGCCTTGGTTTTATGGGGCGGTCGGCGGAGGCAAAACTGCTATTCAAGCTCTGGATCCACCAAGCTGTCATTCTGTAGAGTGGGCCGAACTCACTTGGTAGTGTCAGGGGTCTTGATGAACGATGAATTGTTCGGCTTGATGAGGCCGTTCTGTACTTCGGCTACAAGGGCCGCGGTGTGCTCCTCAGTACGGAGGGAGTGCTCCATATTTCCAATGACTGTGATAACGCCACGCGGTTGAGCTTTAAGTAATCATAGTGTAGGACTGCATTGAAACAGGTGAAAGCAGTTTGTCCGAGCAGCGCGTGATAACCACTACAGAAAGGGACAATGTCAAAGATTAAGTTTTCGCTTTGAAAGTTATCCGGTGAACCGAAGACTACTCCCAATGTTAAGGCGTGTAGCGGGGCTCTACGTCGGGAATCACTCCTTTAAAGGAAGTGTTACTAGGCTTGATTCTTGACGGGTCAATACCCATTTTATGGACAGTGTCTTGATAGATCAGGTTAAGACTGTTGTCACTGTCCATACGGGCTCAAGTGAGGTGATATCCATCAATGATTGGGTCGAGTTCTAGGGCCGCCGAACCGCCATGACGGATACTAGTTGGGTGGCCCCTGCGATCGAAGGTGATCGAACAAGCTGATCATGGGTTAAATTTTGGGGCGATGGGCTCTACGGCGTAGACGTCCCTTAGTGCATGCTTGCGCTCCCTCTTGGGGATATGTGTGACATATATCATGTTTACTGTTTTCACCTCAGGGGGAAAGTTCTTCTGTCCCCCTGTGTTCGGTGGACGGGGCTCATCATCATCCTCGCTTTGAGGCCCTTTCCCCTTGTGTTTGGTATTTAACTTACCGGTCTGTTTAAAAACCCAGCAGTTTCTGTTGGAGTGGTTGGCAGGCTTGTCGGGGGTGCCATGAATTTGGCAAGGCCCATGTAGTATTTTATCCAAATTAGATGGACAGTCTCTATTTCCTTTGAATGGCTTCTTCCGCTGACCGGGTTTAGAGCCACTGAATCTGGCGTTGACCGCCATATCTTCAGTTCCTTCATTGTTGTTCCGATGCTTGTTTTTGTTATGTCCTGGCCTTCCGTTGCCATCTCTAGCTTCAGAAGTGCCAGGGTCGCTGGTACTGTTGCTTCTAGGAGCCAACCAGAATCTTCGCCCGCGCAAAAGCGGGTCATAAGTGCAGTAAGTGCTACCATAGTCTTTGGCTTTTCGAGGTGTCGGGCAAGCCATTCGTCACGGACACTGTGTTTAAAGGTCGCTAAGGCTTCGACGTCCGGACAGTCGACGATTTGGTTCTTTTTAATTAAGAGTCTAGAGTTTGCGGCTGACTCCCTAGGTTGCTGGACTATGTGACTAAGGTCATCAGCGTCCGGTGGCCGGACATAAGTACCTTGGAAGTTGTCTCGAAAAGCATCCTCCAATTCTTCCTAGCTACCAATACAGTTCTCTGGGAGGCTATTCAACCAGTGTCGTGCTGGTCCTTTTAGCTTTAAGGGAAGGTATTTAATGGCGTGGAGATCATCACCGCGAGCCATGTGGATAAGGAGAATAAAATGTTCAATCCATACAACGGGATCCGTGGTTACATCGTATGCTTCAATGTTTCCGGGTTTAAACCCTTCTGGAAACTGGTGTTGCATTACCTCATCGGAAGAGCACAAGGGGTGTGTGATGCCTCTGTATCGGGCAACGTCACGGCGGAGTTCGTATGACATCTGTGTTCGGTGTTCGGCGGAGTTCGTCTTGAGCGCTATCGTCGTCCTTCTTTTCGGGGGTATCCACCATGTACACGTTGTAACTAGAAGTGGCCATCCAACGCCCAATTATAGGTGGGGTTTGTGTGACGCCCCAAAACCGGAGCTTCAGATTCCTTCGAGGGTTTTTGAGATTCGTCGTGTGATTTGTTTGGTTCGTTGCTTTCATTTTTGCATCATGTGCATTGCATCATGTCATCTTGCAACGTGTTTTAAAACTCAACCAAATAAAATCGGATGGATCTTCAGTCCATTTAAATCGAGGGATATTCACATGGTGAAATTCTCTTTATTACATATCTCCTAATATGTATAGGGAGGTAAAATAAATATTCCATTCTTTAGGAATCGACCACAACACACTCACAATATAAATCCCTTGGGTTCTTTTGCTTCAAGTTTCACCTCCAAACCTTGGCAATAGTTCTTTCTCCATTTATCGAGGGTCCTCCACAACCCTCAACATTTTTGTACACCCCTTTAGCCTAGCCTCCATTCAAACTCTTTTGGCTCAAGTCAAATAAGTTTGAATTTAAATTCTCCTAACTTGTCGGAACTATTTTTGTTGACGTACATAAAGCCATACAAAAATGTTCCATAATTTGGTTCTTCTCCATGGCCTGTTCTCTTAATTATTTTTGGCCTATCTCTTTTGCTGAAAAGAGAAATTAAGAGAGAGAGAGAGAGAGAGAGAGAGAGAGAGCCCAGCTGGCCGGCCCATCTGCAGCCCAGACCGGCCCAAACCTCCCCTAGGCCAGCCGCCCCTTGGCTAAACCTAGCCCGACTCCTCTCTCTCTCTCTCTCTATCTCTCTCGTTCTCACCTTCTCCCTCCAGGCAGCGCCGCCAGCCTACCGTCGTCCCTCTCCCTCCTTCTCCCCGATCCCATCCCCTCCTCTCTTTCCTTCTGCCCAGCGCCACCCACACCCGCATCGTGCCCTATCCTCACACTCCCTCGCGCATCGCCCCGCGCCCCGCCTCATTTTCCTCACAACGCCGCTGCGACGACCGAGCTTCCCCCGGCGAAGCCCCTTCTTCTCCTCCACCTCTCTGCGCCTCCTCGTCGCGCCGGTACCTGCCTCTGCGCGCGCGTCGCCCCTCCTCAGCGTCGCCGTCCTCCATGGCCGCAGCCAGCCGAGCTCGAAGATCCCGCCGCCACCACCTCGTCCCCGCGCTGTAGGACGTCGCCTCCGGCCGAATACAGCCGCTCGTGGCCTCTCCTCGAGCATTGGCCGCCCACAGCTCACCGGAGAGACTCCTCCTCGCCGCCCCGTTGTGCACCGAAGGTCTGGGCGCCATGGACGAGTTCCCCAGCGACCACGCCCCTGCCGTCCCCGCGCTTCTGCTGCTTCGTCGCCAGCCTCCAGCGCCTCCGTCGGCCTGGTTCGCCTCGCCGCTGTTGCTTTACAAGCCTGCCTCCCTTCTGCTCCGTCCATTAGACCACCTTGGTCGTGGTTTGCCGCTGCCTAGACCACCTTCAGCCGGGTGCCCCGCCTCCTGCTTCGGCCAGAGTTCCTTCGCCTCCAAGCTGCTTCTCGAGCTGTCGCTCGAGGCTGTAACCTCCGTGTGTTCTAACACCCCGTGCATGTCGCCAAAGTACCACAACACCGATGACCACATAGACCGCCAAGACCGACTACGAGGATTCAGAAAGTACCTTCAGATGCGCCAAATTTGACTACATGGACCGCCAAGTTCCGCTTCAAACGTGTACGACTACACCTGGTGATGCGACAAGTACCCCGACAACGTGCACAACTACATCAAGACCAGTTCGACAAGTACCCTGAGAACGTATGTACCTCTACCGCCCCAGCGGGTCTGACAAAACCAAGTGTACAACTACCGTCGCCCCGAGGACGTTGGATGCGTCAAATACCTCTCTGATAACGAATATGTACCACTACTTCCACTTCCGTCGCCGAGGAACGATAGTACCACTACTTCCCGCGAACGTCCCGAGAACGTCTACTTCCTCTACTTCCCTCAACGAACTCGAACCGCCCCGGAAATGCACGCTTCGAAGGTATAACCCCGAGAGGAACGCCCGTGAACGGATGCATGTGTGTATGAGATGGTTTCATGTAACTGTTGGTCGCCACGTACGATGTATCTCTCGCGGGTTACCCGTTTCTGAGCCATTGACAGGTGGGAAACTGGTAATCGGGAGCACCCCACCATCCTTGCATGACACGCTCCCGTCACTTTCTTTTGCACCGATGTCTCAATGAGTTGTCGGAACCGGAACATTGCTGTGGCATCGTTTTGTTATCGTCGCCATGGCACCCCTTTCGTTTCCGCCACGATGGCTAATGCTTCATATCATGCTCGTTATCATCTTCATGACAACATTTTCATAAATACTGCATAAAACTTGCACATGTCATCCGCATCATGATAATAACATTTAAAATGTTTAAAATTGTTGTTTTTCTAAATTTGCTAAATGCATATGCGGTTTTATCGGATTTGTTGTTTGTTATATCCGGCCCCATTTAAATTGTTTAGATGGTATAGTTTTGTTATGCTTCACTCTTTGCCATGTTTAACAAACATTTAATATTGTTGGTTACCTAAACGGGAGAGAACTAAATAATTGATGTGGTGTTCCGCCAATAGGCAACTCGTTGCATATTGAGCTCCACTTTATTTGTAGTTTTGTTTCTGCACTTTGCCATGCCATGCATTTTTAAACCAGACATGCATCATACTTGGTTGTGCATCATGCCATGTTTATGTGGTGGTTGTTTACTATGTTGTTTGCTTATTTCCGGTGTTGCTTCTTTGGGTTAGTTCCGTTAACGTCATGTTCGTGAGGATTCGTTCGACTTCATCTGTTTGTCTTCTTCATGGACCTGTTCTTCTTCCTTGCGGGATCTCAGGCAAGATGACCATACCCTCGAAATCACTTCTATCTTTGCTTGCTATTTGTCCGTTCTTTTGCTATGTCGCGATACCTACCACTTGCTATATCATGCCTCCCATATTGCCTTGTCAAGCCTCTAACCCACCTTTCCTAGCAAACCATTGTTTGGCTATATTCCCGCTTTTGCTCAGCCCCTCTTATAGCGTTGCTAGTTGCAGGTGAAGCTGAAGTTTGTTCCATGTTGGAACATGGTTATGTTGGGATATCACAATATCTCTTATTTTATTTAATGCATCTATATACTTGGTAAAAGGTGGAAGGCTCGGCCTTATGCATGGTGTTTTGTTCCACTCTTGCCGCCCTAGTTTCCATCATACTGGTGTTATGTTCCTTGATTTTGCGTTCCTTACGCGGTTGGGTTATAATGGGAACCCCTTGACAGTTCGCCTTGAATAAAACTCCTCCAGCAAGGCCCAACCTTGGTTTTACATTTGCACTAACAACCTAGCCTTTTTCCCTTGGGTTTCCGGAGCCCGAGGGTCATCTTTATTTTAACCCCCCCGGGCCAGTGCTTCTCTAAGTGTTGGTCCAACCTGAGCGATGTCCGACGCCCCCTGGGCAACCAGGGTCTATGCCAACCCGACGCCTGGCTCATCCGGTGTGCCCTGAGAACGAGATATGTGCAGCTCCTATCGGGATTTGTCGGCACATCTAGGCGGCTTTGCTGGTCTTGTTTTACCATTGTCGAAATGTCTTGTAACTGGGATTCCGAGCCTGATCGGGTCTTCCTGGGAGAAGGAATATCCTTCATTGACCGCGAGAGCTTGTGATGGGCTAAGTTGGGACACCCCTATAGGGTTTTGAACTTTCAAAAGCCGTGCCCGCGGTTATGGGCAGCTGGGAATTTGTTAATGTCCGGTTGTGGAAAACTTGACACTTAACTTAATTAAAATGCATCAACCGCGTGTGTAGCCGTGATGGTCTCTTTCCGGCGGAGTCCGGGAAGTGAACACGGTTCTCGTGTTATGCTTGAACGTAAGTAGTTCTAGGATCACTTCTTGATCTTTGTAGCTTCTCGACCGTGCTTTGCTTCTCTTCTCGCTCTTATTTGCGTATGTTAGCCACCATATATGCTAGTGCTTGCTGCAGCTCCACCTCACTACCTTTTCCTACCCCTAAGATTAAATAGTCTTGATCGCGAGGGTGTGAGATTGCTGAGTCCCCGTGATTGACAGATTACTTCCAAAACCAGTTGTAGGTGCCGATGATACCGTGCAGGTGACGCAACCGAGCTCAAGGAGGAGCTCGAAGAAGATCATGTTCGTTGTGTTGTTTCGTTTTCCAGTTGATCAGTAGTGGAGCCCAGTTGGGGCGATCGGGGATCTTTTGCATTAGGGGTTGTTTTTCTTTATTTGGTTCTGTAGTCGGACCTTGATTGTATCTGGATGATGTAATGCTATATTTATGTATTGTGTGAAGTGGCGATTGTAAGCCAATTCTTTATCCCTTTCTTATTCAGTACATGGGATGTGTAAAGATTACCCCTCTTGCGACATGCCTACCATGCGGTTATGCCTCTAAGTCATGCTCTGACACGTGGGAGATATAGCCGCATCGTGGGTGTTACAGTTTGGCCTAGTTCGGCTCTGGCATCGTCGTCCATACCGTCGATGTCTTCGGAGGCATAGTCTAGCACGTCGGTCAAGTCCTCGACAATGGCTATTAAGTGGGTGGTGGGTGGGACGCAAAATTCCTGGACCTCAGCTCCTTGTTCGAGCTGGGCCTAGTTTGGAAGTGATACTTCGATAATAGCAAGAGATAACATTAAGTCCAGAGCCTCGTTTAGGAGTGATAGCTAGAAGGGTGACTAAGGGCCTGCAGAGCTGGGTCTGGAAGTCGCCGCTTGACCGTGCTCAATGGATGCAGATCTCAAGAGTTCGGAGTTAACATCCGGAGGTGAGTCTGGCTTCCCGATGATAGGGAGAGCCTTGTTTGATTCCAGGCCTGCCGATAATATGGTCACCTCTGGGTCTCCGGCGGGGAACTCCATAGTAGGAGAGGGTCCGATGGGGTTTATACTCCCGTCTTTGGATAGGGTGGTCCGTTCTGGATCTAAGGCTAGGGCCAGAACGATAGTTGATCATTGAATGGAGCCTGGTGATGGATCCGGCGGGCTATCTTTGTATAGATGAGGAGCGGTGATCGAGGCCGAGAACCCTTCGAGGATCAAGTCTCCTCGGATATTAGCGATATAATTCAGGCTTCCGAACCTGATCTGGTGACCAGGTGCGTAGCTACAGATCTGTTCAAGGTGACCAGTTGAATTGGCATGCAGAGCGAAGCTGCCAAACACGAAAAGTTGACCGGGGGAAAGTTTCCCTGGAAACAACATCGTTGTCGATGATCGAACGAGCCATCGAACCTTGTGCCGACGACACAGTGGAACTCTGAATGAAAGCACCAATGTCGGTGTCAAAACCCGCCGATCTCCGGTAGGGGGTCCCAAACTGTGCGTTTGAGGATCAAAGGTAACAAGGGACAAGTGGGACACAATGTTTACCCAGGTTCGGGCCCTCTTAATGGAGGTAAAACCCTACGTCCTGCTTGATTGTATTTGATGACTATAGGGGTTACAAGAGTTGATCTACCTCGCGATCGTAAAGGCTAAACCCTAGATGGCTAGCCTATGTGAATTTTTCTTGTCCCTATGGACTAAACCGTCCAGTTTATATACACATCAGAGGGGCCGAGGGTTGTATAGAGTCGGTTTACAGAGGAAGGAAATTACATATCCGGACACCAATCTTGCCATCCACGCATAGGGGAGTCCTAACCGGACACGGGGGAAGGTCTTTTGCCTTGTATCTTCACGGCCCATTAGTTCGGCCCATATCGAATAGTCCGGACGCCCGAGGACCTCCTAATCCAGGACTCCCTCACCAGCCTCTCTTGTGCTATGACAAGTGAATAAACACCCATCATGAGAATAACCCACTTAGAATGGAAGATATTGACTGCCCCCGTCGCTCCATGAGCGGTACGGGCTCACAAAACAGATGCTTATTTGAATGATTAGAGGTGGCACATACAAATTTACTTGGAATGGCAGAGTAATACCGTATATAGGTAGTTATGGTGGATTCATCTGGAAAAACTTTGAGTTTAGGGATTTGGATGCACAAGTAGTATACCTGCTTAGTACAGGTGAAGGCTGGCAAATAGATTGAGAAGTGACCAACTAGAGAGTGGCAACTGTCATAATCATGCATTGCGAATATTTAACATTGAGGCATGAGTAGGATATGAACACCCTGAACATAAATATCATAAAGAATGCATTGGTTTTGAATCAACTACATGTGTGAACATGTGCCAAGTCAAGCCACTTGAATTATTCAGAGGAGGAACCATCCTAACATACTACACCACAACCATTTTAATGCATGTTGGCACTCAAGGTAAATCATTATCCACTCCTAGCTACTTAAGCATGACATGAGAAACTATAATCTCTAATTGTTATCACAAACATGTGTAACGATAATATGGTAAATCAGGCTTACTAAGTTGAACATATTTACAAAAACAAAAAACAAGAAGAGTTCATACCAGCTTTCCTCTACCACAATCACTTCATCAAATCATCATTATTGCCTTTCACTTGCACGACCAAATGATGTGAAAATAATAATAGTGCAAGTGTGCCATGGACTAAGTTGGAATCTGCAAACATTGTATTCAAAGGAGAAGACAATGTAATGTTGGCTCTTCTTTAGATCAATAACAAAGAAAATGAGAACCACTCAACAATTCTTATCGTAGTATTCTCCTTATGATGACTCAAAGAAAAGAAAACAAGTTCAAAGAAATACACGGAAATGTTTTTGGAGTTTTAAAAAAAATTGAAGAAAGAAGAAAAACGGAAAGTGAAAAAAACTATTTACACCAAAGAACTCCTAAGAAATGACAAAATAAGAAATGAGAAATCTTTTTGGGGTTTCTTTTAATACTACGTACTAACTAAAAAAGAAAGAAAAACTCAAAAGAAGTGATAAATACTTTTGGATTTTCAAAGTTTTTCAAACACACGAAAGAATCAGAAATAAAACTAAATATTGATATACAATGAAAGAGATGAACACCGACAACTGGAATGACTTGTGTGATGCAAGAATGTAATGTCGGTGAGAATACATACTCCCCCAAGATTAAGCTTTTGGCTTAACTTGGTCTATGACCACTGCTAGTAATAGTCTGATCCAGGAAATACTCATGCTGTGGAGATATGTAGGTGCTGGTGCAGGAACTGCCCCGTCATCAAGCTCTAGTATGTATAAAGATCATCAGGCATGATAGTGTACCCACCCTTGGAAAGATCAAACAAACTGGGTGCAGGCAAAATAATGCCCTCTCGGGTGCCCTAACTAAACACCAAGTTATATTTGAACCTAGGCTCACCCTTACTAATAAAATCATGCTCAATCATGCTACGGTAATCTAAACGTTTTGTGGGTAAGAGCTCACCCTCATCATGTTTAATAGGGATCTCAATATGTCTCACCAGGTGAAAATCATAAATACCACCATAAATAGCACCCTTTGAACGGTTAGTGTTGGGGATATAACCCCACGGTATGACCCGCCCGTTTAGGGCCGGGTTATATAATGGCGGCTTGAAGAGAAACTTGACATGGGCTGTGACGATCAAGACCTCAAGGCCCATGTGGCGACTCATTCAGTGGGCCGGCTTGTGGCCCTACGCCGGAGGGGGCGGCTCACCAATGGGAGGCCATAATTATCTTGGGAAATAAGACAAGTAGGAAACTCATTAAGATACAGATTGTAGTACGACCCAGACACTGTTGTAAGCCCAGGGCCTTGACCTATATATAAAGGAGATCCCCTAAGGCAGTAAGGGCAAGTTACAATCTCTCGAGTACTAGGTTAGCCAAGTCACACCCTTGTAATCGAGATCACCACCATCAATATCCATCAAGCAGGAGTAGGTTGTTACCTCCACCATGAGAGGTTGAGCCTGGGTAAACCCTTGTCTTCCGATTCCGATCAATCCTGTTCAAGCTACTACCTTGCGGCGATGGCCTCACGACGAAGTCCTTTCACGAGGACATCTGCTACCTCTTGATCACTGTGTTGGTTTTCCCTTGAAGAGGAAAGGGTGATGCAGCAATGTAGCGTAAGTATTTCCCTCAGCTTTTGAAAACCAAGGTATCAATCCAGTAGGAGACTACACGTAAGTCCCTCGTACCTACACAAACAAATAAGAACCTCGCAACCAACGCGATAAAAGGGTTGTCAATCCCTTCACGGTCACTTACGAGAGTGAGATCTGATACAGATAATAAGATAAATATTTTTGGTATTTTTATGATATAGATAGGAAAATAAAGATTGCAAAATAGATGGGAAACTTATATGATAAAATATAGACCTGGGGGCCATAGGTTTCACTAGTGGCTTCTCTCAAGATAGCACAAGTATTACGGTGGGTGAACAAATTACTGTCAAGCAATTGATAGAAAAGTGCATAATTATGAGAATATCTAGGCATGATCATGTATATAGGCATCACGTCTGCGACAAGTAGACCTAAATGATTCTGCATCTACTACTATTACTCCACACATCGACCGCTGTGACGCCCGGGTAATTAAGCTATAGTAATCCCACGCTAATGGAGCCATGTTACCTACGTTACTGTTGCTAATCGATCGTTAGATCAAAACCGGTCCCAAATTCAAATTCAAAGTTTGGTAAATAATAAAAGTTTTCAAACATTGAAATAAAAATGTTCGGTTTGTACTAAATATTACATAGATAATTGTGGTGTAGAAGACACAATTTTATAAAATGCATAAATATTTTAAATTGAATTAAAACAGAAGAGAAAATAAATAAAAGAAAGAAAATAAAAAAAAAGACAAAACAATAACAAAAAAAGAGAAACCCCCTGCCCCATGGGCTTCGGCCCGGCAGGCCGCAAGCCCCCCCCCCCCTCCTTGGGCCTCAGCCCACCTAGCCCAGCCGACCTCCCCCACTCCTCCTTATCCGCTCCCCCGCACTTCGCAGAAACCCTAACACCCTTCCCCACTTCACACGACGCCCCCACTCATCCCCCCTCGCTCCTCCCACTCCCCCTCGATCTGGATCGGGGATCCGCCCCCGACGACTGCGCCTCGCGCCCCGACATCGGCGCACGTCCCCGATGCCACCTCGCTCCGTCACCGGCCTCCTTCTCGCCGTGATGCCAACGCCGCGTTGCTGCCGACCCAGGCGACCCCGACGCCCGCCTCGCCGACCCATCGCCGAACGCCATCGCCGCCGTTCTCTTTGTCCCGGTGCCGCGTCGTCAAGCCCTCCCCGAGCCCACTTAGCACCTTTACAGGCTCGTAGTGAGCCCCTCTGCCGATTCCCCGCCTCTCCCCTTCGAGTTCCTTGTCGTAGGAGCCCCGCCCGAGTTAGGCCGCCATGGCCGGAGCTTCGCTTCGTGCGTGCCTTGGCCGCGCTCCCGCGCGCCTCTGGCCCCTCCCCGCGCCCGCTCACCGCACTCCCGCACCGCCGCCTAGCGACGCCCCGGTTCCCCTCGTACCCACGCACGCCCGCACCTGTCGCGAGCCACTGCTCGCTCGCGCTTGTCGCTCCGTCCCGCTGCTTCCTCGTCCAGCCTGCGTCGCACCCCCTGCTTCAGCTGCTCTGCTTCGCCTGCGCCGCGCTCGCTCCCCCTGTCCTCGTGCTGTCGCGCCCGCCTCTTCCTGCCTCCCCGCGACGCCCCTGCTCCCTCCCGGTCGCGCGCCGGCCACCCCAGCTCCGTCCCCTGCGCCACCGACGCCGCCGCGCCGTCGGCCACCGCGGCCACCCTGGCCTCTGGCCTCTGGCCTCGCCCCGCCGCTCCCTGCGGGAGAGCGCTCGCACAGGCGCCCGATAGCGCCCAGTGCCCGATCCAGTGGCATATGGGCCACTGACAGAGGGCCCCGCCCCAGAACAGTTTTCAAAAAAAACGAGACAAAATAATAATAATAAATAATAATTAAATTAATTAATTAAGTTAAATTAATCCTATTTAATTAATCTAATTAACTAGATAGTTTAATTAAACACTAATTAGATTAGTTAAACCCTAGTTAGACTAAACAGTCAATGACGACTGGGACCCGCGTGTCTGGTTGACTGGTCAATGGTCAACTTTGACCACTGACATCACGATGACATCATGGTGGCGTAATAAATTAATTTTTGAATTACATTAAATCTGCTAAGTCTAAAATGTTTTAAAAACTTTAAAAATCATCATAAAATAATCCGTAACTCGGATGAAAATACTTTGTACATGAAAGTTGCTCAGAACGACGAGACGAATCCGGATTCGCAGCCCGTTCGTCCGCCACACATCCCTAACCTGTCGAACTCGCAACTTTCCCCCTCCGGCTCCTCTACCCGAAAACGCGAAACACCGGGGATACTTTCCCGGATGTTTCCCCCTTCCCCAGTATCACCTCTTACCGCGTTAGGGCACCCCTAGCACCGATACTTGTCATGTCATACATCGCTATGCATCTATTTGCTTATATATTTATTGTTTCTTCCCCCTCTTCTCTGGCTAGACATCGAGACCGACGCCGTTGCTACCCAGTACGACTACGGAGTTGACGACCCCTCTCTCTTGCCAGAGCAACCAGGCAAGCCCCCCCCCCCCTTGATCACCATATATCGCCAACTCTCCTCTATACTGCTTGCATTAGAGTAGTGTAGCATGTTACTGCTTTCCGTTAATCCTATCCTGATGCATAGCCTGTTATTGTTGCTACAACTGTTGATACCTTACCTGCAATCCTAAATGCTTAGTATAGGATGCTAGTTTATCACCAGTGGCCATATATTCTTGTCCGTCTGCCATGCTATATTATCGGGCCGTGATCACTCGGGAGGTGATCACGGGTATATACTATATACTTTATACATGATACATGTGGTGACTAAAGACGGGTCGGCTTGTGGAGCACCCGCGAGTGATTCACGGATTGGGGGCTGAAAGGACCTTTGTCCCAATGGCCCTCTGTGTGGATCTTTGTGGCGAAGCGACAGGGTAGGTTGTGACCACCTAGGAGAGAGGTGGGCCTTGCCCTGGTCGGTGTTCGCAGATACTTAACACGTTTAACGAGATCTTGGTATTTGATCTGAGTCTGGCTACTGGCCTATAGGCACTAACCATCTATGCGGGGACAGTTATGGGCACTCGACGTCGTGGTATCAGCCGAAGCCTTCGTGATGTCAGCGACTGAGTGGCGCGCGTCGGATTGGACCGTAAGCCTGCTCTTGTATTAAGGGGGCTAGTTCTGCTTCCGGCCGCGTTCGCAACGTGCAGGTGTGCAAAGGGCGATGGGCCCAGACCCCTGTGCCATAGGATTTAGACCGGCATGCTGACCTCTCTGTTGTGCCTAGGTAGGGCTGTGATGTGTTGATCTTCCTAGGCCGGGCATGACCCAGGAAAGTGTGTCCGGCCAAATGGGATTGAGCGTGTTGGGATATGTGGTGCACCCCTGCAGGGAAGTTAATCTATTCGAATAGCCGTGATCTTCGGTAACAGGACGACTTGGAGTTGTACCTTGAACTTATGACAACTAGAACCGGATACTTAATAAAACACACCCTTCCAAGTGCCAGATACAACCGGTGATCGCTCTCTCACAGGGCGACGAGGGAAGGATCATCGGTTAGGGTTATGCTATGCGATGCTACTTGGAGGACTTCAGTCTACTCTCTTCTACATGCTGCAAGATGGAGGCTGCCAGAAGCGTAGTCTTCGAAAGGACTAGCTATCCCCCTCTTATTCCGGCATTCTGCAGTTCAGTCCACATATGATAGCCTTATTCCAGTTGATACCAATGCATACATATATAGTGTAGCTCCTTGCTTGCGAGTACTTTGGATGAGTACTCACGGTTGCTTTCTCCTTCTTTTCCCCTATCCCTTCTACCTGGTTGTCGCAACCAGATGTTGGCGCCCAGGAGCCAGACGCCACCTTCGACGACGACTCCTACTACACCGGAGGTGCCTACTACTACGTGCTGCTCGCTGACGACGACCAGGAGTAGTTTAAGAGGATCCCAGGCAGGAGGCCTGCGCCTGTTTCGGTCTGTATCCCTGATTGTGCTAGCCTTCTTAAGGCATACTTGTTTAACTTATGTCTGTACTTAGATATTGTTGCTTCCGCTGACTCGTCTATGATCGAGCTCTTGTATTCGAGCCCTCGAGGCCCCTGGCTTGTAATATGATGCTTGTATGGCTTATTTTATTTGTAGAGTTGTGTTGTGATATCTTCCCGTGAGTCCTTGATCTTGATCATACACATTTGCGTGCATGATTAGTGTACGGTCAAATCGGGGACGTCATAAGTTGGTATCAGAGCCAACTGCCTGTAGGAATCCCCCTTCCACACTCCTTGGCCGAAGTCGAGTCTAGACATTGCAAAAACTTTTACTAACATGGCTGTGTGCCTTACGGGCCCACGTCGCCATTGGGTGGTATTAGGATATTTTACTCCTTATCTATACTCTGGGACTCTGATCTCTCTTCTATTCGGGTTAAACGAATTTTGCTAAATCTAACATTAGGATCTCGTTATCACTTTCACCCGGAGAGCCCCCTTTTACTGTTGATCACCTGCTACACATGAAGACCCTGAAGATACTCTCCGCTATTAACCCGAGAACTTGTGTTCATCGCGTTTGCAATTCCCCTTCCACTGTCAACCCTTATGGATAACTACTTGCAGTTGTTATTCTTACATTCATCCCCAGTTGGTCTTGTTATTACGAGATACCCCGAAATACTCGTCGATGTTTTGATAATCCTTTGAGCCTACTACGTTGCTGTTCTTTGACACCTGAATACCCCTACGGATAATTCTCGCACTTATCGAGTATCCGCTCATCCCCCAGTTGTTCATGTGTTACACAATGGTCTTCGAAATACTATTCGATCCTCCAAAAATCCTTAGTAGCTTATTGTTGTGCAATAATTGTCTGCTTGCATGATGGATGCTTTCCATATGGCTGGCAGTATTCATTAGTATCCTTAGGCACCGTCATTTTGATCCTTTTGATTCAACATGAGTGCGAATGCACGCAATCATCAGTTGATCCTTTTAAATTATCTTTCCGGCTCAGACGTCATTTTAAACATGAGCTGGTTCTCAACCAATCCAATTGCCGTCGATTGTTCCCCTAAGGCTATTCAACTTATCCATCCCTAATCAGAACATTGCTTCTGATCCCTTGATTTGAAAATCATAATTCCTTTGCATTTGAGCTCTGGATTAGTCAGTTGTTTCTATAATCCAATGCCTTTGCATGGTTTCTTCCTCTGGTTGAGTACTGATGCTTACATCAGATCCCTTGAGGACCATCGGATCCTATTTGGATTTTATCCGACAACGTCCTTCATATTCAACCACTTTGGAAGTTCTTTCCCTAATACATAATGCCATTGGAAAATCCTATTCCTTGATTTGGCCTACATGCTCTGCTTTCGAGCTGGTGATATTTACTCTTGAAGCTTGTGGTATATGTTTCTAAGATGCCCCGATGGGTTGAACCTATACCTTCTCTAAAACCGTGTGAACCCGAAAGTTTTCACGAGTCATACTCTTCTGGTGCTTCGCCGGATTAAATTTCAACACTACAACTTCTTTGAAGACAAGAAGTGAATGAAATGTTATGCATTAACGAAGTGGGAGTCGACCTTGAATTTAGTGTTCATGCCCATGGACCTGATGTGGAACTTATCATGGAAGCTTCTTGCAAAACTTTTAATCAGTTGGATAATTCTTTCGGTGTCTTTGAATTGGATCCCTTGCAATTATGGTTTCGGCCATATTGATATTCCTTGATTCCTTTTCTCGGACAAGTTAAAGTACTTGTCTTTTGCAAGATCAATACAGTTGTCAACCCTCTATGTTGCTCTACATCCGAGTATTACCCTCTGGTATCTCGATAATATCACCGAACCATGTTGCTTATTATGAGCCTTCATTAAGTATTATTCCTCACCGATTCCAATGTTTGCCGGTTCCGAGTTGTTAGTCACTCGAGGACACCGATAACTAAATCGGGTCCGCACCCTGATTAAACAACTCTTAGTAATCTCCTTTACTCACGAGTTTGTACTCGAGCATGTCGATCCTAGCCTGATCGACTATCATCATAGTGCTAATTTTCACTATGCTACCTGGCCCTTCTCCCGGCAGCAAAATTTTCGATGACGAGCTAAGATTATGTCCATCTTCCTCGTCATATCATTTCTCCTTGAACAACAAACTTGATTTCGAGTTTATGTCATACACTTGGTTCAAATAACCTTTCGCTTCACCATTCCCTTGACTTGATGTCATCGCCGACCGATTACATCTTGAAATCTCTCGACTGCTATGTCGTGATCATCATCAGCATTCTGAGCTCTTCCAGGATATCAATTGAAATTATGTTGAGAAAGACCATCCTTGCCCTCGATGATTGGTGTTATCATCGACCACTCTACTGCCTTCCCTCCAACACAAACTTGTTTGTGTTTTGTGTTATACCTTGAGTTCCTTGCTATCCAGCAATTGTTCTTCTTTACTCGGAACATTACCATCTCTTATGTCATCAATATTGTGAGAATTACACCACCTCTTAAGAATTTGTGATACAGTGATGCTTCTCACCATCACCATTCTTTTCTTGGTCCCCGTGTTGAGTGAACTCTGTTGTGCAAATTTAATATCTCTAGCAACCCTATTGCTTCAGAGTTATTGGACAATAATTCCCATTTAGTGTGTTGGTTGCTCAATCGCCATTCCGACGTTGGGCGTGCTACCCAACCCATATTTCGAGTGCACCTTTCAACCCTTGTTTAATTGTGTATGTTCTCCTGCAGCATACATCATTAAGTCATTTGATCTGGCTAATGCTATCTCCTTGTTCACATAGTTGTGGAAATCCATTCTTTTTGGAAATGTCAATGGATTGTCGCTGAGTCAATCAGTCACCTCCTCACCACTCCTTGATTTAATGATGAACTCTTGTTTCGAAACTCGCTACCATAGTACATTTCTCGAGAATCTTACAATGTTGTCTCGTCAATTGTGTTGCACCTTTTCTTCTCAGGCATCCTGAGTCTGAGGTATCCTAACACCAATCAGATCTAAATTTCGGACAGATATGATGGTTGGGACATATTTCCAAGAGTTATAAATGTTGGTCTTTATACGGCCCGGTAAGGTGATGTCATGCTTAGCACACCTGGCCGAATGAACTAGTTTCCTTTTTAGCAAGGTTAGCGATTCTCCAATGAGGAAATCATAAGACTTGTTCTATAAGTTGTTTCTGATGGATCCTTTGTGTGTCCAAAAATCTGACCCTTACTTGATGACCATGTCAATGCTATCTCGAAGCATGTCTGTGGTACTCCGATTTTCAATAAGAGCATTTTAAGCACAATGCTAAATTCTCTTTATCAATTATCCAAACACCGTTGTATGGGTAATTTCATGAAATTTCTCTCCCCTTTCCTAAAGGGTTTTCTACGTTATCTCCTGTCATGGCTATCATGCTCTGTTTGTCCTTAGCGAAGGATATACCCCTGAAATGTGTGTTTAAACACATTTTCCCCTTCCATTGTTCTGTTTAACCTGATGATCACGTTTTCCTTTCCATTGGTTTGTTTGACCTTTCTTGTGATCTATATAATCTAAGTAGTAATAATTCACTACTTATGTAAACACCTCGGTGTACACCTCTGTTATGGAGACCCTGTTTCTATTGTTGATGACATTCCGGTAACCACCGATGGATGAGAACTTTGCCTATTGGTCCGCCTCGTTCAACGAGCAGGAAAAATGGTTCTCTTCATCCCTCGCCTTTGGTACCGATGTGGTTGTTGACATAACCGACAAACTAACCTCTGACATGCCTCGCTTACATGATCGTGTAAGACGTCATCACCTTCCTACTTTTAACCCACATGGTGGGCCCATAACCCACAGTTCCACAGGATCAAAACCTGACTCTCTGGTACATCCCCTGTTTCCAAAGTTATTCCTCGCGCGTGGCCTCGTATGTAGTTCACGGGCCACCTTCCTAGTGATCTACTCTGGTATCAGACGCAATACTTATTCTCGTGCCCTGAAACCCTTTCACCTTCTAATTGGGCATCGAACGATTGCCTATCCGCTTGATACTTCTTACTATACCCTCTTGCTTGGCTCTCGATGTGTTTCATCTGACCAACTCAAGAGATACCCTTGTGTTCATTCATGGGTAACCCCCAATGGTTAACCCTTATAGCATTCTATCATTGTCGAACTGCCCCTTACCTATTCGTAAGTACGAGACCGACCCCGAAGAAAGGATGCGATTTCGTCCAGATGACCTGAAGTAGAGAAATGGAGACATCAATGTAAAGGATCAACTACTTCGTGGAGTACAACAAAGACCGAGAAGACCCATTAGAATTTCGCAACCTAGTCTTTCCCCCTTACTCCCCTCCTAAATTTCGGGACGAGATTTCTTGTAGTGGAGGAGAATTGTGACGCCCGGGTAATTAAGCTATAGTAATCCCATGCTAATGGAGCCATGTTACCTACGTTACTGTTGCTAATCGATCGTTAGATCAAAACCGGTCCCAAATTCAAATTCAAAGTTTGGTAAATAATAAAAGTTTACAAACATTGAAATAAAAATGTTCGGTTTGTACTAAATATTACATAGATAATTGTGGTGTAGAAGACACAATTTTATAAAATGCATAAATATTTTAAATTGAATTAAAACAGAAGAGAAAATAAATAAAAGAAAGAAAATTAAAAAAAGACAAAACAATAACAAAAAAAGAGAAACCCCCTGCCCCATGGGCTTCGGCCCGGCAGGCCGCAAGCCCCCCCTCCTTGGGCCTCAGCCCACCTGGCCCAGCCGGCCTCCCCCACTCCTCCTTATCCGCTCCCCCGCACTTCGCAGAAACCCTAACACCCTCCCCCACTTAACACGACGCCCCCACTCATCCCCCTCGCTCCTCCCACTCCCCCTCGATCTGGATCGGGGATCCGCCCCCGACGACTGCGCCTCGCGCCCCGACATCGGCGCACGTCCCTGATGCTGCCTCGCTCCGTCACGGGCCTCCTTCTCGCCGTGATGCCAACGCCGCGTTGCCGCCGACCCAGGCGACCCCGACGCCCGCCTCGCCGACCCATCGCCGAACGCCATCACCACCGTCCTCTTCGTCGCCGGTGCCGCCTCGTCGAGCCCTCCCCGAGCCCACTTAGCACCTCTACAGGCTCGTAGTGAGCCCCTCTGCTCATTCCCCGCCTCTCCCCTTCAAGTTCCTCGCCGTAGGAGCCCCGCCCGAGTTAGGCCGCCATGGCCGGAGCTTCGCTTCGTGCGTGCCTTGGCCGCGCTCCCGCGCGCCTCTGGCCCCTCCCCGCGCCCGCTCACCGCACTCCCGCACCGCCGCCTAGCGACGCCCCGGTTCCCCTCGTACCCACGCACGCCCGCACCCGTCGCGAGCCACTGCTCGCTCGCGCTTGTCGCTCCGTCCCGCTGCTTCCTCGTCCAGCCTGCGTCGCACCCCCTGCTTCAACTGCTCTGCTTTGCCTGCGCTGCGCTCGCTCCCCCTGTCCTCGTGCTGCCGCGCCCGCCTCTTCCTGCCTCCCCGCGACGCCCCCGCTCCCTCCCGGTCGCGCGCCGGCCACCCCAGCTCCGTCCCCTGTGCCACCGACGCCGCCGCGCCGTCGGCCACCGCGGCCGCCCTGGCCTCTGGCCTCTGGCCTCGCCCCGCCGCTCCCTGCGGGAGAGCGCTCGCACAGGCGCCCGATAGCGCCCAGTGCCCGATCCAGTGGCATATGGGCCACTGACAGAGGGCCCCGCCCCAGAACAGTTTTCAAAAAAAATGAGACAAAATAATAATAATAAATAATAATTAAATTAATTAATTAAGTTAAATTAATCCTATTTAATTAATCTAATTAACTAGATAGTTTAATTAAACACTAATTAGATTAGTTAAACCCTAGTTAGACTAAATAGTCAATGACGACTGGGACCCGTGTGTCTGGTTGACTGGTCAATGGTCAACTTTGACCACTGACATCACGATGACATCATGGTGGCGTAATAAATTAATTTTTGAATTAAATTAAATCTGCTAAGTCTAAAATGTTTTAAAAACTTTAAAAATCATCATAAAATAATCCGTAACTCGGATGAAAATACTTTGTACATGAAAGTTGCTCAGAACGACAAGACGAATCCGGATTCGCAGCCCGTTCGTCCGCCACACATCCCTAACCTGTCGAACTCGCAACTTTCCCCCTCCGGCTCCTCTGCCCGAAAACGCGAAACACCGGGGATACTTTCCCGGATGTTTCCCCCCTTCCCCAGTATCACCTCTTACCGCGTTAGGGCACCCCTAGCACCGATACTTGTCATGCCATACATCGCTATGCATCTGTTTGCTTATATATTTATTGTTTCTTCCCCCTCTTCTCTCGCTAGACATCGAGACCGACGCTGTTGCTACCCAGTACGACTACGGAGTTGACGACCCCTCTCTCTTGCCAGAGCAACCAGGCAAGCCCCCCCCCCTTTGATCACCATATATCGCCTACTCTCCTCTATACTGCTTGCATTAGAGTAGTGTAGCATGTTACTGCTTTCCGTTAATCCTATCCTGATGCATAGCCTGTCATTGTTGCTACAACTGTTGATACCTTACCTGCAATCCTAAATGCTTAGTATAGGATGCTAGTTTATCATCAGTGGCCATACATTCTTGTCCGTCTGCCATGCTATATTATCAGGCCGTGATCACCCGGGAGGTGATCACGGGTATATACTATATACTTTATACATGGTACATGTGGTGACTAAAGACGGGTCGGCTTGTGGAGCACCCGCGAGTGATTCACGGATTGGGGACTGAAAGGACCTTTGTCCCAACGGCCCTCTGTGTGGATCTTTGTGGCGAAGCGACAGGGCAGGTTGTGACCACCTAGGAGAGAGGTGGGCCTTGCCCTGGTCGGTGTTCGCAGATACTTAACACGTTTAACGAGATCTTGGTATTTGATCCGAGTCTGGCTACTGGCCTATACGCACTAACCATCTACGTGGGGACAGTTATGGGCACTCGACGTCGTGGTATCAGCCGAAGCCTTCGTGACGTCAGCGACTGAGTGGCGCACGCCGGATTGGACCGTAAACCTGCTCTTGTATTAAGGAGGCTAGTTCTGCTTCCAGCCGCGTTCGCAACGTGCAGGTGTGCAAAGGGCGATGGGCCCAGACCCCTGCGCCATAGGATTTAGACCGGCGTGCTGACATCTCTGTTGTGCCTAGGTAGGGCTGTGACGTGTTGATCTTCCGAGGCCGGGCATGACCCAGGAAAGTGTGTCCGGCCAAATGGGATCAAGCGTGTTGGGATATGTGGTGCACCCCTGCAGGGAAGTTAATCTATTCGAATAGCCGTGATCTTCGGTAACAGGACGACTTGGAGTTGTACCTTGAACTTATGACAACTAGAACCGGATACTTAATAAAACACACCCTTCCAAGTGGCAGATACAACCGGTGATCGCTCTCTCACAGGGCGACGAGGGAAGGATCATCGGTTAGGGTTATGCTATGCGATGCTACTTGGAGGACTTCAGTCTACTCTCTTCTACATGCTGCAAGACGGAGGCTGCCAGAAGCGTAGTCTTCGAAAGGACTAGCTATCCCCCTCTTATTCCGGCATTCTGCAGTTCAGTCCACATATGATAGCCTTATTCTAGTTGATACCAATGCATACATATGTAGTGTGGCTCCTTGCTTGCGAGTACTTTGGATGAGTACTCACGGTTGCTTTCTCCTTCTTTTCCCCTATCCCTTCTACCTGATTGTCGCAACCAGATGTTGGAGCCCAGGAGCCAGACGCCACCTTTGACGACGACTCCTACTACACCGGAGGTGCCTACTACTACGTGCTGCCCGTTGACGATGACCAGGAGTAGTTTAAGAGGATCCCGGGCAGGAGGCATGCGCCGCTTTCGGTCTGTATCCCTGTTTGTGCTAGCCTTCTTAAGGCATACTTGTTTAACTTATGTCTGTACTCAGATATTGTTGCTTCCGCTGACTCGTCTATGATCGAGCTCTTATATTCGAGCCCTCGAGGCCCCTGGCTTGTAATATGATGCTTGTATGACTTATTTTATTTGTAGAGTTGTGTTGTGATATCTTCCCGTGAGTCCTTGATCTTGATCGTACACATTTGCGTGCATGATTAGTGTACGGTCAAATCGGGGGCGTCACAAGTTATCCAGCATGCATCTAGAGTATTAAGTTCATAAGAATAGAGTAACGCATTAGGCATGATGACATGATGTAGAGGGATAAACTCAAGCAATATGATATAAACCCCATCTTTTTATCCTCGATGGCAACAATACAATATGTGCCTTGTTGCCCCTGCTGTCACTGGAAAGGACACCGCAAGATTGAACCCAAAGCTAAGCACTTCTCCCATTGCAAGAAAGATCAATCTAGTAGGCCAAACCAAACTGATAATTCGAAGAGACTCGCAAAGATAACCAATCATACATAAAGATTTCAGAGAAGAATCAAATATTGTTCATAGATAAACTTGATCATAAACCCACAATCCATCGGATCTCGACAAACACACCGCAAAAAGAATTACATTGAATAGATCTCCAAGAAGATCAATGCAAACATTTTATTTAGATACAAAGAGAGAGAAGAAGCCATCTAGCTAATAACTATGGACTCGAAGGTCTGTGGTAAACTACTCACACATCATCAGAGAGGCTATGGTGTTGATGTAGAGGCCCTCCGTGATCGATTCCCCCTCCAGCGGAGCTCCAGAAAAGGACCCAAGATGGGATCTCTTGGGTACAGAAGGTTGTGGCGGTGGAAATAGGGTTTCGTGGTGCTCCTGGATGTTTTCAGGGTATATGGATATATATAGGAGGAAGAAGTAGGTCGATGGAGCTGCGAGGGGCCCATGAGGGTGGGGGGCGCGCCCAGGGGGGCATGCGTGCCTCCCTGCCTCGTGGTCGCCTCGCTTCTTTCTTGACATCTACTCCAAGTCCCCTGGATCATGTTTGTTCCAAAAATAACTCTCCCGAAGGTTTCATTCCGTTTGATATTCCTTTTCTGTGAAACACTAAAATAGGCAAAAAAAAGCAATTTGCACTGGGCCTTGGGTTAGTAGGCTAGTCCCAAAAATAATATAAAAGTGTATAATAAAGCCCATTAAACATCCAAAACAGATAATATAATAGCATGGAACAATCAAAAATTATAGATACGTTGGAGACGTATCAAGCATCCCCAAGCTTAATTCCTGCTCGTCCTCGAGTAGGTAAATGATAAAAATAGAATTTTTGATGTGGAATGCTACCTCGCATAATTCTGAATGTAATTTTCTTTATTGTGGCATGAATATTTAGATCCGAGAGATTCAAGACAAAAGTTTAATATTGACATAAAAAAATACTTCAAGCATACTAACTAAGCAATCATGTCTTCTCAAAATAACATGGAAAAATAAAGTTCATCCCTACAAAATCATATGGTTTTGTCATGCTCCATTTTCATCACACAAGAATGCTCTCATCATGCACAACCCCGATGACAAGCCAAGCAATTGTTCCATACTTTAGTAATCTCAAACTTTTTTCAATTTTCACGCAATACATGAGTGTGAGCCATGGATATAGCACTATGGGTGGAATAGAATATGATGATGGGGGTTATGTGGAGAAGACAAAAAAGGAGAAAGTCTCACATCGACGTGGCTAATCAACGGGCTAGGGTGATGCCCATCAATTGATGTCAATGCAAGGAGTAGGAATTGCCATGCAACAGATGCACTAGAGCTATAAGTGTATGAAAGCTCAACAAAGGAAACTAAGTGGGTGTGCATCCAACTTGCTTGCTCACGAAGACCTAGGGCATTTGAGGAAGCCGATTGTTGGAATATACAAGCCAAGTTCTATAAAGAAAAATTCCCACTAGTACATGAAAGTGACAAAACAAGAGACTCTCTATCATAAAGATCGTGGTGCTACTTTGAAGCACAAGTGTGGAAAAAGAGGATAGTAGCATTGTCCCTTTTTTTCTTTTTTTTCTTTTTTGGGCCTTTATTTTTTTGGGCCCTTCTCTCTTTTTATTTGGGACAATGCTCTATTAATGATGATCATCACACTTCTATTTATTTGCAACTCAATGATTACAACTCGATACTAGAACAAAATATGACTCTATATGAATGCCTCTGGCGGTGTACCAGGAAGGGCAATGAATCAAGAGTGACATGTATGATAAATTATGCATGGTGGCTTTGCCACAAATACGATGTCAACTACATGATCATGCAAGCCAATATGACAAGGATGAAGCATGTCATAAATAAAACGGTGGAAAGTTGCATGGCAGTATATCTCGGAATGGCTATGGAAATGCCATAATACGTAGGTATGGTGGCTGTTTTGAGGAAGATATAAGGAGGTTTATGTGTGATAGAGCATATCATATCTTGGGGTTTGGATGCACCGGCGAAGTTTTGACCAACTCTCAAGGTGAGAAAGGGCAATGCACGGTACCGAAGAGGCTAGCAATGATGCAATGGTGAAAGTGCGTATAATCCATGGACTCAACATTAGTCATAAAGAACTCACATACTTATTGCAAAAATCTAAAAGTCATCAAAAACCAAGCATTACGCGCATGCTCCTAGGGGGATAGATTGGTAGGAAAAGACCATCGCTCGTCCCCGACCGCCACTCATAAGGAAGACAATCAAAGAACACCTCATGTTTCAAATTTGTTACACAATGTTTACCATACGTGCATGCTACTGGACTTGAAAACTTCAACACAAGTATTTCTCAAATTCACAACTACTCAACTAGCACACTTTAATACCACCAGCTTCATATCTCAAAACAATCATCAAGTATCAAACTTCTCATAGTATTCAATGCACTTTTATGATAGTTTTTATTATACCAATCTTGGATGCCTATCATATTAGGACTAATTTTATAACCAAAGCAAATTACCATGCTGTTATAAAGGACTCTCAAAATAATATAAGTGAAGCATGAGAGATCAATAATTTCTATAAAATAAAACCACCACCATGCTTTAAAAGATATAAGTGAAGTACTAGAGCAAAATTATCTAGCTCAAAAGATATAAGTGAAGCACGTAGAGTATTCTAATAAATTTGAATTCATGTGTGTCTCTCCCAAAAGGTGTGTACAGAAAGGATGATTGTGGTAAACTAAAATGCAAAGACTCAAATCATACAAGACGCTCCAAGCAAAACACATATCATGTGGTGAATAAAAATATAGCCTCAAGTGAAGTTACCGATGGAAGAAGACGAAAGAGGGGATGCCTTCCGGGGCATCCCCAAGCTTAGGATTTTGGTTGTCCCTGAATTTTACCTTGGGGTGCCTTGAGAATCCCCAAGCTTAGACTCTTTCCACTCCTTATTCCACAATCCATCAAATCTTTACCCAAAACTTGAAAACTTCACAACACAAAACTCAACAGAAAATCTCGTGAGCTCCGTTAGTATAAGAAGACAAACCACCACTTAAGGTACTGTAATGAACTCATTCTTTATTTATATCAGTGTTAAACCTGCTGTATTCCAACTTATCTATGGTTCATACCCTCTGATACTTGCCATAGATTCATCAAAATAAGCAAACAACACACGAAAAAGAGAATCTATCAAAAACAGAACAGTCTGTAGTAATCTGTAGGTTTCGAATACTTCTGTGATCCCAAAAATTCCGAAATAAATTAGTGGACGTGAGAAATTTGTCTATTAATCATCTGCAAAAAGAATCAACCTAATCTCACTCTCGAGTAAAAAATGGCAGCAAATCTCGTGAGCGCTAAAGTTTCTATTTTTTTACAACAAGATCGCAAAAACTTCCCCCAAGTCTTCCCAAAGGTTCTACTTGGCACAAACGCTAATTAAAAGCATAAAACCACATCTAAATAGAGGTTGTATGGATTATTTATTACTAAACAGAACCAAAAAGCAAGAAACAAAAAAAAATTGGGTTGCCTCCCAACAAGCGCTATCGTTTAACGCCCCTAGCTAGGCATAAAAGCAAGAATAGATCTAGGTATTATCATCTTTGGTATGTAATCCATAAGTGGCTTTCATAGATTCATAAGATAATTTAATTTTCTTTCTAGGGAAGTGTCCCATGCCTTTCCTTAACATAAATTGGAATCTAATATTCCCTTCTTTCATATCAATAGTTGCACCGATCGTTCTAAGGAAAGGTCTACCAAGAATAATGGGACATGTAGGATTGCAATCAATATCAAGAACAATGAAATCTACGGGCACATAATTCCTATTTGCAACAATAAGAACATCATTAATCCTTCCCATAGGTTTCTTAATAGTTGAATCCGCGAGGTGCAAATTTAAAGAACAATCCTCAAATTCATGAAAACCTAAAACATCACACAAATTTTTGGAATCGTGGAAACGCTCGTACCCAAATCACATAAAGCATAGCATTCATGATATTTAATTTTAATTTTAATAATAGGTTCCCACTCATCATGAAGTTTTCTAGGTATAGAAACTTCTAATTCAAGCTTTTCTTCATAATATTGCATTAAAGCATCAATGATATGTTTGGTAAAAGCTTTATTTTGACTATAAGCATGCGGAGAATTTAGCACGGATTGCAACAAGGAAATACAATCTATCAAAGAACAATTATCATAATTAAATTCCTTGAAACCCAAAATAGTGGGTTCATTGCTATGTAAAGTTTTGACCTCTCCAATCCCACTTTTACCAATTTTTCTATCAAGATCTAAAATCTCCGAATCATTGGGCGCCTTCTAACTAAAGTTGACTCATCTCCAGTCCCATCATTATCAAGACTCATATTACAAAACAAAGATTTAATAGGAGACAAATCAATCACTTTTAGATCTTCATCCTTATTATCATCAAGTTCTTTCGGTTTGGCGGCCATCTTATTAACTAAGGTGGCCTACTTATCTGAAATTTTGGCTATTAAGTTTTCAAGAAGAGCGAACTGAGATTTCAGACCATAAAATTCTTTAGACATATCATCGAGCTCTTTATTCATGTACCTCAAAAAACTTTTTGTTCTTTAAGCTCGTTCCTGAAGAAATTATTATGCTCAAACTGCATGGACATAAAACTTCTAACTTTGTTTTCAATTTCTTCCAACCTTCTAAGGTGAGGATCAACACTTTTTGGTAAAGCCATCGCGGCAAACAATCCAACACACAAGCACACAAGAAGCGAGCGAAAAAGAGGCGAATGAAAAAGAGGCAAGCGGAAAAGAGGGCGAATAAAATGGCAAGGGTGAAGTGGGGGAGAGGAAAACGAGAGGCAAATGGCAAATAATGTAATGCGAGGTATAAGAGTTTGTGATGGGCACTTGGTATGTCTTGACTTGTGCGTAGATCTCCCCGGCAACAGCGCCAGAAATCCTTCATGCTACCTCTTGAGCACTGCATTGGTTTTCCCTTGAAGAGGAAAGGGTGATGCAGCAAAGTACCATAAGTATTTCCTCGGATTTTGAGAACCAAGGTATCAATCCAGTAGGAGACAACATGCAAGTCCCTCATACCTACACAAACAAAGAAGAACCTCGCAACCAACGCGATAAATGGGTTGTTAATCCCTTCACGGTCACTTACGAGAGTGAGATCTGATAGAGATAATAAGATAAATATTTTTGGTATTTTTATGATATATATAGGAAAATAAAGATTGCAAAATAGATGGGAAACTTATATGATAAAAGATAGACTCGGGGGCCATAGGTTTCACTAGTGGCTTCTCTCAAGATAGCATAAGTATTACGGTGGGTGAACAAATTACCGTTGAGCAATTGATAGAAAAATGCATAATTATGAGAATATCTAGGCATGATCATGTATATAGGCATCACGTCCATGACAAGTAGACCGAAATGATTCTGCATCTACTACTATTACTCCACACATCGACCGCTATCCAGCATGCATCTAGAGTATTAAGTTCATAAGAACAGAGTAACGCATTAGGCAAGATGACATGATGTAGAGGGATAAACTCAAGCAATATGATATAAACCCCATCTTTTTATCCTTGATGGCAACAATACAATACGTGCCTTGCTGCCCGTGCTGTCACTAGGAAAGGACACCGCAAGATTGAACCCAAAGCTAAGCACTTCTCCCATTGCAAGAAAGATCAATCTAGTAGGCAAAACCAAGATGATAATTCGAAGAGACTTGCAAAGATAACCAATCATACATAAAAGATTTCAAAGAAGAGTTAAATATTGTTCATAGATAAACTTGATCATAAACCCACAATTCATCGAATCACGACAAACACACCACAAAAAGAATTACATCGAATAGATCTCCAAGAAGATCAAGGAGAACATTGTATTGAGATCCAAAGAGAGAGAAGAAGCCATCTAGCTAATAACTATGGACCCGAAGGTCTGTGGTGAACTACTCACACATCATCGGAGAGGCTATGGTGTTGATGTAGAAGCCCTCCGTGCTCGATTCCCCCTCCGGCGGAACTCCGGAAAAGGCCCCAAGATGGGATCTCTTGGGTATAGAAGGTTGCGGCGGTGGAAATAGGGTTTCATGGTGCTCCTGGATGTTTTTAGGGTATATGTGTGTGTGTGTGTGTGTGTATATAGGAGGAAGAAGTAGGTCGGTGGAGCTGCGAGGGGCCCATGAGGGTGGGGGCGCGCCCAGGGTGGTAGGCGCGCCTCCCTACCTCGTGGCCACCTTGCTTCTTTCTTGACGTCTACTCCAAGTCCCCTGGATCACGTTTGTTCCAAAAATAACTCTCCCGAAGGTTTCATTCCGTTTGGATTCCATTTGATATTCCTTTTCTGCGAAACACTAAAATAGGCAACAAAAGCAATTTGCACTGGGCCTTGGGTTAGTAGGTTAGTCCCAAAAATAATATAAAAGTGTATAATAAAGAGCATTAAACATCCAAAACAGATAATATAATAGCATGGAACAATAAAAAATTATAGATACATTTGAGACGTATCAATATCTACCGCGATAAAACCATGACAGTTGGCGCCCACCATGGGGCTATCACTCGGTGGTGTTGAGTTCTTGGAGGGAGCTCTCACAGGGATCAAAGGATATGCAATAGGCCAGATGACCAAGAGTCGTCGTGACAAGCTCTACGTCCGCGATTCAGACTGGGGGGCTTAAGCCGACTCAATCGAGTACGGGTACCGAGTCCCCATCGGCAAGATCGATATCTACATCGGCAAGTTTGGCGAGTCAGGACCCGAGCCGGACAACTGCAACGACATCGTTGAGCCGGCTCGGCGCACACAACCTTCCCGGAATCAAGTTGCAGGATGGATCAGATCTCCGGGTGGGTGAGGTTGCAGGATGACCTGCAAGCCTTGTTTGAACAGTCTAACAACGTCATCTGGCAATTAAATGAGAGCAATCCGAAGCTCCAGGCCGAGCGCGACCTGCTGAGGGCGAAAATCGTCGGAAGTGCGGAGCAGCAGGACCAGACCACTTCCTTGTTGAAGCCGGCGTCATCGTCGAGAAACTTATGGACGAGAATAACAAGATGCGCATCGAGCGCAGAAGGCTGGTGGAGGAATCCATGGATGCTCTCAAGCAGCATCTTGAGGACAAGAAAGAGCTCATCGCCACTCGCCGCGGAGACTAGTTCCCGCGGCCTACAGCAACGCATCAAGAAAGTAGAGATCAGTGAGCCAGATCATTGTCTTCCTTCTTCTTTTGCCCTTTTGTATTTCGGGCGTTGCCGCATATGGCTTTTTTAGTTATGTTTCTAAATATGTAAGACAATTATTATCCACTGTCATCATCCTTATATTCATCATGCTTGCTATAAGTCGCAGTCGATGCTATATAGGTCCGTCGGATCTTACATCAAGATCCGTGCAGAACTTTCGTTTCAGATTTTCATTTTTCTCTCTTAAATCTCAGTCCAGTGAGACATATAGCCACGCCGCAGAACAGGTGCTCGGGCGCCATTAATGGAGACGTTGGGAGGGAGATGCACGGCGGGTAGTGGTCAAAGGGCTCTCCTCCCGATGAGCATGCACAGGGGTCTGATCGCACGCCTCCCGTACTCAGATAGCTACCCCGCATGACACCTCCTAGCCAATAAAAAAGGGGGACGTGTGGCTGCACGTAATTGGTAAGTCGAACGCCCATGGTTTCAATAATACTTGTGTTTCCGATTTGTAACGTGACAACACTTGTTCCAAAATGACTTTGTTGATTGTCAATGTGTGGGCCTTCGCAAATCGGATAGAAAAATTACCACAACATGTTCGTGCCATGTCATGAGACCATGCCAAGTTTCATGATTTTCAGGCGTGTTTTGGAATTACAGGAATTAAAAAACCAAGTTTCTCAATCTTTCCGTCCGAGCCACGACACCAGATGTTTGAATTTCACTCCCATCTCTTGCATGGGACCTACAAATTCACCCAAGGACACAAATGTGATTTTTCAAATAACTTTGGTGCACTGGAGCATGTGCTTGTAGTTCAAATTTGAATTATGCACATTAAATGCCTAGGAACTCAATTAATGTATAAAAAGGGCCAAACGAACCCTGGATAATTCCAAAATTTAGCACGGTACTTCTATTTGGTCTAATCTGGCTGTGTAAAAAAATAAGACGGGAGAAGGCTGTCTACGTATGTCGTTTCGCACACGGAGGTGACACGTTCCCTCTCGGAACCACGAGCCTTCTTGAGGGAAGCTCCGGTTTGCAAGAAGCTTACACCAAAGCTTGTCCCAATTCGTCCAAAAATATTACCGCAGCATGTTGGTGCCATGTCATGAGACCATGCCAAGTTTCATGATTTTCAGGTGTGTTTTGGAATTACAGGAATTAAAACCCCAAGTTTCTCAATCTTTCCAGCCGAGCCACGATGCCCAGATGTTTGAATTTCACTCCCACCTCTTGCATGGGACCTAGAAATTCACCCAAGGACACACATGTGATTTTTCAAACAACTTTGGTGCACTGGAGCATGTGCTTGTAGTTCAAATTTGAATTATGCACATTAAATTCTTAGAAACTCAATTAATGTATAAAAAGGCCAAACGAACCGGGAATAATTCCAAAATTTAGCACGGTACTTCTATTTGGTCTAATTCGGCTGTGTAAAAAAATAAGGCGGGAGAAGGCAGTGTACGTATGTCGTTTTGCACACGGAGGTGACACATTTCCTCTCAAAACCATGAGCCTTCTTGAGGGAAGCTCCGGTTTGCAAGAAGCTTACACCAAAGCTTGTCCCAATTCGTCCAAAAATATTACTGCACCATGTTAGTGCCATGTCATGAGATCATGCCAAGTTTCATGATTTTCAGGCGTCTTTTGGAATTATAGGAATTAAAAAACCAAGTTTCTCAATATTTCCGGCCGAGCCACGACGCCCAGATGTTTGAATTTCACTCCCATCTCTTGCATGGGACCTAGAAATTTACCCAAGGACACACATGTGATTTTTCAAACAACTTTGGTGCACTGGAGCATGTGCTTGTAGTTCAAATTTGAATTATGCACATTAAATGCCCAGAAACTCAATTAATGTATAAAAAGGTGAAACGAGCCCGGAGTAATTCCAAAATTTAGCACGACACTTCTATTTGGTCTAATCTAGTTCTGTAAAAAAATAAGGCGGGAGAAGGCAGTGTATGTATGTCGTTTCGCACACGGAGGTGACATGTTCCCTCTCGGAACCACGAGCCTTCTTGAGGGAAGCTCCGGTTTGCAAGAAGCTTACACCAAAGCTTGTCCCAATTCGGCCAAAAAATTACCGAAGCATGTTCGTGCCATGTCATGACACCATGCCAAGTTTCATGATTTTCAGGCGTGTTTTGAAATTACAGGAATTAAAAAACCAAGTTTCTCAATCTTTCTGGCCGAGCCACGACGCCCAGATGTTTGAATTTCACTCCAATCTCTTGCATTGGACCTAGAAATTCACCCAAGGACACACATGTGATTTTTCAAACAAATTTGGTGCACTAGAGCCTGTGCTTGTAGTTCAAATTTGAATTATGCACATTAAATTCCCAGAAACTCAATTAATGTATAAAAAAGGCGAAATGAGCCCGGAATAATTCAAAAAATTAGCACGGTACTTCTATTTGGTCTAATCTGGCTGTGCAAAAAATTAAGGCAGGAGAAGGCAGTGTACATATGTCATTTCGCACACGGAGGTGACACGTTCCCTCTCGGAACCACGAGCCTTCTTGAGGGAAGCTCCGGTTTGCAAGAAGCTTACACCAAAGCTTGTCCCAATTCGGCCAAAAAATTGCAGCAACATGTTCGTGCCATGTCATGAGACCATGCCAAGTTTCATGATTTTCAAGCGTGTTTTGGAATTACAGGAATATAAAAAAAACAAGTTTCTCAATCTTTCCGGCCGAGCCACGACGCCCAGATGTTTGAATTTCACTCCCATCTCTTGCATGGGAACTAGAAATTCACCCAAGGACACACATGTGATTTTTCAAGTAAATATGGTGCACTGGAGCACGTGCTTGTAGTTAAAATTTGAATTATGCACATTAAATGCCTAGAAACTCAATTAATGTATAAAAAATGTGAAACGAACACGGAATAATTCCAAAATTTAGCACGATACTTCTATTTGGTCTAATCTGCCTGTGCAAAAAAATTAAGGCGAGAGAAGGCAGTGTACGTATGTCGTTTCGCACATGGAGGTGACACGTTCCCTCTCGGAACCAGGAGCCTTCTTGAGGGAAGCTCTGGTTTGCAAGAAGGTTACACCAAAGCTTGTCTCAATTCGGCCAAAAAAATTACCACAGCATGTTGGTGCCATGTCATGAGACCATGCCAAGTTTCATGATTTTCAGCCATGTTTTGGATTTATGGGAATTAAAAAACCAAGTTTCTCAATCTTTCCGGCCGAGCCATGACGCCTAGATGTTTGAATTTTATTCCCATTTCTTGCATGGGACCTATAAATTCACCCAAAGACACACATGTGATTTTTCAGCAAACTTTGGTGCATTGGAGCATGTGCTTGTAGTTCAAATTTGAATTATGCATATTAAATGCCCAGAAACTCAATTAATGCATAAAAATGCAAAAAGAACCCAGAATAATTCCGAATTTAAACACGACACTCATGTACTAGTTGCATGTTCACTATACGTAAATGTTCTAGCAATTCAAACACCATCCTTTCCCTCCGTAACACTATTTTGTCTTTCAAAACATAATGAAAAAAATCAGGTATACCACAAATAGTTTACTAGAAAGAATCGTGTGGGATGTGATATAAAATATCTTGGCGCACCGTCTTGTCTGGCTTACGCAGGAAGCTTCGTCGTCTACAGTCCACCGCGGAACCACACTTGCGCACCAGTTTCTCGCGGCACTGAGCAAAAAAAATTTGCCACCGCGGAAATATCTATCTCCCCCCTCCCTCCTACCAAAAGACACATTTCCACTGTTCCTCCTTGCTTTCCAAGTTCAAACCTTCACTGCTGCTTACGGGCAGCTCAGCCTCCTCACCGGCGACCCTTCTTCTTGCAGCACTGCCTGCTCGCCGGCTACCCTTCTTCTTGCAGCACCGCCTCCTTGCCGACGACCCTTCTTCTTGCAGCGCTGCCTCCTCGACGGCGACCCTTCTTCTTGCTGTGCGGCCTCCTCGCCGTTGACCCTTCTTCTTACTGCGTGGCCTCGTCAATATGGTTAGGTAATCCACACCCCACCCACACCATCCTCCTCCTTTCCCGTCCCACATGCCCCGACTGATGGAGCAACACCTTCCACTGAAATCACTGCCCCCTCCTCCAATTAAGCGCCGCCCACAGCCATTTTACACGCAGTATAACATGGAGCTGAGTAGCATGTGGCCGCACGCGCGAACGTGGTCGCTATGGCTGACATGGGTGTCGTCCGCCAGATCTTGGAGGAGCACCTTGTCTTCGAGGCCACCGTCGACACCGCCGCGCGGTTGTCTACTGTAAAATACAGTTCGTGATGTTTTCTCGAGGCCACCGCCAGTGTCTTCTAGTGATTTGTCCTCTATAATATTAATATGCAAGCTGATGTTCAGTTAATAGTTTGGTCCTCTAAAATGTAATGTTCAGTTAACACTTTGGTCCAACAATTGCTACATTTCGTAGTACTGTTCTCAAGCATTCTTAGTTTTGTTAACTATCTTATCTTCTAGTACATGTTTCTATTCTGCAATGTCGTGCTCAATTAACTATTTTGGTTCATTTGGTCTATTGTCCATTTAACTGTTTGGTTCAGTTTTGCAATTTGATTTTCATTTGTTGTGGGTACAATTTTGTATTGATATGCATGTGACACCAATCGAATTTGGTTGTACTCAATACATATTCTACTAATAGTACGACAACTCTCAGTTAACCTGACCAAGATATTCCTTAGTGTGTTGTAGGGAAACAATGGGAGACACCGCGGTTTACCATCGAGGTTTGTTCAAGCAGGGTCCTTTGGCTAATATCACATTATTGTGCAATTGTAGGAATCATTCTAATATTTAGGTTGCTTACAATTTGGTCTTGCACATGTAGGTCCTGCTGTCAGAGGCTTAGACCCACTGTTCGACCCATTTTGCATATGGGGAAATGAGATGTCCATGAATATCAGTCAAGTCAAGAAACTCAGAAAGATTGTTAGGATGAAGAAACTTGCAACGAATAACAGCAAGATCTTTGTTTGCACAATGAAGAATACATCAGTCAACTATAGGATGGCACCAACTCTTTTACCTTGTTTTTACCCCTTGCACCATTTCAAAATTTACAACATCGATTTATGCATAGCTTTGTTTTCGGTACTTTTCAAAGTAGTTCACCGATGATTACCTCTCAAACCACCTGCATGGTCAAGAGGCGAGGAAGGTATTCATTCAACAGCCACGGTACAATATTGAAGTCTTGCTGAAGAGGGCGAAGGTTGGGCAGTCAATTATCCATAGCCACTGGTGTAAAGTTGCAAGGACATTCAACATCACTGAAGGCTCAATATTTGCCTTCCACTTCTGCAGTTTCCCAGACGAGATTCATCTGTCTATTTACCGTGTATGATGCTACTTTCCAAAGTTTTTTTATGTTGCATGTGAAACTTAGTGTTGTTGTGTAATGGCGTAACTGAGTGCCGAAGCTATCTGATGTAATTCAATTATGAAATCCTGGTTGCTTTTATACGGATAAGAAATATCTGGCGTGTTTTATAAGAAATATCAGTTTGATTAGTACATGGATTATCAATAATAGGCTAATTACCCTGCTTATTGGGGTTTTCTATTGCAAACGGTTACTCAGACATCACCGTGGGTGATGAACTCAAACAACCCGCACGGTTTTTAGAAAGTAGGCGTGTTCGATCAACTAACAATCACACACGGCTTCCGGCAGTGAACTGTTTGCGTTAGGCCACCTAGCACACACGTTTCCACACAAAGAACTGTGTGGGATGTACATACCTACGGAAATGATTTTCTGGGATTCACCGTGTGGGATGTACATACCTACGGAAATGATTTCTGGGATTCACTGTGTAGGATGAACACACCTATAGAAATGATTTCTGGGATTCACCATGTGGGATGTACATACCTACGGAAATGATTTTTGGGATTCAGCGTGTGGGATGTACATACCTACGAAAATGATTTCTGGGATTCACCGTGTGGGATGTACATACCTACGGAAATGATTGGGTTTCCATGCCTCGCCCAATCGCTCATGGCCCCAGCCTGGGTCCCACGAGGGCCTATCCCCGACGATTTCTGGGTTGTGTGGGAAGGACCCCCCTATCGCCCACACTCACTTGTCGACGGTTCCAAATGCCATCACGGAAAGGGGGTTTCAATCATTTGTTTAGGAGCTTGTTGTACAAGTGTTGGTCTCGTTGCACCGGAATGGAAACCTTTGCCTGAGTCCTTGGGAATCTACATATGTCCTTGCCTCCTTAGCACCAATGGGGAATATGTCTTCTCTGCGCCCGCTGGCGCCCGCCTCCCTTGGTCGTCATGGCTTGCGTCATGGCAGCTCATGTTCCTACTCAAGAACTTTGGATGATCCCTATCACATGGCCGTTCGCTGTCTGGGGGCTTGATATGGTTGGCCCGTTCAAGTGATCCAAGGACAAGAAGACCCACCTTTTGGTTGTTGTCGATAAATTTGCCAAGTGGGTTGAAGCAGAGCTGATAAGCAATTGTGATGCGGCTACAATAGTTTAGTTCTTGAAGAAGTTGGATTTTCGCTTTGGTTATAGGCACATCATCATCACTGTTAATGTAACTAACTTGTCCAAGGGAGCTATGAAGCATTTTTGTCAATGACAGCATTTCCGACTTGATGTAGCATCAGTTGCACATCCTCAGTCCAATGGGCAAGTAGAACGCGCCAACCAGGAGATTTTACAAGGTATCAAGCCAAGGCTCATGGTTCCTCTGCAGAGTACAACGGGTTGTTGGGTTGAGGATCTCCCTTTACTCCTTTGGAGCATATAGACTACTCCCAACATATCAACGGTCTATACGCCTTTCTTCATGGTTTATGGTGCAAAAGTTGTATTACCAAGTGATATTCATCACGACTCTCCCAGAGTGGCAACTTATGTTGAAGTAGAAAATGAGCAAGCTCGCCAAGAGTCTCTTGATGCCCTAGAGGAGGAACGTGATTTTGCTGTAGCACGGTGTGCTATATATCAACAAGACCTACGTCACTATCATAGTCGTAGAGTTCGCACCTGTACTTTCCAGGAGGGTAACTTAGTGCTTCGTTTGATCCAAGAACAAGCCGGTATGCATAAGCTTTCACCACCTTGGGAAGGGCCTTTTGTCATTAGAAAGAACCTAAACAATGGGTCATATTACCTAATTGACATACGTGAGCATAATAAGTCACATACATCTGAGGAGGAGACCAGCATGCCTAGGAACATTGCTCACCTCCGACCCTATTATACTTAGAGCCTTTGGCTCAGTTTTTATACATACCTTTGTCTATATATATATAAACACTATTCTGATCACAACATGAACTTCCCGAGTAACGTGCCTGACCTTCCCCGAGTACTAGGTTGAACTTCAGCTAAAAGGTGACCAAATGGGCTTGCGATATACCGTTGGAAAGCTATGGACACCAGTATCATCACCCAAGTTAATTTTTTGGCAAAATGTAAGCGGTTCAAGAGCAGTTTTGAAAATCGTTTTTCTTCATACAAAAAACGTGAATCGTATTTTCGATCACATTTTTAAACTGTTTACTGGAATGAGGCAAATAATATGGCGTTGGAAAGCTGCTGCAAAACCGCTCCTTCCATATGTTGAAAGTTTTATCTAATTCCCTATGGTTAAAGAGTAATTCAGAAAATTGTAGAATTTCGCAAACCGAACAGCTGAGTTCATTTTTTCGATGCCATTTATAAATGGCTAATCCAATTGAGGCAAATAATATGGCATTGGAAAGCTTATGAAAATGCGCTACTTTTTCGTGTTAAAAGTTTTTTCTAATTTTGAACAGTTTAAAAGTAATTTAGAAAACGGTACAACTTCCACCGAGTTCGTATTTTTGAGCTAATTTTTTAACCGTACGTCCAAATGCAGCAAATGATATGGCGTTGGAAATCCTGAAGAAATGTGAAACTTTTTTGTATATATTGTTTCTCCTAATTCATTACGGTTTTATGTCAGTTTTGAAAACGGCTAAAAATGTATTTTTGCCGTAATTTATACAAACTTTATCAGAATGGGGCAAATAATATACCGCTGAAAAGCTACGGAAAATTCGAAACTTTTTCATATTGATGGTTTTCTCTGATTCCTAGCCGTTTTCAAGTAATTACGAAAATGGCAAGATCATTCGTTCTGCCTTTATCGCGAAACAGATTCTTCGAAAATGCACCGCGTGAAGAACCTGAACTTCTCGGCGCGTGTACCTGAACTTCACTCTATTTTTCACGTGCTTTTTTTGCTCGTAGATCTCCATCCACTGCTTGTAGCTCTTCATCTACTCACCGAAATTTAGCAAATGATATACCGATGGAAAGCTGTTGTAAACACACAACTTTCCCGTGTTGAGCATTTTTTCATACTCGTGACGATTTTAAAAGTTTTTCATCTGATATTCATTCAGTGTAGTAGGTGAACTTCTTGCTGTTTTCACGTTGAACTTCTATGACGTATTTTTTCATTTGTAATTTCCTCATCCATTCGTCAAGTGTTACACAAATGGTTTTTTTGTATAAACTTCTCTCATAATATTTTTTAACTTTCTTCGACGGAGGACTTCAACTTATATCAACAAACTTTTAGTCTTTGCTTTTTTATTCTTTTTAATACAAAATGCACACTGTGTAGTACGTGAACTTTTGGCAGTTATCAAGCTGAACTTCTCTCGGGTACGTGAAAATATCTGAGTTTTTATGAATATTAATCGAAATTTCTTATTCTTTTTTATGAAATTTTGAAGCGCTCTATTTTTAAAAGTTGAACTTCTTGTTATTTAATTTTTTTTAACTTCTTGTTTCCATTCTTTAATAACGAGGAAAATCTGAGTTTTCTATAATCATCGAACTTCTCCATATTTTTAATTTGGACTTCTTGGTTTTATTTCTTAATCTTTTTAATGAAATTTGAAGCGTTAAATTTTTAAAGTTGAACTTCTAGTTTGTTATTTTTGAACTTCTTGATTCCATTCTTTAATTACGAGGAAAATCTGAGTTTTCTATAATCATCGAACTTCTCCATCTTTTTAATATGGACTTCGTGGTTTATTTCTTAATCTTTTTTATGAAATTTTGAAGTGTTATATTTTTAAAAGTTGAACTTCTTGTTTTTTATTTTTGAACTTCTTGTTTCCATTCTTTAATTACGAGGAAAATCTGAGTTTTCTATAATCATCGAACTTCTTCACCTTTTTAATATGGACTTCCTGGTTTTATTTCTTAAATCTTTTTTATGAAAGTTTGAAGCGCTCTATTATTAAAAGTTGAACTTCTTGTTTTTTAGAAATGAGTAAATTTTGTTTCCTTATTAAAAAAGTTGAACGACTCAGTTGTTTTATTTTGACCTTCTTGGGTTTTTTAAGAATTTAGAAAAATATATTATTACAACATCAAACATGTCTGTTATTTTAATTTTTGTTTTAAAAAATATATCAACAATACCTGGCTCACTAAAATTTTTATTTGCACTAATTTTACTATATGTGAACGTGTGTTTATTTTATAGTCGAACTTCTCACATGAAACCAAGGTTGTTTTGTACAAAGCATCTGTTGCCGGCTACATTGGTGAGACACAAACGTATAATTTTGTGTAGAAAAAGATTGGAGCACAAAGCACTTTGTATCTCTCAAAAGAGTACGTCACTCACCTTTTTTCTCTCACAAAATGTTTCTGAAGTACATAGACAGAAAGGAAACATGAACAATTTCCTTGATGTCTCTATCTCTCTATCCATGAAACACAAGCCTCATTAGAAGCACACAAGAAGAATTAACACTTCAGAGCGGTGATGAATTCTGGAGAAGGAAACTTCTTTTCCCCATTCTTTTTTTAAAGGACCCATGAAACCGAATCAACTTTTTTGCACCCAAAGGTACTACTGACCTTCAGACAAAAAGCCATTTAGAAACAATACACAAGTGGACATAGTATAACAACATGGAAGCGATATTTCTGGTATAGGAGCAAATTCGAAGCAGCAATGATGTGATCTTTTTTGTTCAAACTTAGTTGGGTTCACAACATGAACTTCAGACAAAATCTATACATATACATCACAACATGCAAGCAACAAACCCAGCGCACACACAAATGCTAGCACGCACGCACACACCCATGCACGAATAGACGCATTAGCACAAACCCCATGCTTTGCTCAGGGCGCACTGGCAGCGCGTTGGTGGACTGGCCGCAAAAGTTGTGAGGATGCAGGGCAGCTGCGGTGGTGAACAAGATGCAGAGTACAGGGAGAAGCTGGGTCGCGACGGAGCCCCATCCAAAACCAAGATGGCACTCCAGGCAGCGCTTTGACTCCATGGACAAGATGCTAGAAGCAAGTAGTGCAAGCGATGAAGGACTTCGATGTAGCGGAGAGGTAGAAGTTCAGTTTCAGGTAGAACTTCAGATTCAGAGTTACTTCTCTTCCTCTGTGGGTGTTCGTAGTAGCAAAAAGTCAGAGAAAATAGCTGCGAGAAGGAATGCAGATGTTGCTGCACCTTCAGTAGCCTACATGGCCTGGTGCGGCACCTTCGCTGGAAGGTGAGAAGCAGCGGCAGGGGTTCCTAACCCGGCAGGTGACGGCTTGGCCCGTCGAGTAGGGGAAGCGTGGGATGTGGGCGCTCTGCAGCTAGGACGGCAGCAATGATGGCTGGACGCCGGCGCGCGTGAGGTTGACGGCCGGTACTTTGCCAGCTGCGTGTGGGAGGGAGGGCGTCACTGCGTTTGGAAGCAGAGGAGGTTGCCTCCGACGTGTATCTAGGGGACGGGAGGCCGCCGCCGCCGTGGATCCAGGGGATGGAGCCGTCGTGGATCCAGGGGGACGGAGCTGCCGCCACAGCTGTAGTTCCAGTTGGAGAGGCCGCCGGCACAGCCGTGGATCGAGTGGAGGGAGGCGCCGTCGCGGACGAGGATCGGGGGACGGCGGATGGAAGCGTGGCGGGGATGGGGTGGGTGGCAACGGAGGTGCATCGGGTCAGGGGTGGGCGGCGGGGCGCTGGGGCAGGTAGCGGCGACGGGGCCCTGGGCCAGATGGAGGCGGCGGCACCCTGGGGCAGTTGACAGCGACGAAGATGGGGATCGGGGGAGAGTGTAGGCGTGGGAAGGTGGGGGTGGACGGTCGTGGGCTTTTTCTCCGCGTGTAGAGAAGTTTGGGAACACCTCCGCAGCTCCTATATAGGCCCAAACGTGATCAGAATAACTATTCTAATCCTCGGATTAGAATAGTGTTACTCTATGTATATATATATATATATATATATATATATATGTGTGTGTGTGTGTGTGTGTGTGTGTGTGTGTATACACACACACATAAACACTATTCTGATCACAACCTGAACTGCCTGAGTAACGCGCCTGAACTTCCCTCTGTACGAACCCGACCTTCAAGCTATCTTCGCAACCGTGGCTTCCCCCGCGAATTATCCTGGTTAGTCGTGTTCCATATGATGTTAGTGTAATCTAGAAACGTGTTTTAGCAACTAAATACCGTATTTAAATAGGTATCCCGCTCGTTGGCGTATTTTGCTCTCAGGTCATGATGGAATTGCGTTTTTTGCAATTTTACTGCCTGAGTTGTTCGACCTGAACTTCCCCTAGTGCTAGGTTGAACTTCTGCCAACATTGCCCAAATGAGGCTTGCGATATACCATTGGAAAGCTATGGACACCAGTATTATGACCCAAGTTAAATTTTTGGCAAAATGTAAGCGGTTCAAGAGTAGTTTTGAAAATATTTTTTCTTCATACAAAAACCGTGAATCGTATTTTCGATCGCATTTCTAAACCGTTTATCGGAATGAGGCAAATAATATGGCGTTGGAAAGCTGTTGCAAAACTGCTCCTTCCACATGTTGAAAGTTTTCTCTAATTCGCTACGGTTAAAGATTAATTTGGAAAATTGTAAAACTTCACAAACCGAACAGCCGAGTTCGTATTTTCGATGCCATTTCTAAATGGCTAATACAATTGAGGCAAATGATATGGCGTTGGAAAGCTTATGAAAATGCGCTACTTTTTCATGTTGAAAGTTTTTTCTAATTTTGAACGGTTTAAAAGTGATTTATAAAAGGGTGCAAGCTCCACCGAGTTCGTATTTTCGAGCTAATTTCTTAACCGTACGTTCGAATGCAGCAAATGATATGGCCTTGGAAAGCTTAAGAAAAAGCAAAACTTTTTGGCATATATTGTTTCTCCCAATTCCTTACTATTTTAAGTCAATTTGAAAATGGCTAAAAACGTATTTTCACCGTAATTTCTACAAAATTTATCGGAATGAGGCAAATAATATGCCGTTAAAAAGCTACGAAAAATGCGAAACTTTTTCATGTTGATGATTTTCTCTGATTCCTAGCCATTTTCATGTAATTTCGAAAATAGCGAGATCATTCATTCTGCCTTTATAGCGAAACAGATTCTTCGAAAATGGACCGCGTGAAGAACCTAAACTTCTCGACGCATGTACCTGAACTTCACTTTGTTTTTCACGTGATTTTTTGCCCGTAGCTCTCCATCCACTCACCGGAACACTCACCGGAATTGAGCAAGTAATATACCGGTGGAAAGCTGATGTAAACACGCAACTTTCCTGTGTTGATCGTTTTTTCATACTCGCGACGATTTTAAAAGTTTTTCATCTGAAATTCATTCACTATAGTAGTTGAACTTCCTGCTATTTTTGCATTGAACTTCGGTGACATATTTTTCGTTTGTAATTTTCTCATTCATTCGTCCGTGTTACACAAACGATATTCCTTTTGTACAAACCTCTCTCACAATAATTTTTTCAACTTTCTCCGACGGAGGAGTTGAACTTATAACAACAAAACTTTTAGACGTTGCTTTTTCATACTTTTTAATACAAAATGCACACCGTGTAGTACGTGAACTTCTGGCAGTTATCAATCTAAACTTCTCTCGGTTACGTGAAAATATTTGAGTTTTTTATGAATTTTTAATCTGATTTTCTTAATCCTTTTTTATGAAATTTTGAAGCGCTTTAAAAAAAATTGAACTTCTTGTTATTTTTTTGAACTTCTTGTTTCCATTCTTTAATAACGAGGAAAATCTGAGTTTTCTATAATCATCGAACTTCTCCATCTTTTCAATATGGACTCCTGGTTTTATTTCTTAATATTTTTATGAATTTTGAAGCGCTCTGTTTTCATAAAGTTGAACTTCTTGTTATTTTATTTTTGAGCTTCTTGTTTCCATTCTTTAATAACGAGGAAAAAAATCTGAGTTTTCTATAATCATCGAACTTCTCCATCTTTTTAATATGGACTTCCTGGTTTTATTTCTTAATTTTCTTTATGAAATTTTGAAGCGCTCTTTTTTTAAAAGTTGAACTTTTTGTTATTTTATTTTTGAACTTTTTGTTTCCACTTTTTCATAACGAGGAAAATCTGAGTTTTTTATAATCATCGACCTTCTTCATCTTTTTTAATATGGACTCCCTGGTTTATTTCTTAATGTTTATAATTTGAATTTTTGATTTTTCTTTTGAAATCAAATTTCTCCCAAATAATAACTGAACTTCTTTGCGGATTGAAAGAATTATTTTAAAAGGAAAAAAACAATTTCTTTAAACTTATCAAACTTCTCTATGTTTTTAACTAAATATCAAACTTCTCCATGTTTTTAAATTGAACTTCTTGGTTTTATTCTTTTGTAACGAGAAAAACTAAGTTTTTAATGTACATTGAATTACTCTATTTTTTAAAAAGGAACTTCTTGGTTTAATCTTTAGTATCGGGGGAATCTGAATTTAAAAAAAGGAAAACTTTTTAAAACTTTTTTTGTTGTTCCTTTATTTTAATTTGAGCTTATTAGTTATTCTTTAAAACGAGAATCTGAGGTTTTTATAAACTTTGAACTTCTATGTTATTTTAATTTGAACTTCTTAGTTTTATTCTTTAGTAACGAGGAAATCGAGGTTTTTGAACTTCACTGTTTTAAAATTTTGAACTTCTTTGGTTTTATTTTTTGATAATGTGAAAAATCAAAATTTCTTATAGACATCGAACTTCACCATTTTGAAAATTTGAACTTCTTAGTTTTATTGGTAAGTAACGGGGAAAATGTTTTTTATAGGAACTGTGATACCACGCCGTTATTTTAATTTCAACTTCTAGGTTTTATAGAATATGGAAAATCGGTTTTTATACAATCTTTTGAAATGCTCCTATTTTTAATTCGAACTTCTCCGATTTTTTTACAAACACAGAAAGTGCGTTATAAAGGTTTTGGAACTACTTTTTATTAACTTTTGCTCAAATTTTTTGATCGTCCAAATTTGTCTTTTAGATATTAAAAACTTCATTTTTTTAACGTTGACCTGCTTTGGTCTTTAAATTTGAACTTCTTATAGAATTTTGTCATGACATTTTATGCATTTTTTTGCTTTTCGGTGAAATGGCCCAGGCGGTCCCTTTTTTCATTTGATATTTTTTCTTCCATACGTGGTACACGTGAACTTCGGAATTTCTGAAACATGAACTTCGCGTGATATTATTTTATTTCATGAAACTCCATAGTTTTTATTCTTTGAATTCCATGATTTTTTTGTTTACATTTTTTTGGTTTGAACTTCGATGTGTGTTACACCTGAAATTTCAAAATCACACATGTTTATATACATTTTCCCTTGAATCCAACATGTGCAAAAACAATAGGAAATTTAGGGTATGAAAAACAACATTTTAAAACTTGTAATTGGAGGTCGGACATCCCGCAATATAAATTCTGAACCGTGCACGAAGATGCACGTGAACTTCTTACTTTTATTTTTTCCTAGAAAAATGGAAAGAATTTGAGTTTTCCGTAAACATCAAACTACTCCTTTTATTTTAATGTGAACTTCTTTAATTTTATTCTTTAGTAACGAAGAAAATCTATGTTTTTATAAATATCGAACTTCTCTATTTTTATAATTTGGACTTCTTGGTTTATTGGAAATACTTTTTTCCATTTTTTGAAATGGTAAAACAATGTTCTTTTTATGAAAAATAAATATCAAAGTCATGTGTTATATTAATTTGAACTTCTTGCTTTTCTTTAGATACAATTTTTTTTGAATTTTTTACAAACTTTGACCTGCAAACATATCTTTGGCAAAATGAAATTTTTTACCTCTAATATATTTTTTGAGAAACGACTCTTTTTTGTGTGGCTAGGGTTTTGGATTTAGCTCCCGTGAGATCAACACCCGTCAATCAAAGAAAGCTTTAACTAGTGCACCGTCCATATAATGCAAGTAGCACTAGCAGTACTAATGTATGCTCTTCTCCAAACAAATAGTAATTTTTATACACAAAGCCGTGTTTGCTTTTTCACCACACCTTTTGGTCCTTATCTCTCCATCTTATCTACTAGAAGTAACCACCACCACACATTTATTCCTTGTTCTATCAACTCCCTGCCACTTTCTCTACTCAATAATACGATAGCTAGCAAAATGGATGCAGCAACCATAGCTACAAAAGTTCAGGTTCAGGAGCGCTGTGGGAATGACTGCTTCGGGAAATGGCTCAACCTCGCTCTTCCTCCGCTGACCTCATGACATCTTGAGCCCAGATCCATCCCCAGCCCCGAAGCTTCTCAACTATCTGCTTCCATCCTGTCGCTCCCCTGCTGCATCGCCCTGCAGCTATTCAGTGGCGGGCAGCTCACCCAAGAAATTTCATGCACTTGCTGAGGAACCCGAGGCGCGGTTGAAGCTGCTCTGTCTCTCAGGTGACCGGATCTTGCAAGCAAAACTGAACTTCCACTTTATCAAGTGAGGCAGGGCATCGAGTGGAACGATGCTATGGTGTAGAGGTGGCTCTGCAGGCCAGGGAGGCCCTTGCTTGACGAGGCGGTGGCCTACATCCCCGCCGGAGGACAAATATATCTACCTGCTTTTTCTTCAGTCTGACCTGCTGCTTCTTCACAGTCCGGCGCGCTACATCCTCACGCAGGTTCGAACATGACAAGCTTGCCTTGGTGGAAGACCTCAATGCCGAGGAGGTGGATTGACTGCATCTGCGTCAGCAGCAAGCTGGGGACTACGATGGAAGGTGGCCCTGGACTGCATGCGGCTGTGGCGGTTGGGCTCAAAGCCAAGCATGGCCATGGCGGAAGTGCAGCGACTGGATCCCGGTGGCACGCAGGAAGAAGGTTGGGGCCTCGCACCGGAAGTAGGCAGGGGCCCGGCGTGCCGGCCTCACACAGGAAGAGGCAGGGTCGCCAGCGGGCCAGGAGGAGGTGGGGTGGGGAGGGGCGATGGCGGCGTCCTCGCGCCGCTGGAAGCAGGCAGGGGCGCCGACGGCCACGCGCCCGGAGGAGGCTTGGGTGGCGGTGGCGCACCGGGCGTAGACAGGTCAGCGGTGCTAGTGCCAGGAGGAGGCGGGGAGGCGGCGCTAGGAGGTCGCGCGACAGCGGGATCTGGCAGAGTGGCGCGCGGGGTTATAGGCGCCGGCGGCGGCGGCGGTTCCGGGGGCTGGTGCCGACGGGTTGGTGGGTGGGAGGTGGGGATCGAGGAAGTGCGGGAGGTGGGGATCACGGGAGGTGGGGACGGTCAATTGTTGTATTTTTTGTTCCAGCTGGTTCGGGAGTTCGGGAACACCGAATCGGGCCTATATACGGAGATTGTCATCCAAATAACTATTCTAATCTTAGGATTAGAATAGTGTCATCCTATATATATATATATATACATATATATATATATATATATATATATATATATATAGGCTCGCGCTATTCGTCACTGTGGGTGATGAATAATTATTTTTCACCCCCTCTTTATTTTGACGTCAATGCATTGTATTTTTAAGTTCCGTAAATTTTTCTTATTTCATACGTAAAAAGAGGTTGTAAGAAAATATATACTCATCGTAAAAAATATTTTATGTTACGTAAAATTACGAACGTAAAACATAATGTAAAACATACATAAAATTCGATATTTCTGGTCTTATAACGTTTTTTTGTTTTCTTATACCAAATTTTACGCAGTGAATCAATATAAATATAATTATTTGTATTCCAAACGTAATTTATTTATGAAGCAGTCATAAGATTACCTCGGGTGAGAAATAACTTATTCTGCACCCTGGGTGATGAATAGTATCACTATATATATATATCTTATGATCAATATTAATAAAGTCGGTGTCCCCAAAGCTCGGGGCGTCTGTCGTTTCATCCCATATATTGTGCATCACTATTTATTTTTTGATCATAGGTCACTTGGGGGCTTCCAACTCATCGAGTTTAGCTATTAACATCCCTCTTGACCCGGCATATGCCATTATACATCTTGGTTAAACCTGCATGTTTGCTTGATGCTCATCCGCTAAGATGACCCGCCATACTCTTGACAATCAATCTATTATGACCCTGAACTTGTCAAGGTTAAAACGTCGGCTTATGTCATGTGGGAGCCAGCTTCCAGAAAGCTAGGATAAACCAAAGGCTATCAATCCAGCTTCATTGAAGCAAGACTCGTGCCTCAAAAGTCGGTCTTTTCGTCGTGCCTCGAAAGCCGGCTTAACATTTATCTTTATCTGTGTTTAAATTTCTGTTTTACAGGATTATTTGCTCCTTGATCAAACATTATATCGACCATAAGTCCCGGGTCAACCAAACACCGGATTATTTTGATCAAGATTGAGCTCCGGCGATCATGAGTTTCCCAATTCAATGGCACAATGGGTTATTATCTATCGTAACTACTGCAACAACCATGTATCAAAGTACTGATTCACAGTCCCAGATTATCAACTGTTACTCCTCAATACAAGATGGTGCATACTCAAGCACAAGGAAATGAGGCGGGTTAGCAAACACTGCGCCGGCTCAAATATATCCTAAACATATCAAGTACTTGGCATCACAGAGAAAGTTTTATCACTACCATATTACAAAGCCACGGATGTGCTCAAAATCAGGCAAAGTTTTTAATATTAGGACTCACCTAAGAAGCCTCTGAGTCAGCATCCCCTTCATGACCCTCGACATCAGTCGCCGGATCAGCCTACGCTTGCTCATTGTGCTCGACCTGTTGGCGCTACCTTGGTAGCCACTGTATAGCAGATAATTTCTAGAATACTGAGTCATCAGTGGTGATACCAGACGGGTCAACATTAGGAGCAAAAGATGTCTTACGGGGTGGTGGGATGAGCTCAAATGGCTGGTAATCTGGCAGGTTAATGCGCTTGTTGTCTTCATCATATTCAGGTTGGTACTTGGCCAGGTCAAGTTCATCAACCATTTGAGTCACCTCAACACACGTATCTTTCACACATCGTGCAAAGTCCTCTTGCGTAAAGTCACTCCCATCAAGTTTTGTTTGTCGAAAGCCTCCCACCATCTCGCACGGGTCCATCTCTGGAAGGAAGGCTTTTGCGCGTGCAAGCACCATGCCAACCCTGGAATGAGTCACCGATTTAACCTTCTCCTCAATCCACTAAAGGGACGGTCGATGTGTCCTTGAGCATGTCCTTGATCCTCTGGGGGTATGAGTCGACGTCTTTCACTCTGATGATGGCGTACATGCCACCGTTGTACAAGTGCTCCACATAAGTATATATTGCCTTCAATTTTACTAGAGGTAGTTGGACACCTCTGCCGTCTCTTTTCCCTGCAAAAAGTTGCCTGTGAGTAAGTCGTCAGCTGAATCAGTTAATCATTCACTTATCAAGACGGTTCTACTTACCAAAGATAGCCACAATCATATTGGTGATGTGGCATTTTAACACATTCAGCTCTTCTGTGACCGGCTCAAGATGGCCTGCAGCCTCTTCAGCATATTTCAACAACGCTTCTTTTTCCTCTTCATATGAGGCCTTCAAGGAGTTCAAATTTTTTGAGGCAACAAGCACAGATTGTTGATACGTCTCCAACATATCTACAATTTATGAAGTATTTATGCTGATATATTATCATTCTTGAATGTTTTATAATCATTTTATGGCAACTTTATATCATTTTTGGGACTAACCTATTGACCTAGTGCCTAGTGCCAGTTGCTATTTTTTGCTTGTTTTTACATCGCAGGAAATCAATATTAAACGGAGTCCAAACACCGCGAAACTTTTTGTGGTTTTTTTATGGACCAGAAGACCACCAATGGGCCAGACCAGCACCTGGGGGGTGCCCCGAGGGGGGCACAACCCACCAGCGCGCGCCTGGGGGCCCAGGCGCGCCCAGGTGGGCTGTGCCCAGCTCGGTGGCCTCCCGCACCCCTCTTTACCCTATAAATTCCCAAAAATTCCAAAAACCCTCGGGGTTAACCTAGATCAGAAGTTCTGCCACTGCATGCCTATGTAGCCACCGAAAACCAATCTAAACCCTGTTCCGGCACCCTGCCGAAGGGGGGAATCATCTTCGGTGGCCGTCTTCATCATCCCGGCGGCCACCACGATGAGGAGGGAGTAGTTCACCCTCGGGGCTGAGGGTTTGTACCAGTAGCTATGTGTTTAATCTCTCTCTCCCTCTCTCTCTCGTGTTCTTGAGATGTCATGATCTTGACGTATCGCGGGCTTTGTTAATATAGTCAGATCATATGGTGTTTTTCCCTCTCTATCTTGTTGTGATGAATTGAGTTTTTCCCTTTGAGATTTCGTTGTTATCGGATTGAATACTTTTATGGATTTGAGAACACTTGATATATGTCTTGCATATGAATATTCGTGGTGACAATGGGGTATCATATTGATTCACTTGATATATGTTTTGGCACTCAACTTGCGGATTCTCGAGGTGACATTGGGGTAATCTATGCATAGGGGTTGATGCACGTTCTTGTCTTTGTTTCTCCGGTAGAAATCTTGGGGCACTCTTTGAAGCTCTTTGTGTTGGATTGAGTATTATGAATCTGAAACTATTTGGTATTATTTTAGTACGAACTCTTGGATAGATCGATTGAAAAGAATAGCTTTGAGGTGGTTTCGTACCCTACAGACGATTTCTTCGTATGTTCTCCACTAGATAGGAACTTTGGAGTGATTCTTCGTTGCACGTTGAGGGATGATTATATGATCCAATTATATTAGCACCGTTGAGAGATTTCACTAGCGAAAGTACGTACCCTAGGCCTCATTTTCAAGCATTGCAACACCGTTTTTGTGCACGTTTACTATTTTCTACCTTGCTGTTTTTATTTATTCAGATTATAAAAATATATTTCTATCATCCATATTACACTTTTATCACCATCTCTTTGTCGAACTAGTGCACCTATACAATTTGCCATTGTATTAGGTGTGTTGGGGACACAAGAGATTTCTTGTATTTGGTTGCAGGGTTGTTTGAGAGAGACCATCTTCATCCTACACCTCCCACGGATTGATAAACCTTAGGTCATCCACTTGAGGGAAAATTTCTACTGCCTTACAAAACTTTGCGCTTGGAGGCCCAACATGTTTCTACAAGAATAAAGTTGTGTAGTAGACATCAAGCTCTTTTCTGGCGCCATTGCCGGGGAGGTGAGTGCTTGAAGGTATATCTTTAGATCTTGCAATCGAATCTTTTAGTTTCTTCTTTTATCATTAGTTTGGTTTTATAACAAAAAACTAGATAAAATGGAATTGAGGTTGTGTCATATTATTGATCATCTTTATAATATCTTTCTTGGAAATGATGGTTCGGAAAATTGTGCTCAATTGTTAGAAGAAGAAGTCAATAAAATGTTTGGCACAAAATATTTGAATGATGAGGATGATTGCAATGTTGTTAGTATGAATTCTTTGAATATCCATGATGCTAATGATACGCAAAGCCATCAGCTTGGGGATGTTATGTTTGATGAAGATGATATTTTTAGTCCCCCAAGATTTGATGTGAAAATTTGTCTTAATGATTGCATGCCTCCTATTTATGATGATTATAATGATGAAAGTGGATTCGGAGAGGTCATGACTTTATTTAATGATGAATCCACCATTTTGGATGAGGCTTCAATTGACTATGAGAACAAGATTTCTATCGATGATGATTATGATGATGACATGTATGCTATAAAGAATAATGATAACCATGAAAATTTTCATCATGAATTTAATCTTCACTCTCATGATAGTTATTTTGTTGAGTTTGCTCCCACTACTATTGACGAGAATAAATTTGCTTATGTGGAGAGTAATCAGTTTTCTATGCTTTTATGTCATGAAAAGAATGCTTTATGTGATGGTTATATTGTTGAATTTCTTCATTATGCTACCAGAAATTATTATGAGGGAGGAACTTATGCTTGTAGGAATTGCAATAATATCAAGTTTCCTTTCTATGTGTTGAAAATATTGAAGTTTTGCTTGTTTTGCCTTCCTATGATAGTTGATAAGTGGGTTAGACTTAAATGTGCTAGTCATATGCTTCATGATGCTCTTTATGTTTCAATTCTTATCTTTTATGCAAGCATTATTGAAATCATCATGCCTAGCTAAAAGGCATTAAAGAAAAGCACATGTTGGGAGACAACCCAACACTTTTACCTACTGTTTTTGTGTGTTCACATGATTAGACTACTGTATTAATCATATTTTATTGCTTTTGTTTCAATGAAGTTCCAAGTAAGACCTCTGGAATGGCTTACGGTGATAGTTGATTTCATTTTGCTGAAAACAGAAACTTTTGCGCTTAGAAAAACACTTCTCATTTTTAACAGAAGGACGATAAAATGCTGATTCCTTTTGCAGAAAATTAGTGGGAAAATTTCCCAGTATGTCCTATTTTTTCAGGATTTTTGGAGTAGCACAAGTTTTGTTGGAGTACAGATTACTACAGACTGTTCTGTTTTTGACAGATTCTATTTTCAATGCATAGTTTCCTTGTTTTCTAGTTTCTATGGCTTATATTGCTCAATATAAATTGTAGAAATGATATGCTACAGTATTCATTGTGTGGAAACAATTATGAATCTTGTCTTTCACAGTACTAAAGTGAAATGGTTTGCTCTTTATCATACTAACCTATCTCACAAAGTTCCGTTAAGTTTTGTGTGATTGAAGTTTTCAAGTTTTGGGTGGGATGTCGATATGAGGAGAATAAGGAGTGACAAGACCCTAATCTTGGGTATGCCCAAGGCACCCCAAGGTAATATTCAAGGACAATCCAAGCAACTAATCTTGGGAATGCCCCGGAAGGCATCCCCTCTTTCGTCTCCAACATTAGCGGTAACCTCACTTGGAGCTATGTTTTTATTCGTCACATGATATGTGTTTTGCTTGGATCATCATTTTATTTTGTTAGTATTTGCTTTATTTTATTTATAATAATGTTTTGCATCTTTTATTTCAATAAAAGTGACATTGATAGCCTTTGCCATGCTTATTTTGCAAGTCTACATGTTGCTTTTTGAAAACAGAAAGTTTACTGCTGTTGCAAAAATTCCCTAGAAAAGTCAGAATTTGATGAAATGTTGAAACTTTTTGCATAATAATCTCTAATTAATTTTATACAGTGTGGTAGAATTTCATAATGTTTGGAGTTGAATAAGTATTGATACTCTTGCATTCTTATAGACTGTACTGTTTTGGCAGATTGCTGTTATGTTTGCATATGTTTGCTTGTTTAATGATTCTATTTGAGGATAGGATTATTAAATATGCAGAGGAATTTAGTAGGCAATGTTGAATAATAATTTTAGTGATTTTCTACAGTGGAGAATGATAAGTTTTTTTCTTTGGTTTATACTAACTTATCTCACGAGTTTTTGTTGAGTTTCGTGTGGATGAAGCTTTTGAGATTTAGGAAAACCGTAATATGAGAGGAATTAAGGAGACAAAAAAGCTCAAGCTTGGGGATGCCCAAGGCACCCCAAGATAATATTTCAAGAAGTCTCAAGCATCTAAGCTTGGGGATAACCCAATAGGCATCCCACCTTTCCTCTTCAACAATTATCGCTTAATATCGGTTGAGCCTAAGTTTTTGCTTCATCACATGAGTTGTGCTATTCTTAGAATGTCATTTTATTTTCATTTTTCTTGCTGTTTTAATAAAATTCTTTGATCTTAAAGTTTTTAAATAAAATAGAGTCCTCAAATAGTTACCAGGGAGGCTAGGTAAGCGGCATTCACATCCCATCAATGAAGCTCTTTTCTATGGAATTGCTCTAGTGCTTCACGTATATCTTTTTGAGGACGGTGTGCTTTAAATTTTTTGAAGAAATTCTCTCTTGATTCAGTTAAATTAATTTGAGAGAAAGAAACATTATGCTCATGATCTTCACTTTTATCCTTTTGGAGTAGCTTGTCATTTACTCTTGTGCTTCACTTATATCCTATGAGTAAATTGTTGAATAAATTGAATGTAATGAAGTTGAAATCATATCATGCCTAGTGGTATCTTCACATTGGGTTTAGAAAGTGAATCGTTTGAGGCTTGACAATCAAAATATTGGTCATACAAGTAATTCATGAATAATTAGTATAAGGAAGAGAACTTTCACATGCAAATACACTATCTTGGAAATCTTTTGTGATTGCGAGCCCCCATCAAAATATTATATGGCAAAATTGTTGATGTTGGACAAGGAAGACAACGTAATGATTTATGTTTGTTCATATTCACATAGAAGTTATATCATTATAGATCCTTCAACATGTGGTGCTTGCCCCCCATCTTTGCTAGTCAAAAATTCTGCACCAAGTAGAGATACTACTTGTGCATCCAAAAACCCTTAAACCTAAATCTTATTTTCAAGAGTCCACCATACCTACCTAAGGATTGAGAAATATCATTCAAGTAAGTTGTCATCGATGCAATAAGGCAATAAAAATTGCTTCTAAAAGTGTTAGATCATTTAGTGTAAGAGAAAATCGAGCGTTGTACGAACTTATGATGGCAAAGAATAAAAGCGATAGACTGCATAATAAAGGTTGCTATCTTAAGGGGCATTATAATGTGACGTTCTTTTACACTAAGGAGTTGAGCATACAAACAAATAAGCGCATGGCAACCTCTTCTTCCCACTGCGAAAGGCCTATCTTTTACTTTTATGTATTTACGTTTATGCAAAGAGTCAAAGTTCTTCTCTCTGTTACTTTTTATTTTTCTCTTTTGGCAAGCATCATGTGGTGAGGAAAGACCTAGGCACATATATCCAGTTGGATATGGGTAGCATCAGTTATTATTGTTGACATCACCCTTGAGGTGAATATGTTGGGAGGCAAAATTATAAGCCCCTATCTTTCTATGTGTCCGGTTGAAACGTTTTGCTCATGTGTATGCGGTGAGTGTTAGCAATCATAGAAGACTATATGATGGTTGACTATGTGGAGCTCTTACTTAGACTCTGTTGAATAAGTTGAATTGCAATTGCTTGGTGACTAAGAACATAGGTTGTTGAGTTTCAAGAGAATTCATTGTTTGAACCTTAACATGTGAATTGGCTGCTACTTTAGTGCAACACCCCAGTTGTAAAACTTCCCGGTTTGGAAATATATCCAACTTTGAACATGATCAATTCCATTTTGGGCGCCTTTATTTTGGGTCTTTTGGTTGCTTTCTTTCTAGCACTTTGGTTGGTTGCCATGTCTTCATCATATAGTGCATATACATCTCACTGCATTGCCATGCTTACCTTATCATGTTTGCATTTGTACCTCTTGTCATTTTTGCATTGTATCCCCATTATGTGCATTGTGTGATTGTATTCATGCATGTTATGTTGTTGCATTCTATATGTGGATCCAAGCACCACCTCCACTTGCCATCCTTTCCTTTCTTTCATTTTGTAATATCATACATCCTCACTCCATTAATGTTCATCTTTTCCTCACAATTCAAGCATCATGTCACTTACCTCTCTGCCAAATTTCATCTCATTTGTAATTGATTTGGTTAGGTTCAAAAATGCCTCAAGTTTGAATTTATTCAAACTTCCTCTATTTTTTTACCTCTAAAATAGTCCAAATCAATTTTGTTAAATTGTACACATTTTCAGGATCATGAGTATATTTTTATATTTCTATAGCTCTCTCTCCTTTCTCCCCTACTCATTTCCTTTTGTTTTTCTGTCTAAAGAAATGGAAAAAGAAAAGAAAGCAGCAGCAGCAGTGCAAACCAGTAGCAGCGCGGTCACGTGGGCCTCAGCCACCAGGCCGTCCCATCTAGCCGCACGCCAGCCAGTGATACGTCTCCAATGTATCTATAATTTTTGATTGTTCCATGCTATTATATATTCTGTTTTGGATGTTTAATGGGCTTATTTATACACTTTTATATTATTTTTGGGACTAACCTATTAACCGGAGGCCCAACCCAAATTGCTGTTTTTTTCCTATGTTAGTGTTTCACAGAAAAAGAATACCAAATGGAGTCCAAACGGAATGAAACCTTCGGAGCGTGATTTTTGGAAAAAACATGATCTAGAGGACTTGGAGTGGACTTCAAGCAATCAACGAGGAGGCCATGAGGCAGGGGGCGCGCCCTCCACCCTCGTGGGCCCCTCATGGCTCCACTGACCTACTTCTTCCTCCTATATATACCTACGTACCCTGAAAACATCAGGGAGCACCACGAAAACCTAATTCCACCGCCGCAACCTTCTGTACCCGTGAGATCCAATCTTGGGGCCTTTTCCGGCGCTCCGTCGGAGGGGGCATTGATCATGGAGGGCTTCTACATCAACACCATTGCCTCTCCGATGATGTGTGAGTAGTTTACCTCAGACCTTCGGGGCCATAGTTATTAGCTAGATGGCTTCTTCTCTCTCTTTGGATCTCAATACAAAGTTCTCCTCGATTCTCTTGGAGATCTATTCGATGTAATATTCTTTTGCGATGTGTTTGTCGAGATCCGATGAATTGTGGGTTTATGATCAAGATTATCTATGAACAATATTTGAATCTTCTCTGAATTCTTTTATGTATGATTGGTTATCTTTGCAAGTCTCTTCGAATTTTCAATTTGGTTTGGCCTATTAGATTGATCTTTCTTGCAATGGGAGAAGTGCTTAGCTTTGGGTTCAATCTTGCGGTGCTCGATCCCAGTGACAGTAGGGGAAACGACACATATTGTATTGTTGCCATCGAGGATAAAAAGATGGGATTTATATCATATTGCATGAGTTTATTCCCTCTACATCATGTCATCTTTCTTAAAGCGTTACTCATGAAATTGTTTGCTAATAAGAGTTCTCCTACTGATCCTAATGATATGCCTTTGTCTACTTTGATTGATAATAATAATGAATCTATGGATGTGAATTTTTGGTTGTAGGAACAATTTTGGTAACAACGCATTTAGAGGTAATTTTAATTCTAGGCCGTTTCCTAGTAATTCCTCTAATAATTATGGTAATTCCTACAACAATTCTTATGGAAATTATAATAATATGCCCTCTGTTTTTGAATCTAGTATTAAAGAATTTATTAGTTTGCAAAAAGAGTTTCTATGCTTTGATTGAAGAAAAATTGCTTAACATTGATGAATTGGCTAGGAACATGGATAGAATTTCTCTTGATGTTGATTCTTTGAAACTTAGATCTATTCCACCTAATTATGATATAAATGAGTCTCTCAAAGCCATGAGAATTTACATTGATGAGTGCAAGGAAAGAACCGCTAGGATGCGTGCTAAGAAAGATTGCTTTGTGAAAGCGTGTTCTTCTAGTTTTCATGATAATACAGATGAAGATCTAAAAGTTATTGATGTGTCCCCTATTAAATCTTTGTTTTGTAATATGAATCTTGATAATGATGGGACTGGAGATGAGTCAACTTTAGTTAGTAGGCGTCCCAAAAATTAGGAGATTTTAGATCTTGATGCAAAAATTGGTAAAATTGGGATTGAAGAGGTTAAAACTTTAGATAGCAACGAACCCACTATCTTGAATTTCAAGGAATTTAATTATGATAATTTCTCTTTGATAGATTGTATTTCCTTGCTGCAAACCTTGCTAAATTCTCCTCATGCTTATAGTCAAAATAAAGCTTTTACTAGACATATCGTTGATGCTTTGATACAATCGTACGAAGAAAAACTTGAGTTCGAAGTTTCTATCCCTAGAAAACATTATGATGAGTGGGAACCTACAATTAAAATTAAAATTAAATATCATGAATGTTATGCTTTGTGCGATTTGGGTGCTAGTGTTTCCACGATCCCAAAAACTTTGTGTGATTTGCTAGGTTTCTGTGAATTTGATGATTGTTCTTTAAATTTGCACCTTGCGGAATCCACTATTAATAAACCTATGGGAAAAATTAATGATGTTCTTATTGTTGCAAATAGGAATTATGTGCCCATATATTTCATTGTTCTTGATATAGATTGCAATCCTTCATGTCCTATTATTCTTGGTAGACCTTTCCTTAGAACGATTGGTGCAATCATTGATATGAAGGAAGGGAATATTAGATTCCAATTTCCGTTAAGGAAAGGCATGGAACACTTCCCTAGAAATAAAATTAAATTACCATATGAATCTATTATGAGAGACACTTTTGGATTGCCTACCAAAGATGGCAATACCTAGATCTATCTTCGCTTTTATGCCTAGCTAGGGGCGTTAAACGATAGCGCTTGTTGGGAGGCAACCCAATTTTTTTTATTCCTTTCTTTTTGTTCCTGTTTAGTAATAAATAATTTATCTAGCCTCTGTTTTGGTTGTGTCTTTAATGTTTAATTAGTGTTTTTTCCAAGTAGATCCGCTGGGAAGACTTGGGGAAAGTCTTTTTGATATTGCTGTAAAAACAGAAACTTTAGCACTCACGAGAATTGCTGCAATTTTTTATTGGAGAGTGCTATTTAGTTAATTCTTTTTTAATATGATTAATATATAAATTACTCACGTCCAGCAACTTATTTTAGAATTTTTGGGGTTCCATAAGTTTGTGTTAGTTACAGAGTACTACAGACTGTTCTGTTTTTGACAGATTCTGTTTTTCGTGTGTTGTTTGCTTATTTTGATGAATCTATGGCTAGTAATGGAGTTTATAAACCATAGAGAAGTTGGAATACAGTAGTTTTAACACCAATATAAATAAATAATGAGTTCATTACAGTAACTTGAAGTGGTGTTTTGTTTTCTTTCGCTAACGGAGCTCATGAGATTCTCTGTTAAGTTTTGTGTTGTGAAGTTTTCAAGTTTTGGGTAAAGATTTGATGGATTATGGAACAAGGAGTGGAAAGAGCCTAAGCTTGGGGATGCCCAAGGCACCCCAAGGTAAAATCCAAGGACAGCAAAAAGCCTAAGCTTGGGGATGCCCCGGAAGGCATCCCCTCTTTTGTCTTCGTCTATCGGTAACTTTACTTGGAGCTATATTATTATTCACCACGTGATATGTGTTTTGCTTGGAGCATCTTGTATGATTTGAGTCTTTGCTTTTAGTTTACCACAATCATCCTTGCTGTACACACCTTTTGAGAGAGACAAACATGAATCGGAATTTATTAGAATACTCTATGTGCTTCACTTATATCTTTTGAGCTATATAGTTTTTGCTCTAGTGCTTCACTTATCTCTTTTAGATCACGGTGGTTGTTTAATTTTATAGAAATTGATCTCTCATGCTTAACTTATATTATTTTGAGAGTCCTTTAGAACAGCATGGTAATTTTCTTTTAGGAATAATAAAAAACTTTCATATAAGTGCATTGAATACTAAGAGAAGTTTGATACTTGATGATTGTTTTGAGATATGGAGATAGTGATATTAAACTTGTGCTAGTTGAGTAGTTGTGAATTTGAGAAATACTTGTATTGAAGTTTGCAAGTCTCGTAGCATGCACATATGGTAAACGTTGTGTAACAAATTTGAAACATGAGGTGTTATTTGATTGTCTTCCTTATGAGTGGCGGTTGGGGACGAGCGATGGTCTTTTCCTACCAATCTATCCCCCTGGGAGCATGCGCATAATACTTGGTTCTTGATGACTTGTATATTTTTGCAATAAGTATGTGAGTTCTTTATGACTAATGTTGAGTCCATAGATTATACGCACTCTCATTCTTCCATCATTGCTAGCCTCTTCGGTACCGTGCATTGCCCTTTCTCACCTTGAGAGTTGGTGCAAACTTCGCCGGTGCATCCAAGCCCCGTGATACGATACGCTCTATCACACATAAACCTCCTTATATCTTCCTCAAAACAGCCACCATACCTACCTATTATGGCATTTCCATAGCAATTCCAAGATATATTGCCATGCAACTTTCCACCGTTTTGATTATTATGACATGCATTATCATTGTAATATTTCCTTGCATGATCATGTAGTTGACATCGTATTTGTGGCAAATCCATCGTTCATAATTCTTTCATACATGTCACTCATGAGTCATTGCACATCCCGGTACACTGCTAGAGGCATTCATATAAAGTCATATCTTGTTCTAGTATCGAGTTGCAATCATTGAGTTGTAAATAAATAGAAGTGTGATGATCATCATTAATAGAGCATTGTCCCAACAAAAAAAAGAAAAGAAGAGAAAGGCCAAATAAAAAAAGAAGGCCCCAAAAAATATAAATAAAAAAGGGGCAATGCTATAATCCTTTTTTCCACACTTGTGCTTCAAAGTAGCACCATGATCTTTATGATAGAGAGTCTCTTGTTTTGTCATTTTCATATACTAGTGGGAATTTTTCATTATAGAACTTGGCTTGTATATTCCAACAATGGGCCTGCTCAAGTGCCCTAGGTCTTCGTGAGCAAGCAAGTTGGATGCACACCCACTTAGTTTCTTTTGTTGAGCTTTCATACATTTATAGCTCTAGTGCATTCATTGCATGGAAATCCCTACTCCTTGCATTGACATTAATTGGTGGGCATCTCCCTAGCCCATTGATTAGCCGCGTCAATGTGAGACTTTCTCCTTTTGTCTTCTCCACATAACCCCTTCATTATATTCTATTACACCCATAGTGCTATATCCATGGCTCACGCTCATGTATTGCGTGAAAGTTGAAAAAAGTTTGAGATTACTAAAGTATGAAATAATTGCTTGGCTTGTCATCGGGGTTGTGCATGATGGGAGCATTCTTGTGTGACAAAAATGGAGCATGACCAAGCTATATGATTTTTTAGGGATGAACTTTCTTTGGCCATGTTATTTTGAGAAGACATGATTGCTTAGTTAGTATGCTTGAAGTATTAGTATTTTTATGTCAATATTAAACTTTTATCTTGAATCTTTCGGATCTGAACATTCATGCCAAAATAAAGAAAATTACATTGAGAAATATGTTAGGAAGCATTCCACATCAAAAATTCTATTTTTATCATTTACCTACTCGAGGACGAGCATGAATTAAGCTTGGGGATGCTTGATACGTCTCCAACGTATCTATAATCTTTTATTGTTCCATGCTATCATATATTCTGTTTTGGATGTTTAATGGGCTTATTTATACACTTCTATATTATTTTTAGGACTAACCTATTAACCAGAGGCCCAGCCCAAATTGCTATTTTTTTGCCTATTTTAGTGTTTCGCAGAAAAAGAGTATCAAACGGAGTCCAAACGGAATGAAACCTTCGGGAGCGTGATTTTTGGAACAAACATGATCCAGAGGACTTGGAGTGGATGTCAAGAAATTAACGAGGAGGCCACGAGGCAGGGGGCGTGCCTACCCCCTTGGGCGCGCCCTCCACCCTCGTGGGCCCCTCGTGGCTCCACCGACCAACTTCTTCTTCCTATATATACCTGCGTACCCTAAAAACATCAAGGAGCACCACGAAAACCTAATTCCACCGCCGCAACCTTCTATACCCGTGAGATCCCATCTTGGGGCCTTTTCCGGCGCTCCGTCGAAGGGGGCATTGGTCACGGAGGGCTTCTACATCAACACCATAGCCTCTCCGATGATGTGTGAGTAGTTTACCTCAGACCTTCGGGTCCATAGTTATTAGCTAGATGGCTTCTTCTCTCTCTTTGGATCTCAATACAAAGTTCTCCTCGATTCTCTTGGAGATCTATTTGATGTAATCTTCTTTTGCGGTGTGTTTGTCGAGATCCGATGAATTGTGGGTTTATGATCAAGATTATCTATGAACAATATTTGAATCTTTCTGAATTCTTTTATGTATGATTGGTTATCTTTGCAAGTCTCTTCCAATTTTCAATTTGTTTTGGCCTACTAGATTGATCTTTCTTGCAATGGGAGAAGTGCTTAGCTTTGGGTTCAATCATGCGGTGCTCGATCCCAGTGACAGTAGGGGAAACGACACATATTGTATTGTTGCCATCAAGGATAAAAAGATGGGGTTTATATCATATTGCATGAGTTTATATCTCTACATCATGTCATCTTGCATAAAGCGTTACTCCATTCTTATGAACTTAATACTCTAGATGCATGCTGGATAGCGGTCGATGTGTGGAGTAATAGTAGTAGATGCAGGCAGGAGTCGGTCTACTTGTCACGGACGTGATGCCTATATACATGATCATACCTAGATATTCTCATAACTATGCTCAATTCTATCAATTGCTTGAAAGTAATTTGTTCACCCACCGTAATACTTATGCTATCTTGAGAGAAGCCACTAGTGAAACCTATGCCCCCCGGGTCTATCTTCCATAATATTAATCTTCCGTCAACTAGCTATTTCTGGCACCGTTTATTTTGCAATCTTTATTTTCAATCTATATCATTAAAAATACCAAAAATATCTATCTTATTATTATTATATCTATCATATTTCACTCTTGCAAGTGACCGTGAAGGGATTGACAACCCCTTTATGGCGTTGGTTGCGAGGTTCTTATTTGTTTGTATAGGTACAAGGTGACTCGCGCGTGGTCTCCTACTGGATTGATACCTTGGTTCTCAAAAACTAAGGGAAATACTTACGCTGCTTTGCTGCATCACCCTTTCCTCTTCAAGGGAAAACCAAAGCATTCTCAAGAGGTAGCAGCCAACCCAGCTAGCCCGCGCGCACGACGCCTCTCCCCTTTTTCTCACCCACACGCCCACTCACCCCCTCTGCTTCGCGCCCACGTGGCCAAGCCGACCCCAGCCGTCAGCGTCTCCCTGTTCCCCCACACCCACCTTTTTGTCTACCTCGCTCCACGTCGTGGGGACCACGTGCACGAGGCCGTCGCCGCTCCGTTCCGTCGCCCTGGCCCACTTTTAAGCCTCCTCCTTGTCCAGGGACACCCTAGGGTTCCCCTCCCCCATCCGCCGCCACCGCCAGGTGAGTTTGACCACTAGATCTGCCGCCCTGGCCGAGTCCCGAGTGCATCTGGGAGCATGAGCTCATCGCTGGTGTGCTCACCGTCATCACCAACCCCGCCGACCCTGTCCTTCATCTTCCTCGACGTCGACTCCGTCCTCAACGTCGACTACATGGAGCAGGAGCCCTCTGCAGTGCCCTCCACTTCCCCATCTTTGACTCCGGTCACCGAACGCGTTCGATCGCCGTTGTCGGTGCCTCTGTCCACCTCTCGTCCAACCGAGCCCAACACTGAGCTCGTGGTGAGCTCATGATCCTCCCCATCTCTCTATTTCCCTAATTTGCATGATCTAAGCAAGGCCACCATCTCCGTCCAAACGCGCTGCCATCAGGTCGTCTTCGGCGAGGACCCTGACCTCGCCCGCCGCAGTTGGCATGCCCAGTAGGTTCCCCATGTCGCACGCGTCTGATCCGAGTGCTCTGCCGCCCGCTTAGGCCTCTGCTTCGCCGTGTTCACGCTCGCCATCGCCGCCTCTGTGCCTCATCGCTGGTGTCGCCTTAGTCGTCATTAGGTGCGGGAAAAGGCACACGCGCGTGTGGGATCGCCTTTTATCGCTTTCGCGCGTCTTCGCCGTGCTGAAGGGTCCCCGGAACAACTCCGGTGAGGTCCTCCGTCGTGCCTGTCGCCGGCCGGCACCGCCCCTATTTTGCCCTGTTTTAGCTGCGTGCATGGGTCCACCAGTCAGCCTCACGCACCGCCAGACCCACCTGCCAGCCACACACCCGCACATGCACCCTCTCACATGACACGTGGGACCCACGGGCCCACCTGTCACTCGCACAACTCTATTTTAAACCCAATCGAGCAGTTTCTCCATTTTGGGCCTTTCCACTTCTGGCCTTTCCTTATTTGGAAGTCCAGATTGGGACCTATTCCATTTTAGGGTTTTTCCATTTTAGGCAGGTTTGCATTTTACATATTTGTGGGGATTTTTCTATTGCAAACAGACTTATTATATATGTTTTTGGGGTAGAAAAATCCCACCAATCCAGTGGTGCCATTAGTTTTTGCATTTGAGCAAGTTCATGAACATGTCATTTTACATCATGATGTTGTTTTGTCTTTTAGGTGTAATTTTATTCAAATATGCCATGGGTTAGTTTTGCACATGAACATGCTCTTTAACATGCCTACTTCATGCTAGATTTTATTTCATGCCATTTAGCGCAGTGTGACGAGTGCAACAAGCTTGCAAAGTTGCCATCATGAATCTGCTTATGCCATGACATGAATTCTTCTAAGTCTATAAACAGTCATATCATTTGCCATGTTTGCCTTGATGCTACCATCATTTCTGTGGGTTTTTGGACCAAGTTCAGTAAGGGAGTTTTGTTAAATGCATTTAGTACTATCATGCCATGAACTTGTGTAATGCAATATGTTCCTGTAGCATATAGTTTGCTATGCATAAACTTTGCTACCTGATGTTGTTTCTGTCTGATAAGCTGTTAACTTTTGCATTTTGCCATGCTGTTTTCGACTTGTTCTAGGGGTTTCTAGAAGTAGCTCAGTGTTCATGATTTGTAGAGCTTCACCTGTACTTCACTGCCATGTATTGTGTTTTCATGTTTGTGTTCTTTAGTGTATTCATACAATGCATATAAGTGGCCATGTTGCTGTTTTAAGCAGTTTGCATCATATCTTGTTTTGCTTGTCATTTACAAACCGTGCATCCGTCTTCGGTGATCCTTATATCGTTTTTGACCGAAATCACTCACTCTTTCCAGTGGCATGCTTAGTTTGACAAGTTGATTCCGTGATCATCTTTCCCCTTCCAAAGTACCCACTTGCATTGCACATCATACTTTGCATTCCATGCCATGTCTTGCATCATGTTGCTTGTTGCGTTGCACCATGATTGATTGTTGTTCCGTTGCTTGTGTTCTTGCTTTGGGTAGAGCCGGGGGACGAGTTCGTGAACGAGGAACCTATTGAGTACGTTTACGAGGAGCAAGCTTTCGACAACTCTGAGAACTTTGCAGGCAAGATGATCATTACCCTCGATATCACTTCTATCTTTGCTTACTAGTTGTTTGTTCTATCGCTATGTTGGGCTACCTACCACTCGTTTATCATGCCTCCCATATTGCCATGTCAAGCCTCTAACCCACCTTCCTAGCAAACCGTTATTTGGCTATGTTACCACTTTTGCTCAGCCCCTCTTATAGCGTTGCTAGTTGCAGGTGCAGAGCAGGTTGTTCCATGTTGGGACATGTATATGTTGGGATATCACAATATCTCTTATTTAATTAATGCATCTATATACATGGTAAATGGTGGAAGTCTTGGCCTTTTGCTCGGTGTTTTGTTCCACTCTTACCGCCTTAGTTTCCGTCATATCGATGTTATCTTCCTTGATTTTGCGTCCCTAACACGGTGAGGGTTTATGGGCCCCTCTTGACAGTTCAGTTTGAATAAAACTCTTCCAGGAAGGCCCAACATCGGTTTTTACCATTTGCCAAATAACAACTAAAATTTGCATAGGGAGTAATTAACCCGAGGATTCTTAATCAACAACCCAGGAAAGTGCTCCTCGTGAGTGTTGGTCGAAACTAGAGCCCCTTGCAGCGCCGCCACGGGGAAACTCGAGGACTGGTTTTAGTTGTATGGATAGCTCATCCGAACATGGCCTGAGAGCATCTCCAACAGGCGCGCTAAACAGGCGTCGCGCCGCAAATATACCCAGTTTAGCACGCGCGCAACCCGGCGGGTGGCTCTAGAGGGAGCGCAATAACCGTGCGCACGGTATAAGGAGTTGGGCGCGCGGCAGGAATCACTATTTCGCGCGGTGTATTTGTGGCGCCCGCTTCCGCGCGTGGCACACTCGAGCGCTCGTGCTGCACGCTATCTTCTCCGCCTCCAATGCCCCGTGCGCACCGGTGACGGCAACCCGCACCCCATGGACGCACGCGCCGGCACCCCGCTCACCCTGTCCTATAGCCGCGACCCCGCCGTCGCCGCCACAAACCCTAGCCCGGGTGGCATTGGCCTCGCCTCCGCCGGAGCTCCTCCGACCATCGGCCTCGCGCGCGGCCTCTTCATGCCGCTGCGGATGACCTCGGCGGCGGGTGGCGTCGCGGCGGTGCCGGCCCGAGCCGCCGCCCCCTCCTCCTCAAAGCTCCCCAATGCGGCGGGCCCAAAGAAGGGCAAGACATAGGCGAAGAAAAACAAGGCGGCGGACGGCTCCGGCACCTCCAAGGCGAGGAGGAAGAAGCTTGCGGGGCGTGCGACGAGCGCGGCGGCTACCGAAGCGCCGGCGAGCTCACCCGTTGAGCCGGCGGCCGACGCGCACAACTTGTTCGACGAAATGCCCCCAAGGTAAAAAAATTCTAACTTTCCATTTTTTTGTTATTTTTTGAATGCATTCACATATAGATAGCTTATTTGCATTGTTCAAAAAACTTTGTAGTATCAATGATGATGCATACATGTCAACGATGGGTGTTTTCTCCAACAATTCGCATTGGTCTCAAACCAATGACATGCATTTCGAAAACCATGAGTTCGAGGTGGACGAGGAGGGTGAGGGCATTGTCGACGCACCGAAAGGAAGAGCGGGCAATTACACCAACGCTGATGACATCTTACTATGCAATACTTGGTTGCAAGTGTCGAAGGATCCATCCATTGGAGGTGATCAAAGTAGAGATGCTTATTGGCTTCGGATGAAGGAACACTTTGATGTTTGCAACATGAGTGGAATTGACCACTCCGACCGATCACTTCGGTCCCGGTGGTCGACAATCAACTCGGATTGTCAAAGTTGGGCGGCCTGTCAAAAGGCGGTTGACAAGTTGAACCCAAGTGGCACGAATGACGACGATAGAGTAAGTGGCATTTCATACATGTTCATCATACTTGTTGTTGGTGCTAACTTGCTTTGTTTTCATGTAGTACAACATTGCGCAAAACTTGTTCAAAGAAGAGGAGAGGAAAACCAAGAAGGGGAAGATCAAGAAAGGAAGGATATTTACTTTGCCTCATTGCTATGAAGTGTTGAAGGATGATGAGAAATGGAAGAAGCGTGAAGATTTGGATGATTTGCATTTGAGCAACAAACGGAAGCGAACAATTAAGTTGGATGATGCATCAAGTGATGACGGCAAGAGAAGCCCCACACCCAACTCAGTTTTATACTCGAAGCCAAAGCGACCGGATGGGTGCAAGAAAGATAAAACCGAAAAGAAGAAGAGGAAAGGAGATGATGAGCTCAAGAATGCTATGGAAGCTATTGTGAAGGCAAGAAAAGAAGCCAACGAGGTGAGAAAAATGGCAAGGAACCAAGATGCCACGGCCGAGGAGAGGAGGTTGGCGGCCGAGGAGAGGAGGGTGGCGTCCGAGGATAGGAAGGTGGCTTTGGAGGAGAGGAAGGTGAGCAATGAGGAGCGAACAAGATTGTTGGAATGGGAGAAGCACTTGTTCTTCTTGGACACATCTATCCTCAATGAGGTGCAAAAGGAGTATGTCAATCTTGCCCGTGAAGAAGTCTTGATCCAAAAAAGAGCCATGATTCGCGCAATGGGTGGCGGTGGCCTCGGTGCAATGGGTGGCGGTGGCATCGGCGCCATGGGTGGCATGGGTGGATTCGGAGGTACCGTGGGCAGTGCAATGGGAGGCATGGCTGGCTTTGGAGCACCCCCGACACTATGGCCACCATGGGAGGCATGAGTTTTGCTTCTCTCATGGGAGGCATGGGTGCACCTCCGACCGTGATGGGCGAAATGTCTTTCTATGTGCCTCCTCGCACACATTCCCATGAAGATGCCGTTGAAGATCTTGCCAACACCGTCGGAGCTTCACATGATGCGGTGCGCAATGAGGAGAGGGAGGAAGATTCATCTTCGGAGGCGGAAGAATCGTCTTCCGAAGATCAAGACAAGGACGAGGAATGATGTGTCTTTCATTTGTGTATTGAACTTGATTTGCCTTTTGAACTTGGTTGGATGAACTTGTGGGCATGAACTTTTCTTCATTAACTTGTTTGTGTGAAATTTTATATGTCATGTTCATTGCATTTTGAATGTTTCATCAACTTCATTTTGTGTTCAAAATGCCATATGCAATGCATCGGCGAGTCGCGCGCGCTGCTAGAGCGGCGCGCACGTGCTGCATTTTAGCACGGCTGCTGGAGCCAGCGCTGCGCGCCGCGCCAAACCAGGCGATGGGCGCGCGACAAATCAGGTTTTTGCGCGTGGCGCGTTTGGCGCCTGTTGGAGATGCTCTGAGACAAGATACGTGCGGCTACTCTCAGGGTGTCGGCATGTCGGGAGGTCTTGCTGGATTTGTTTTACCATTGTCGAAATGTCTTGTGCACCGGGATTCCGAGTCTGATCAGAGGGTCCCGCGATGGAGGATTATCTCCGCGGATCGTGAGCTTGTCATGGGCTAACTTGGGACACCCCTGTAGGGTATAAACTTTCGAGAGCTGTGCCCGCGGTTATGTGCCAGATGGGAATTTGTTAATATCCGGTTGTAGAGAACTTGACACTTGACTTAATTAAAAGACACCAACCGTGTATGTAACCGTGATGGTCTCTTTCCGATGAGGTTCGGGAAGTGAACATGGTGGGGTTATGTCTGAATGTAAGTAGTTCGGGATCACTTCTTTATCACCTCTAGTTTATGACCGTTGTGTAGTTTCTCATCTTACTCTTGTACTTGTATGTTAGCCACCATATTTTCTTAGTGCTTGCTACAACTCCACCTCATAACCACATCCTACCCATAAGCTTAAATAGTCTTGATCTCGTGGGTTTTGAGATTGCCGAGTCCTCGTGAGTCACAGATACCATCAAAACAGTTGCAGGTGCCGATGATACCGGTGCAGGTGATGCTACCGAACTCAAGTGGGAATTCGACAAGGACCTTGGTCGTTACTATGTTTCGTTTCCTGATGATCAGTAGTGGCGCCCAGTTGGGACAATCAGGATCTAGCATTTGGGTTTGTCTTCTTTTCATTTGGTTTATCCATAGTCGGACTATATGTGTGTACTCTGAATGATGTATGTATCCCTTTCTTGTTCATTACATGGGATTGTGTGAAGATGACCCTTCTTGCGACAAAACCAACTTGTGGCCATGCCTCTAAGTCGTGCCTCGACACGTGGGAGATATAGCCACATCTTGGGCGTTACATTTAGCATGAGAAATTTTATGAGAAAGAATTGTTGTTATGATGCTAGGAATAGTGATTGAAATTAGCATTGATTAAACTTATCCACTTTGCTAGCATTCACACTTCATAAATTATTTCTTTTATCATTTACCTACTCGAGGACGAGTAGGAATTAAGCTTGGGGATGTTGATACGTCTCCAACGTATCTATAATTTATGAAGTATTCATGCTGATATATTATCATTCTTGGATGTTTTACAATCATTTTATAGCAACTTTATATCATTTTTGTGACTAACCAATTGACCAAGTGCTCATTGCCAGTTGCAGTTTTTGCTTGTTTCTTACATCATAGGAAATCAATATCAAACGGAGTCCAAACACCGCGAAATGTTTTGTGGATTTTTTATGGACCAGAAGACCACCAATGGGCCAGAGCAGCACCTGGGGGTGTCCCGAGGGGGGCACAACCCACCAGGGCGCGCCTGGGGGCTCAGGCGCGCCCAGGTGGGTTGTGCCTACCTCGGTGGCCTCCCACACCCCCTCTTTACCCTATAAATTCCAAATAATTCTAAAAACCCTCAGGGTTAACCTAGATCAGAAGTTTCGCTACCGCAGGCCTTTGTAGCCACCGAAAACCAATCTAGACCCTGTTCCAGCACCCTGCCGGAGGGGGGAATCATCCCGACGGCCACCACAATGAGGAGGGAGTAGTCCACCCTCGAGGCTGAGGGTTTGTACCAGCAACTATGTGTTTAATCTCTCTCTCTCTATCGTGCTCTTGAGATGTCACGATCTTCATGTATCGCGGGCTTTGTTAATATAGTCGGATCATATGGTGTTTTTCCCCTCTCTATCTTGTTGTGATGAATTGAGTTTTTCCCTTTGAGATTTCGTTGTTATCGGATTGAATACTTTTATGGATTTGAGAACACTTGATGTATGTCTTGCATATGAATACTCGTGGTGACAATGGGGTATCATATTGATTCACTTGATATATGTTTTGGCACTCAACTTGCGGATTCGCGAGGTGGCACTGGTGTAATCTACGCATAGGGGTTGATGCATGTTCTTGTCTTTGTTTCTCCGGTAGAAATCTTGGGGCACTCTTTGAAGTTCTTTGTCTTGGATTGAGTATTATGAATCTAAAATTATTTGGTGTTATTTTAGTATGAATTCTTGGATAGATCGATCGGAAAGAATAGCTTCGAGGTGGTTTCGTACCCTACAAATGATTTCTTCATATGTTCTCTGCTAGATAGGAACTTCAGAGTGATTCTTCGTTGCACGTTGAGGGACGGTTATATGATCCAATTATATTAGCACTGTTGAGAGACTGCACTAGAGAAAGTACGGACCCTAGGCCTCATTTTGAAGCATTGCAACACCGTTTTTGTGCATGTTTACTATTTTCTATCTTGCTGTTTTTATTTATTCAGATTATAAAAATATATTTCTACCATCCATATTACACTTTTATCACCATCTCTTCGCCGAACTACTGCACCTATACAATTTTCCATTGTATTAGGTGTGTTGGGGACACAAGAGATTTCTTGTATTTGGTTGTAGGGTTGTTTGACAGAGACCATCTTCAACCTACACCTCCCATGGATTGATAAACCTTAGGTCATCCACTTGTGGGAAAATTGCTACTGTCCTACAAAACTCTGCGCTTGGAGGCCCAACACGTGTCTACAAGAATAAAGTTGCATAGTAGACATCAATTGTTGCAATGAAGAAGCTGATGATGGCCTTCTCACGTAGTTTTTTCTTTGTTTTGAGCCGCTCTTGTAAGGCGTCTGCCTTTGATTCAGCATAATTAAGCATATCCTGTGATAACTATAAATATCAATACAAATATTATGGAGTCCCAAGCTAGCAAACTTGCACGACCCGGCACTTGAGGGCTACAAAAGGCAAAAATTCCTCTATATTTAAAGTCCCAAGTAGTTGCTAGCAACCTACATGGCACTTGGGGGCTAATGTATGCCATTTTTCATAAGAGAATATAACGATAAGACCTGACTCGTCTCACAGAAATGAGGCGGCCCTTGTGGGCTATACGGTGTGCAAAGTTTTTATTTGTTTTCACCACTCGAAGACCTGGCCCTCTCAAAGAGTTAAGTCGGCCCTTAGGCGCTACATGTCACTTTTCAATCTACACGAAGAAATATTTTCAAAGAACTGGCTTGTTATTTTCATAAGGACCTGGCCCTTGGGGGCTACTGTAGGCTTGTCAACATTATATACAAGTCTCACACATACTCCGTGAGGGAGTCATGGACTAAGGGGTCCTCGGGGCGATGACCCATTATACATGGGTCGGACTGGTGGAGCCGTATAGTGACAGAAGATCTATGAAGTCGTGGTGTGCTCTCCAAGTCAAGAAGGCATAGGATCTCTTTAAACCCTTATTGTAATCTATCTTCGATAACCCTAACCCTACCGGTGTCTATATGAATCGAGGGTTTTTAGTCTATAGAGCTAGAGCTACATTCATCACCTCATGGCCTTAGGGTTTAGCTTGTGCTGATCTCGAGGTAGATCTACTCTGTAAAGTACATCATACATCCAATATAATCAAGCAGGATGTAGGGTATTACTTCTTCGAGAGGGCCCGAACCTGGCTAAACACTGTGTTCATTGTCCCTTGTTCCCCATTGATCCTAGATCCACAGCTCGGGACCCCCTACACCAAGGTCTGCCGGTCTTGACACCGACATTGGTGCTTTCATTGAGAGTTCCGTTGTGGGGTCGCCAAAAGGATTGATGGCTCGCCTGATCATTGGAGAGGGCATCGGGTCTGGGGACTTCTTCATCCCTGGGCAACTCTTCGCGTTTGGCAGCATCGTGTTGCATGCCGACCCGACTGGCCGCCTGGGTCAGATCCACACCAATCACTGCCGGGCACCGAATTCAATTCGGTGGTCTGGAATATGTTGCGGACATGCGGGGAGATCTAGCTTTTACCAGATTCCCTCCCCCCTCCCACACCTTCGCCATGCCCGATCTGGAGTCCCCTTCTGATTCGATCAGCGGATCAGCCTCAATAGCTTCGAGATAGGAGAGCTCCACTTCGCGCGAGAGCCAAGCTTCGCCTCCGTCGGGGCACATCATGACCATGGAGGACTTATCCCCGACCTTCAAGGCAAAATCAGGAGGCAAAGTCCAGGAGTCAATCTCGGCCAAACCTCCCCGTCATGATGCTCAACTTGCCTTGAGCCCTTATGATGAAGCGGTAGCCAATGTCCAGGGGTCACCCCAGGCCCAAAGTGGCTCAATCCCGAACCCTGACGGGGAAGCCACGAACAAGGACCAAAGCCTGTCCTCGACCTCCAGGGACGTTCCAGACCCCTTCAAGGATCCGACTCCACACCCCGAGCTCGCCATAGCTAGTGGAAACCAAGGACCGGCCAGGGCATTGACTGCCCCCACCCCGAGACGACGGAATTCGGCCCGGAGCCATCGAGTTTGGCGACCCTCGCAATGGTAAATGAGGCACTCGACCGAATCCAGAAAATGACCATCCCGGAGGACTTGCCCTCCGTCTTCAACCATCAACCCTTCGAGGCGTACCATAGGGAATTTTATGGCCCACCCACCACCCATTTGGTAGTCACTATCAATGATTTAACCGATATGCTAGACTATAATTCAGAGAATGTCGAAGACATAGACGAGGAGGACGGAGCCACGAACAATGCCGATGTTGCCCCCCCCGTCACCGGCCGCTGGTCAGCCACATCCACCTACGACATTTACATGGACACCCCAAAGGACGGCGAAAGCACTCCTGATTGGGACCGAGGCAAGCCCAGAGATGAGCCGCCCAAATGCCGAAACCAGTGTCTTCGATCAAAGCCACGTCGAAGCCACGGGAGCAACGTGGACTCCACGAAGAATGGCACCTTAAATAACACGGATAACCTCACTGGGCACGCAGCCAACGAACATCGTCAAGATGACCCCGCGGGGCAGGAGGACCAGCCCAAGCCAGAAAACCACGATGACTCCGAGGATAGCAATTACCTCCCACTCTTTGAAGAGGAGGCCAGTCTCGGGGATGACGATTTCATTGTCCCCGAAGACCCTCTGGAGCAGGAACAATTCAAGCAGAGGCTTTTAGCCTCCGCCCGCAGATTAAAGAAACAAAAACACAAGATCAAGGCCGAACAGGACACCTTCAACGATAGATGGACTAAATTCCTAGCTGCTGAAGAAGTGTATGGCCACGAAAAGCCAACCAAAAGTTATCCCAAGTGAAGGCTCCTACCATAGTTCTATGACCAGGCCATAGAGCCCACACGCCCGATATACACAAGCGGCAAACAGCTGGACCGCCCCTAGAGGGCGGGACAGAGTACTGACGAGGCCGAACATCAAGCCGCCCCATGTCACTGTTATGGCAAGGATCAAGTGTGGCCCACTGACGAGTATGACCTCCGCCATGATCTAGACGCCCAAGGAGGCCGCACCAGGCCCATTTATGGACCCAGAGGAGACCCGCCTGCTTACCAGGAAGGATACTATGACCGGCTAAACCGAAGCGATAGAATCCGGAAGCATCAACAGATTCATAGGGCTGAAGACCTCCGACGCGATGCAGCCCAAGTTCAGGGCGTCGCACACACCCTATGTTTACCGAGAGGGTCATGTAACACCAATTTCCGGAAGGCTTCAAGCCCGTGAATATCGAATCATATGACAGAACCACAGATCCAGCCATATGGATAGAGGATTTCCTCCACATTCACATGGCGCGAGGAGATGACCTCCACGCCATCAAATATTTGCCGCTAAAGCTTAAAGGTCCAGCTCGACACTGGTTGAACAGCCTCTCCAAAGACTCTATAGGATGTTGGGAAGAGCTCGAGGACGCTTTCTGAGCAAACTTTCAGGGCACCTATGTCTGGCCTCCGGATGCTGACGACCTAAATCGCATCACACAACAACCCGAAGAACCTGCCCGACAATTTTGGAACCGATTCCTGACCAAGAAGAACCAGATCATCGACTGTCTGGATGCTGAAGCCTTGGCTGCCTTCAAGCACATTGCCAATGACGAATGGCTCATATGGTAGCCCGGCCAAGACAAACCAATAACTATGGCAACCCTTACCTCCCTCGTGAACCGCTTTTGTGTAGGCGAAGATAGTTGGCTTGCTCGCAGAAACACCAACCCAGACACACCCGATAGTTCTGAGGTTCGGGACGGAAATGGAAAGCACAGACGCAGCAAGAATAAATGCCGCCACAATGACGGCGAGGGCGAGGATACGACAGTCAATGCTGGGTTCCAAAACCAAAAGTCCGGACCCCGAAAGAAAGAACCTAAAGGCAAGAACGACGACCCATCCACGACACGTCAGAGAAGCCTGCCAACCACTCCAACCGAAACTGTTGGGTGATTAAACAAGCTGGCAAACTCACAGCTGAAGACACGGGTAAAAGCCCATGAAGCGAGGACGATTGTAACATCCCAAAATTCTAAATTTTGGAATGTTATAATAAATAGATAGATTTGATTGATTGTTGGATTGATTGTCTGAAAGTGAGTGAATTCGAAACTTTTGAAAGTTAAATGAGAGGGAATAAAAGGACTTTCCCAAACTTTCATATTTGCTTTCTGATCTCCATGAATTCAAATGCTTTTCAAACACAAAACCCTTGAGCGAAGATAACATGACTTCTTCCATTTAAAAATGAAAAGAGTGTTTGAAAAATAATTGAATTTCATTTGGAAATATTGCAATTCTGGAACTTTATGCGACTCAATGATTTTCACGAGAGAAGATAAAATGACTTCTTCAAATTATATGAAATATGAGTTGGGAGTTTCAAAGAATTAAATTCAAAGCTCTTTTGAATTTATTTTCAATTTGGAATGTTATATATGAGATCATCATGCATATCTTATTTTCTTGCATTTTGGTCGATCCTAGAAATTTCACGCAACTCAAGGACCTTCGGAGAGAGTTGGAGACTTCGTTATTTTCTTATTTGAGAGTTTTCTCGAATTGGAAAAAAGAGGATCATTTGATTTATTTATTTCATCTTCAATAATTTTTCCGGTGTCAAAATACATGAGAGAGGGAATAATATGACTTTCCCAAAATATAGGAAAAATGAAGATTTAATAAATAGATCAAATTTTGTTTTTCCGGAGTATATTTGCATTTTATTTGGATAGGGAAAAATGTGCATTTTCAAAAATTGCATTTTTGGTCCGTAGAAAAGTTCATTTTGTTCGACTCATTTTAGGAGTCGGGGAAAATTTACTTTAGATTTTTTTGGAGCCCGTTTAGATTTTCTTTTCTGAGTTTTTCTGCGCGCGAAATCTGTTAAAAAAATAATAATAAAAAAATCCTCAGCGCCTTGGGCCAAACGCCCAAGCCGCCGCCGGCCAAGGCCAGGAGGCCATCGCGCGAGCGCCCAGGCTCCAGGGAGCCGCCGCCGTTGTCTTTTGGAAGTCCTAGTAGGACTTTTGTCCTACTCCCGTTTATTCCGTTTCTTTTTCTAGATCTTTCCTACTCCTAGTCCAATTCCTTGATCCCTCCTCCAAGTAAACCCCCCCTCCCCAATATAAATACCCAAGCACCCCCTCTAAATCATCAAACCCAAAGCCTAGAGCTCCACCACACCCCGCGCCGCGCCACCCCTCACCCGCGCGCCGCCCTAAGCCGCCGCGCGCCGCCCTAAGCCGCCGCCCGCGCCCTGCGTCACCGCCGCCGCCGCCGGAGCCCTTCGCCGGAGACCTCACCGGAGGTAGCCCCGCGCCGCATCTCTTCTTTTCATCGGTCGTTTTCTTCTAATTGTTCCGATTCTTTTCTTCTCCTCTAATTCGTTTTCTAGATCGATTTTTCGTTTCGGTTTTCTTCTCCGAAACCCTAGATCGGATTCGTTTTCTTTTCCGATTTAGTTGCCTTTGGACCATTCGCCGGACCGTTCGTCCTAACGAACGTGATCACCGGATTCTTCTAGGTTAACGAACGCCCGTTCGTTTAACCGTTCTTCTTTTTCTTTTCGTCGGATTTATTCCGCGATCATGATCTCAGATCCGATCTTCTTTCTAGTTTATCTTCTCGCCCGTTTATCGGAAGTAGGTGATTCAAGCGCCTGGAGTTTCGTCTCGAAACCGCCGTTCCGTCTAATCAACTTAAACAAGTTTTTGTTACTGTAAAATTTTGACCTAGTTTCAACTTGCTAGAACCGAGTTGTTTTCTTCTGCCGTTTGTTTTCCGTCGTTTGTTCGGTTCATTCTTTCTTTGCAACCGGAGTTCTTAATTTGAACTTTCTGGTTCGTTCTCTCGTTCGAGTTTTACTTGTGCATTAGATGAGTACTTATTGTGTGGTTACTATTGTTTGCTTACGATAGATTGACTGGAGTGTGACGAGTAGATCTATCAAGAGTTTTGAGTGCGAATCATCTTCATTGCAGGCATGTTCACACTTTGATCATACCTTTTCTACAACCCAGTTTTATGCATTAGATCAATCCTCAAACATTGCATGATTAGGATCTAATTAAATTGTGGGATGGGAAGTAGATGAGGTAGTACCTATTACCTGTATTACTTATGAAACCTTTGGGAGTTACTTCTATGTTTGCTTATTATGCCATGCTATGCTAGTAGACGTGGATTGGGTGAGTGAATATCCATGACAGATGTGAGATTGTTATTAATGGTTTATCTAAGGTGGCAACTTAAATTCACATCTGGGTGGATTGAGGCACCTGGAGTTACCAGGACTTGCCTGTTTTTTTGGCAATCCCGGGGTACCGTGTGATTTTCCTATGGACCGCCACCCATGCTCAAAGGGATCATAAGATAATTCATACTAGTAACTTATGTGTGCAGCCACAAGCCATTATGGGCTCTGACATAGTTGACTAAGTCGTGCGAACTCTTATAGTGGTGGACTAGCAGATGTAGGGGATGTAGGTGTACCGGTCCACCCATCGTAAGGTGCTAGCGCTTCTGAAAGACTATGTCTCGGTCATCCGTTTCTTAAACACCATGTAGTGCGAGAAACCAAACGGAGGCGATCGAGTCTTGTGGGGAAAAGTGCGCAAACCTTTGCAGAGTGTACAAACTAATCATGATTAGCCGTGTCCCCGGTTATGGACATCTTGAGTATCTAGTACTTGGATTATCCTGTTGAATCTCAACATGTTACTTCTAATTAATGTTGTTGGGTTTTACTTATTTTTAATTGGGATTGAGAATGCTGTCAACCATTCTCAATGTTTAACAACCACCATGATAGTAATTAATCGTATTCCTTTGCAGTAGGGAAAAATTTGCTTTACGCAAAAACCTTATAACCATAGAGCTTTTCCACCAGCCATATATGCATATAGTGATAGCCATTTTTCATCATTTTCTCTATGGTGTGAATTTGCCAGTACATTCAATGTACTGACCCGTTTCGGGCTGCAACATCTTATGTTGCAGGTTTCTTACATCGAGTAAGTGATACGTTAGGGTTACGATTTCTACACTCAACTTTGCCGTTGGTGTTGATGGGAATCCACAACCTTGTTTCTTCCGCTATTTTGGATTGAGGTAATAGTATTTACGCTACTTTATACATGTGATTTACCTCTGTTATAAATCCTTCGAGTACTATGTGTGTCAGCATACCGATCCAGGGATGACACGTAAGCACAGAGACTTGACCCATTCGGGTCGGGTCGCTACAAGATGGTATCAGAGCACATGTTGACTGTAGGACGTGACCCTAGAAACTGACAAGCCCATAGCAAAGATTTTTCTCTACAACTTTCCCTTTCAAAAGATCTTTTACCTCTCTTCTCTTTTGAGCTTATTCAAAAAATTCTTTTGGTGAGACCATACCCCTTTCTCCTTTTGACCCCACGAAGATTCGACTGAGGAGACCACTCCAAGAAGTACATGATATTAGACAAGTAAGACCATTCGGAATGAAGAGTATTTTCCGTGCATCTGAATAATGGAACCTACGACGGTTGAAGACCGAAGATTAGGAGAATTGGAGGCTCTGAAGAATTTCCAGATTTGTGTGACCTAGGACTGCTACCCTTGTGGAACTTGGCAGACTATGGAAGTTGTCAATACCCGATATCAAGGTGTATCGGAGAAAGACCAAAACATGGAGAATGGAGAACTCAAGGATTTGTCAAAGAAACCCTAAGGCAGGAGATATCAACTGGCAAGATAGCTCATGGCAATGACAAGAGCAGAAACACGGTTATCTGTGATGTCAACGCCCGCTGATGCTACTGTCACCGTGCTGAGTTAAGGATGCATTTCTTCAGAATGGATTTGATGGAAGAAGGCTGATGGAGCACCTATTAGTAAGATGAAGTTTTAACCTTAGCCGGTGTATCACCAGGATCTGGAGTAGTACATAAAGAAGTTTAAGGTGGAGCTCCATGAAAGCATGTTAGACAAGGAAGCATTTCGTGAAGAACTCAGGAACCAAAAGATGAAAGTAGCCAAGATGGAGGATCTACAACCTCGAGATACCGGAGATTTGTTAGGAACTGAAGGACAGTATGACCATGGCTCATGCCAAGGATGTTGAAACCTAGAAGTTTGGAATGCAATTCTAGAATATTCAAGGATGTCACGAGAGATTTCACGTCAACAGAGATGATCTGGCAAAAGAACTTGAGAAGGACAAGCATGATTGGAAGAAGCCATTGGAGGCTTGAACAAGGCTTGAAGAGTTTGGAGACGTTGATGATTTATTGACCTTTAGAAGGCCAAACCCCTGTTATATACCTACGTTAGATGCGACGTTTGTGAGCTGTCATTTGTTTGATGTTTTTCGATAGCCACAACAAAAATCTGTCTTTTCAAAACTTTTGTTTGCATTGTGTGCTTTCCTCTCTCTTGATCTCTCTTATCTCACCCCAAACCCATGGACCCAATAGAGGATGAATGGAGATGAGCTTGTATTTTCGGGACCAACGAGTCAATTGGAGACAGACCGATGGATTCAGAACATGGAGGATCCTATGGAGAACAACCCTATAGTCGGAAAGGATATGGCCCAGCATGCTCTTCAATGCTTTGAAAGAGGTGCTGCTACTTGGTGGAGGATGTACCAAACCATGAATGGATGGCAAGGAGCAACCACTTGGAAAGAATTTAAGTTGACTTTGCTAAAGTCTCAGTTTGTGTCCCAGAAGTTGAAGCCTTATGGAAAAGACATGAAGAAACCCTGTGCATGCAAGATTTGTGGAGAAATCGGACACAACCATAAAGAACACAAGGATGAATGCCCTAATTGTGAAGGAAGTCACCCAGCTGAAGAATGCCCAACTAGGCAGATCACTTGTTTCTTGTGTGAAGGGACTACCCACTACCCTGCTCAGTGTCACATTTACCCCTTGGTACAAAGAACCATCCAGCAGAAGGACGAAGTAATGAAAGGAGCCCTCATGGAAAGTTTAGAAGAACCTGTGATGAAGGAAGATGTGGAGGACACGCCCAAAGAAGAACCAATTAAACCCTACACCAAGTCATGCTATTCATGTGGAGAAGAAGGTCACATCTCCCAAAATTGTTTGAATGGGGATCTAGTAGAATTCCCGGCTGAGGAAGTAGAGTATGACCCACAGGAAATAGAAGCCCTGATTGGAATGGAAAAGTCCAGAAAGAGAAGTAGATTGGATTCCAGGAAGGATCTGAGTCATATCACCTGTTACAGGTGCAAGGAGTCAGGGAACTACCTCAATAGTTGCCCAAAAAGGAAACCTCGAAACTTGTCAGAAGTAATATGTTTTAGTTGTAATAAAGCAGGGCACTTTGCCAGAGATTGTCCAAAGGAGAAGGAGACTTGTGATAAGTAGTTGAGTTTGTAACAGAAGAAATATAGTCGTAGTAGTGAGGACATTTTCCTTTATATTGAGGTGTTGAGTTGAGGCATGTAATGGAAAAGCGAGAGATTGTAAATAATTGAGAGTGAATAAAGTTAGCATCGTTGGTACTGATATGGATCTTATGAGTTGTTACTCTATGAAGAAGGATTTTGACCATTTTGAGGATAAGAGAAATATGGTCTATGGAAGATTTGTGCATTTTAAGGGTGGTAGTACCCTGTAAGAACCGTTGACCCCTGGAAAAGATAAGAATACTGACCCGTTTCGGGCTGGAACGTCTTATGTTGCAGGTTTCTTACGTCGAGTAAGTGATACGTTAGGGTTACGATTTCTACACTCAACTTTGCCGTTGGTGTTGATGGGAATCCACAACCTTGTTGCTTCCGCTATTTTGGATTGAGGTAATAGTATTTACGCTACTTTATACATGTGATTTACCTCTGTTATAAATCCTTCGAGTACTGTGTGTGTCAGCATACCGATCCAGGGATGACACGTAAGCACAGAGACTTGACCCATTCGGGTCGGGTCGCTACAACGATGATGAGCCATGCATGCCAAATAGTGGAGGCCAAAAACCCTTCCCTTCCGAGTTCAAGACGATAAACATGATCTACGACCACATACCGAAGAAGGAGAGGAAGAGAGCAATACGGGACGTATATTCCGTTGAGCCAGTAGCGCCGAAGTTCAATCCGTGGTTAGCCTGTCCAATCACATTTTATCGGTGGGACCACCTAACCAACATATGCCATGGAGGGTCTGCAGCCTTAGTACTCGACCCTATCATCGATGGATTCCACCTCACTAGAGTCCTCACGGACGGAGGTAGCAGCCTCAATCTGATATACAAAGATACAGTGAGGAAAATGGGGATCGACCCAATCAAATATCAAGCCCAGTAGCACCACCTTTAAGGGGATTATTTCGGGAGTAGAGGCCCGCTGCACAGGCACGGTGACGCTTGGAGTAGTGTTCGGTTCTCCACATAACTTCCAAAGCCAGGACTTGATCTTCGACGTTGCATCTTTTCACAGCGGCTATCACGCCCTCCTCGGCCGAACAATGTTCACCAAATTCAATGCCGTCCCACATTATGTGTACCTCAAGTTGAAGATGCTCGGTCCTTCGGGTGCCATAACCATCAATAGCAACACAGAACGCTCGCTTCGAACCGAAGAGCACACTGCGGCCCTAGCAGCCAAACACAACATCAGCCTTATGGGCTGGGACGCCGACTGATACTTCTCCAACGTATCTATAATTTTTGATTGTTCCATGTTGTTATATTATAAATCTTGTATGTTTTATAATCATTTTATATCATTTTTGGTACTAACCTATTGACATAGTGCCAGGTGCCAGTTGCTGTTTTTTCCCATGTTTTTTTACATCGCAGAAAATCAATATCAAACGAAGTCCAAATACCACGAAACTTTACGGAGAATTTTTATGGGCCAAAAGGAACACAATGGGCCCTGGTAGCGCCTGGGGGTACCCCAAGGCAGGCACAACCCACAAGGGCGCGCCAGGAGGCCCAGGCGCGCCCTAGTGGGTTGTGCCCACCTCGGGTGCCCCCGGACCGCCTCTTTGCTCTATAAATACCCCAATATTACCAGAACCCTAGGGGAGTCGACAAAATATTCATCCATCCACCGCAGAGTCCAGAACCACTGGATCGAATCTAGACACCATCGTGGATGGGGTTCACCACCTCCATTGGCGCCTCTCCGATGATGCGCTAGTAGTTCTTTGTAGACCTTCGGGTCCATAGTTAGTAGCTAGATGGCTTCATCTCTCTCTCTCTCTCTTGATTCTCAATACAATGGTCTCTTGGAGATCCACATGATGTAACTCTTTTGCGGTGTGTTTGTTGGGATCAATGAACTTTGAGTTTATGAAGTATTTGAGTTTCTTTGATCTCTTTTATGCATGATATCCTATAGCCTTGTATTTCTTCTCCGATATTTGGGTTTTGTTTGGCCAACTTGATCTATTTATCTTGCAACGGGAAGAGGTGCTTTGTAGTGGGTTTGATCTTACGGTGCTTGATCCCAGTGACAGAAAGGGAACAGACACGTTTGTATCGTTGCTACTAAGGATAAAACGATGGAGTCTATCTCTACATAGATAGATCTTGTCTACATCATGTCATCATTCTTATTGCATTACTCCGTTTCTCCATGAACTTAATACACTAGATTCATGCTGGATAGCGGTCGATGTGTGGAGTAATAGTTTTAGATGCAGGCAGGAGTCGGTCTACTAATCTTGGACGTGATGCCGATATAATGATCATTGCTTGGATATCGTCATGAGTATTTGAAGTTCTATCAATTGCCAAACAGTAATTTGTTCACCCACCGTTTGCTATTTTTCTCATATTATTTGCCTTTGCGATCTACTTTTTATTTGCTTTTATTCCCAGATTTACTAAACCAAAAACCCAAATATATCTTGCTGCAATTTATTCTTATTTATTTATTTGGCATTCGATCTATCAATCTACTACAAATTTACCTCACGTCTGTTTGCCTATCTTGAGGCGCCATACCCCGGAAGGGATTGACAACCCCTTTAACACGTCAGGTTGTGAGGATTTGTTATCTGTGCGCAGGTGCTGTTTACATTGTGTTGCTTGGTTCTCCTACTAGTTCGATAACCTTGGTTTCATATCTGAGGGAAATACCTACCGCCGATGTGCTGCATCATCCCTTCCTCTTTGGGGAAATACCGACGTAGCTTCAAGCGACGTCAAAGGGAATTTCTGGCGCCATTACCGGGGAGGATCTTCAGAATATACCAGGTTCCTAATCACAAATCTCATCTCCTTGCAATTTACATTGTTTTCCATTTGCCTCTCGTTTTCCTCTCCCCCACTTCACAAAAATTTACCATTTTATTCGCCTCTTTTTTTTTTCATTCATCGTTTTCTTGCCGGATCTGTTTTTGGGTGGAATCTTGTTGTGTGGTCATCATGACTCAAGAGAACACCAAATTATGTGACTTCTCAAATACCAAAAACAATTATTTGGCGACACTCCACTTGCTCCTCCCGCCACTAGTGCGGAGACTTGTGATATCAATACTGCTTTGCCGAATCTTGTTATGAAAGACCAATTTTCTGGTACACCTAATGTGGATGCTACGTCCCATATTAATACCTCCGTGGAATTATGCGATATGCAAAAGAAAAAAGATGTGGACAATGATGTGGTCAAGATGAAACTATTTCCGTTTTCTTTGCGTGATTCTGCAAAAATTTGGTTCTCTTCTTTGCCTAGCAATAATATCGATTCTTGGAATAAGTGCAAAGATGCCTTTATCACTAAGTATTTTCCGCCCACAAAAATTATTTCCCTTAAAACCCAGATCATGAATTTCAAGCAACTTGAACATGAGCATGTTGCACAATCTTGTGAAATGATGAAAATGATGCTAAGGAATTGCCCAACTCATGGGTTAAATATTTGGATGATCATACACAATTTTTATGCGGGGTTGAATTTTTGTTTCTTGTAATCTTTTAGATTCTGCCGCGGATGGTACTTTTATGGAAATTACTTTGGGTGAAGCCACCAAATTGCTTGATAATATCATGGAAAATTATTCGCAATGGCATACCGAAAGAGCTCTTACTAGTAAAAAAGTTAATTCGGTTGAAGAAATTTCTTCTTTGAGTGAAAAAGTTGATGCTCTTGCGAAATTGGATGCTAGTAGAAGTGATCCTATTGATTTTAATGATATGCTTTTGTCTACTTTGATTGAGCAAAATAGTGGTGCCATAGATGTGAATTTCATCGCTCAAAATAATTTCAATAATAATGCTTATAGAGGTAATTTTAATCCTAGGCCTTTTCCTAGTAATTCCTCTAATAATTATGGTAATTCCTATGGAAATCAATCTTATAATAATAATAATAATAGGAACACCTCTGATCTTGAGAACAATATTAAATAATTTATCAATACCCAAAACGCAACATTTCCATAGAAGAAAAGTTGTGTAAGATTGATGATTTTTCTAGAAGTGTTGATAGAATTCCTCATGATGTGGAAAATCTCAAGATGAAAATTTTGGTGCCTAAGGTTGATGAATAAATTAAAGCTCTTTATGTTTCTATGGATGAAAGTAAGAAAAGAACCGCTATGCTTAGAGCTACACGAGAATTTTTAGAAAAATCATTTTCTAGTGTTTTCTTTCGAAAAAGTGATGAAGATCTTAAAATGATTGGTGTTTCTTCTATTGATTCCTTGTTTAGTGAAATTAATATTGATGAAAGAGGGACTGGAGAAGAGTCAACTTTAGTAGTTGGTGTCCCAATATCTCGGAGGGTGAAAATCTTGTTGAGAAAACTGATACAAGTGGGTTTGAAGAGGTAAAAACTTTACCTAGTGATGTGCCCACTCTTTTGGATTACAAAGACTTTAAATATGATAGTTGCTCTTTGATTGACTGTATTTCTTTGTTGCAATCCATGATAAATTCACCCCATGCTTATGAACAAAATAAAGCTTTTACTAAACATATTGTTGATGCTATGATGAACACTTTTGAAGAAAAATTGGAATTAGAAGTTTCAATTCCTAGAAAATTGCATGATGAATGGTGTCGGTGGAAACGACACCTATGGAATCACTGGGATCCCTTCTACAGTTGGCGGGCGCGGGGTTGTGCAAAGAGCGGGTCTGGTGGTCAGCACAAGGATCGTTTACCCAGGTTCGGGCCGCGGAGACGCGTAATACCCTAGTCCTGCTTTGATGTATATTTGTGTGTTCTTGAGTTCTTGAACTAGCTACAGTGTGTTTCTAGTTCCAAACATCCGAATCCCCCTCCAATACGCCTCGGGCCTCCTTTTATAGACAAAAGGGGTTGCCACAATGGCACACATGAGGTGGAAAGGAGTATCGTGGCTGAGTCTATCCTCTAGCACCGATGGACAAACGCATTTAATGCGCTGCCGACGTGCCCCTCTTGCTTTATCGGAGACGGCAAGGAAGCTCGTCCTAGCTGTCACCGCCTCGCATGGCTCCGACGCGCGTCTGAGCTGATGAGGCGTTGTAGCGCCATGTTGGCTGGCTGCTGGGCTAGCGTGATGGCGGAGCCTTCACGAAGATCTGCATGCCACCACGCAGGTGCTTGCTGAGTTGGTGTGGAGGCCGCACGCTACCACGTAGACGCCTGCCCAAGTGGTTGAGCTAGCAGCTACATGGGAGCGGCGGTGGAGTCTTGGCAGACGTGGGCCTGGCTGCGGCCCCGCAGATGTCCTCAGCAAGGGTCTTGCCGGGGGCCCGGCAAGGGTCTTGCCGTGGCACCGCGGTCGTACCCAGCAAGGATCTTGCCGGGGGTCTCATGGATTCCCTTGGCAAGGATCTTGCCAAGGATCGTCGTCTTCTAGTTCTCATCTGATCTTGTGTATTTATGATCTCCATAAAGATCTGCATGCCACCATGGACGTGCCTCTCAAGCCTTGGTTCCGATGTGGTTGATGGCGTTGGAACCCCTTGTCTCAAGGGCGGCACGCTTAGCTAGCATAGGGCAAGTTGCCATGGCAAGGCTCTTGCCGGGGTGCGCGTGTTCCGGCAACACGTCCTTCCGCGAGCCGACAGACATTTTAGAACACAAAAAATGACTACAATATAATTAATTTACGCATGGTCTTGACTTGTTGTGCTCGCACTGGTAGCATGAACTAGTAGAGGATTTTCTTTATTTATAACTCTCCTCACATTTTTTTGGCTTTGAAGTGAATCATGGTTGTGGACATTATGTATGAATGTGCAGATATCTGTGAACATGAGTTTGATGTGGAAGTTGAACTTGGAATGTCGGGCTTGCGCGTGAACTATACCATGTCCAATGCTTCGTCTGTTATTGTTTGGAAAGTAATTGCTGTTATTACATGACCCGAAAAAAACATTTTGTGCCACATCAGTAGATGCACAGACATCACAACAGGCATGCTGACTGGATAAACATTTGAACCTAGCTATTATGAAGGAAATTTTGTATCGACAACCATTTTAGATAGCAGGAGACGCCTAGCCTGCTCTGCCTCTGCTAGCTTATTTTTGGCTTCTTCCATCTCTTCTTTGGCTTGGGTGAAGAGAGCATCTGATTGCTCTTTTCGCTTCTTCAGGAACTCAGCTACATTCTCAAGGGCTGCTGCACGCTTTCTTTCAGCCTTTACTAATGCCACGAGGACACGAACAACTGATGACTCCACCTGGCTTGTGTGTAATCCAGCATCATCTGGGAATTTGCACCTTGTGTCTAATCCAGCATCATTAGGGAACTGGCACCTTGTGTGTAATCCAGCCTCATTTTGGAAACATGATCTCGAGGTTGACCATACTTCCCTCCTCGCAGGAACTATATCCTGACATGAAGTTACTTCTTTTTTAGATCAATACTCAGAACAACCTAGATCCATTTAGTAGAAGCCAGATAAACAGAACTCGGAGAAGTGAATTCAAAAGGAATAAATAAATAAAAACAGACTACAAGGTGAGAACAGCCACTTCCTACATCAAGCTAAAAATGAAAGCATTAGGACGATTAAGACTCCTCTTATTACAACAGAAACAGAAACTACAACATATACACATCGAAGAACACGAGGCTACACGAAAGTAATTGAAAGGGTGTTACTTACCAAAGCTCATTTTACAGGTTCGGTGCGGCTCCTCTTTAACTTGCCACGCTCCTTGAAGATGTCCCGAATATCCCGTGTTTAATCTTCATTGCTCCTCTGCATGTTCGCAGTCGTGGTTTTAAAATCTCAACATGGCAAGAAAAATATACTACTAGTAATACTCGCGCATCTTGTGGGCAACATTAAAGCACATGTCTGCCATGTTAGAGCATCGCCAAAAAGACAAACTACTCATACAAATGTATCTTGATGCGTGCAATGCATGGGCATTTTGCTAGTTCTAAAAACCTTCCATCATTTGCCACACTACTGGTTGCAGATGAAAAACCTACCCAAGCACAGCGCGATACATGAGCGACGCACAATTACAAGCTGATATTCTATTGGACAATGGAGGCTATAACCAATTACTTTTACGGGAACAATAGCACCCAAGAAATTTGAAGGGTAGGTATGAACAAAATTGGAATTGCACATGTACTACTGAGTGATTCAATACACAAATTACCAATCGAGGAGGAGAACGATGGTCGCGGCGGCCTCTGTGAGTCATGGTCGGCAATGGGAGTTAGTTCATTGTCCACGACAGTGGTACTTCTGCGCTTGGCATCAGCTTCTGGGAAGCAGATACGAGACCGTGGAAGACGATGCCGGGGAAGAGGCTCCGTGTACGACAACAACGGTGGACCGGCTCCAGTGCGGCGTACGAGGTCGTCGATTAGGCAGATGCACTGCGGTGGACGAGTGCGCCGATGTAAAGGGGAGGAGCACGAAGGCTGCGGTGCCGTGGAGAAGTCTATTTTGCGGTGGGGATAGAAATTAGGGAGTATTCAGGTGTACTACTCTGGGTGCCGGGGTGGGGTTGGCTGGGTAGGGTGAACTTGAAGTTACGAAAACAGCCCCCTACCAAGCATCATCCGTAGGCCTGTTCCGAAGGCTATGATGGTAACTTCCCACTGCTCGAATCAGGGTCGCGGGAGATTTCCCCGCCGACCTCCAAATTTTGTGACACTGGACTCCCCGTGTGGCGTGTTGAGTGATTCGGCTAAGCAACTAGCGAGTAGTAGCAGTAAACTCTGCATATTAGGTTTGACCTAAGTCAAACTTCCTAAAGTTTGACCAAGTTTATAGAAAAATATAAACATTTACCATAACAAATATGTATGATGTGAAAGTACATTCAATAATGAATCTAATGGTATTTATTTGTTATTGTATATGTTAATATTTTTTGTTATAAGCTTTTTGAGAGTTTACAAAACTTGACTTTGACCAATGCTAATACGCGGACTTAAATAAAAACGAAGGGAGTACACATTTGTTTTCTTAGTTTGTAATGAACTAATCATTTGTTGAAATTGTGAAATAAATATATTAGGCTATTGACTTCGAATGTAATGGTCTATACAATTCAATAGTTACAATCATTGTCGAATCCCAAGATGTATACAAGGTCTAGAGTACTTCACAACATGCTCAAACTCACATAATCCCAGTCAAATGAGAATCTAAATGCATTTCATAGTTATTACTTTGTAGGATGCAACAAGAACAACCATAACTCTACATCAGCCATTATAGAAGCAACATTTTTGACATATCCCAATGTGTGAATGAAACGTGCAGAGAGAGCTTTTGAAGATGGAGCAGATAGGGCGGGAAAGATTGTATGTATGTGGACGAGAGAGTAGGAGACAAACCTAACGAGAGAGATAGAGAGAGAAAGAGAGAGGAAGAAGTTAGGTCTGTGAGAAAGATGCATACATGTAATATACATGAGATGCGTGTGCATCTGGATTCTGTATACGTGGAAGGAGAAGAGACAACATGTTTGATGAGAGAGCAGGAAAAACATGGATGAGAGGGGAATGATCTCGTGGGTTGAGGGATTGACAATTTTGTGCGGGGGAGAGACGGATTGGTAATTTTGTGCAAGAGAGAGAGAGAGGGTGGGGGGAGGAGTCAGTCAGCCGTTGTCACATCACCCTGCTTCCAAATGACCCCGCATTCTCTAGTGCGGTGTGGTCACCGTCTTTGATCTGCTCGTTGCCCTCTTTGAAGATTGAGGTGTTGTGCATGTTGGGGTGCAAAGAAGCACAAGCGAGAGTGGTCGCCGTATAACCTTGGATGGGGATGAATTGTGTGCTCGGGGGAGTGTGTGTGTGTTGTGCTGCATGTGTCTCTCTCTATGTGTGCGTGTGCGTGTGTGTGTGTGTGTCAGATATTGAGAGAAAACAAACCTGAGGAGAGAAATGGGTATTCACGAAGAGATTGTGCGGGCCTTGAGGTGGGCAGGGGCCGGGTGAGGGTGTCAAAATGTGCGCGTTGATGCATGTGTTGCATGCGACCGTGCAAGGGACGGACGAATCAAGAGAGATGGTTGTTGTGTTACGGATGCTCCTTTCTTTGTCTCTCTCTCTCCCTCTCTCTCTCTCTCACACAAGTAAACTAGAAGACTGTTCTCTCATGTATACACAACATATCGACATCTGTCTATGTCTCACTCATGCATGATCATTTGCACATTCACACCTCTCTATGTCTGTATCACACGCACACCGTCTCCACATTGCCCTTCCGCCACAACACACATATGGACACATACACACGTTCTCTCTCAGTCACACACACAAAATCAGTATTAAAAAAAACTAGGGCGCACCTAAAACGTCCAAATCCAAATAAACATGAACTAGAGCTAAATTCAAATATATGGAAATATTGCAGCGTCAAGAACTTTCACAGGAAAAAAAGTTGAGTAATATTCGAGGATTATTTTCACACACACAAAAAGGTTCGGTGGATGTCCTTCGAGTGCGACACGGTGACGCACCATTCGATCGACCGCGCGGCCGCGGTTCACGCGCTTGCACAGGATTCCGTATCATGGCCGTGGTACTAAGGCTGGTCACAATGGGCAAGAACATAAGCTAGTAACTAATAAAAGCGCTGCCTAAGTCTAATGTTTACGTGTACTAGTACAGTTTTATTTTAAGTTTGACCAACCTTATATATAAAATTAAAGTAAGCTCCCACGCGCGCACTCATCAATATGCCGCCGCCGCCGTTGCGCATGCCAGCGCCCGCCTACTCTGGCCAACAATTTCTCGCCCATCACCGCCGTGTCGCTGCCATCCCTGTGCCATGAAGCCGAAGGCTCGCCCGCTCACGTCGTCTGCAGTCCCTCCTCGCGATGCCGCCATGCTGCCAAGCATGCGAGCAGCTGGTGGAGTCGCGTCTATGCACGCAGCGTACAAAGAGGAGGACGAGCGCGTGCTCCAGCACGCCGGCGAGGAGGAACTAGCGTGTTATTATCGTCTCCGCCCACGCGGAGGAGGCGTTCATGGTGGCTGTCGCGGCGGAAGCCGGTCGCGCGCGCGTCGAGCCTGCAAACCGGGTGCGGACGCGGAATCTACCTTCGAGACCTTGAATGCCATGTGGATCCTGCATTCTGAAGGAGCAATTTGGGTCAGTCGACTCATGTGAGCCGTTTGATGCAACATGGATGGCTAGAAGGGCTTCTTCCACCTCTTCTGCCTCTTCTTCCTTCGCTCCGTCGAACTTATTTCACAAATCGACTGACCCAAATTATACTACTAGTACGAACGTATTAAGTATAGTAGGAACACGAAGATACGAGTAGTAGTACCAACTACAAGAAGAACAGTAGTAAGACATAGTACTAGTACTACTGTACGTACTAAAGAGTTCAAATAACGAGAAAGAACATAAACATAGTTCTGCTGGGGCCTCAGCACAACACACCCTTGAAAATAAACTAATAAGCAACTAGTCCGCTTGACACTATAGTAGAACCAGCATGAGCGACGTCACTGCCACCTACTTGGAGTCCGAGTCCACGTCCTCGACTTCGTCCTCGTCCCTCTTCCTCTTCCTCTTCGCTGATGCTTCTTTGCTTGAACCGGACACTGGGCTCTGCTTCTTCATCCAACCCTTGTAGATATTTAAACAAAGGTAGGCATCCATTGCTGCATACAGGATGTGATCTTCATCTAATGTCTTCGACTCCCATGCATGATGAAACTCGTGATGAGGTTTCTTCAGTTTAGCGTACGAAGGATCAATCATGGCTGCTGCCAGGGTCAGCATTGAAGGTTGAGAGGAGGACACCAGGCTTGCCTTCTGGAGATCGAAGGGCTGGCCTACAACCAGACCTATCCGACGCAGGACGTCACTGTCGTTCTTAAAGCCTACAGTAACGAATTTCACTCTTTTGTCCTTGAGGAGGTTCTTAAAATCCTGGCACTCAACGTCGGCATGGCATATGTGGTAGACCAAGAAAATGTTATGTACGCAAACCTGGATCACGGCGGGCTTCTTCCTCTCTTCGTCCTTTAGATCCTTCTCTTGTCCCAGGACTATGGTGTACTCAACATCTAGCCCTGCGACCCACTCATCTGTTGAACTGTTGAACATGCATAGGAAGCGAGCAAGCCATGCTTTCATCGTCTTGGATCCACGTGTGTAGATGACGATGAACTAATCGCCGGTGATGGCTCTAACCTGGTACTCAGCGGCGACCATGGAGATTTGGGAGGCCATGGATTTTGGAGGAGGGTTAGGAGAAGTTGAACTGTTGTACCCCACAAAAAACTGGGAGCGAACTAATGTGAAAGGACGGGACGACTGGGAGCGAACTGTTGTAAGGTAGAAGACGAGGACGAGTAGGGCGTGCGAACGGCGTGGGGTTGCTGGCTTGCCCGGTGGATAAATGGCTGCAAGCCCCCAAAGAGTTCTCGAGAACTATGCGGGACCCACTAGATGTCATGTCTACTAGACCCATATCGTAGGCCTGACGGTATAGCTTCTGCCTGTTCGCACGCCATGCCAGCGCGTGGATGTAACTTCACTTAATTCTGTCAAATGTCGCGCCTCCCACGACCTTCGCCTCCCTCGCGCGGTCGCGCCCTTTGAAACTTCGACTGGCCATAAATGAGCAATTTTTTTTGCCTTTTTTTAGACAAGCAATTTTTTTTGCCTACTCCGCATGCATGATATTCTGGTCCTTTTTACTCCCGTCAACCATTTGCAAAGTGTTTGACCAAATTTATACTTTTTTTGAACACCACCTTATATTAATTAACCAGCCACACCAGTACACTCATTCGATACAATATTCACCACACAGGGCGGTACGTTATTTACAAGAATACCATCTAATCTATTGTCAAAGCTATACTTAGCGATTAAGTGTGCCACCTTATTGGCCGAACGGCTAATCTTTGACAATTGAAGATTGTTGATCAACTTCGAGATGCTCAACGCTTTCATCTTCAGGTCGCGCATAGCAGACCTGTCAACGCTTTGACAGGCATCAATGAAATCCCACGACCAAATTTATACTAAAAATATCAATATCTACAATACTCCCAAAACACTTAGGCGCGGTGCATTAACTTCTACCTCGTTTCTTGTTTCTTGACATATAAACCAATAGGAGATGTGGGTGTGCATGGTTTTAATGACTTGAGACTATCAAACACGACATGCAGTGGTTAGTTCATTGCATGCAATGCTATTAATTAGCAAATAAACATTAAGATCTCTCGTTTTCCCCTCCTCCTTGGTCACAGTGCACAATCTAAGATGACTTGCTCACCTAGACGGAGGGAGTATTGATTATAATGAGTACTCCCTCCTTCCATCTATATAGGGCCTAATGCGTTTTTCAAGACCACCTTTGACTATTGATAAAATTAATACTACATGACATGCATAATGTGAAAATTATATCATTGAAAGCTCCTTTCACATACGAATTTGATGATGTGCTTTGTGTAAGTTGCATGTCATATATTATTGCTCTAACATTTGGTCAAAGTTAGCCTCGAAAAACACATTAGGCCCTATATAGATGGAAGGAGGGAGTATAAGAACCACATTTTATAATGAGTGTCAAAATATTGATTTGACATTGTGAATGTTGACACATTGTGGAATAGTTTTTGAAGTCTGCAAAAGTACTCAACTAGTGTTGTCGTTCTCCACAAAAAATGTGTTTACCAATGCATGCATGAACTCTATTTACTCTAACCCCCCTCTCTTCTTTAATTCTTTGCCACATCAGCATGTTTGCTATTCCCGTGTGCATGATACCAGCTAAGATACCACCATTATGGCCAGCCTTAATCATCGCATGCAATAATTTAGTGCACCTTGAAATATGAACATGTGTGGGGCGTGTTTGTTTTTAATGACTTGAGACTATACCTAGCCCGGCATGCAAGATGACTTATTATGCACCGTTCCCCATACCTGCAGGAAGCCCGTTCATCTCCAAATTTTTTCCTCTCCATGTGTGGAAACAATATGCCTGCCAAACTCTCCTTCTCCCTCCGGTGGTCAAACCACTCCACCCCGTGTGAAAAAATCTGCATGCATGACTCTCCTCCCCCACGCTCGTCCAATCCGTTGTGACCAGCAACATTTCCACCCCTTCGCTCCCTCGTAATTTACTCCAACAAATATGCCCATGTAGCTGTTACTTAACTGCAGGTGCATTCGGTCACTGACATATGGGCCCAACAGGGGTGTGGCCCACATGTTAGTGACGCAACTAGACCGGCAGTTAAGTCAGTGCAGCTCAGTCCATATCTTACGTAGGTGTGCCATTGCTTGCTATAAATACTGCGCCTCCCACGACATCGCTATCTCCTCCCCCTCACGTTCACGTTCATCGCTATCTCCTCCCCCTCCCTCTCACGTCGACCACCATGGCATCGCCCCTCCCAAGCCCTAGGAGCCCCTCGCTGCACTGCGCAGACGATCACGCATCGCCGTTCTGTTCCTCTCCGCTACTAGTCGAGGAGGACGCGTCGGTGTTCCGCTCCTCGCCGCTACGCAACGCGTCGCCGTTCCATTCCTCGCCGCCACTAGTCAAGGAGGACGCGTCGGTGTTCCGCTCCTCGCCTCGACGCGTCAGCGTTCCCAATCTCACCAGCATGCGCGCCGGAGGACGCGTCGGCTCCCCGCTACGAGGAGAACCCTGCGCCGCCCGCCGAGCACCCCAGCCTTGAGGAGCTTTGGAAAGAAATGGATGTCACCTTGTGGGAGGCTTTGCCTCCAGTAGAGCGCGCCAAAATAGAGGCGGAGAAGAAGCCCGAGGAAGAGAAGCGCACTGCGCCTGGGAGGCCTATGTCGCGTCTGAGAGAGTCAGGCAATTGGCTCTTTGGCAGAAGGCTCATGCGAGGGCCATGAGGGTGGTGGAGGACGCCTGTGCCGACGCCCTGAGTGTAGTCGGGCCCAAGCGCCACATCTACGCTTGGTGGTACGTGGACCGGGTGCATGCTTCCAGCGAGGAGGAGTACCTGTTGGCACCGGATCACCACACCGGTGAGATCGCGCTCGCCCGCCGACAAGCCACCAATCAGCACCTCGCGAGTTGCGAGGCTGAGGAAGAGGGGTTGTGTCGGCGCGCTGGGAAACGGCAGCGCACCAGGGCACTCGGGGCGCGCCGCAAGCGCTCCTGCGAGCGCCATGGCTTTTTGGAGGAGTATAATTTTTGTTTCCTAAGGCGATCTCATTAGTCTTGGGACGCAAATGATAAATCCCGAACGTTCAGGAATTTTTAGCGTCCTTAATTAAGTATGTAAAAGGGAAAGTTTGGAAACCTTGTGTATTCATACGCATTTTGCAAGTATGTGCATATAGCACAAACTTTACTATATACTATCGCAGGAAAAGAATTCTATGAGACCAGGTCTCACGCGAGACCCATCCTGATGGATGACGCGTGGCATTCACAAATCACAAAGCATCCCCCACCCCCACTTAAAAGCCACGTGTCATCCATCAGGACGGGTCTCACCTGCTAACCGTGAGACCTGGTCTCATATACGAGTAATTTTTTTCCACTATCGCACTACACGTCTCTCTCGATATATGCTTGCAGACTGTGCTACTCCATCCGTCCAGGTCAATAAGTCATCTTTGGTTGTGCACCGTGACCAAGAAGGAGGGAAGACTTATACACCTAGACGGAGGGAGTACTACTATTACTTATGTACGTGCAAATGCACGTTTTAACATTACGATGCGGTTTTTGTAAAAGTAGAAAAACAACACTAGTCAAGCTTGTGAAACAATTCAATGCAAAACAAATGCGAAAATGCTCATTTGATTGTTTACTTTTAGATTCCTTCTCTATGGTTATTTCTCTGTCGTACTTGGTATGGAGTATCTCACTGGTTGGAAAGGCATGCAAATTCCCAAACCGCTTCCTAGACCCTGTATCTCACTGGTTGCCGGCGTTGACGTTGTCGCCCATGTCATCGAGGATGAGGTTGCCAAGGTCGGGGAAGAAGTCGTCGTTCGCAACTAATCATGTGGACTAGCATAGTAGTAGGATATAGAGTAGAAACATGAATTTTACCACGATTTCGAACAGGAAGGACAGAAACACATATGGTGCAACGGGAGCAGCACCGTTGCATTGAGGCTGTCGCCCATGTCCAAACACCACGTAGACATAGTCTTTGAGCATGGTTCGTAGTCGTTCCATGCTCGGGCATTGAAATTTGTAACTATTTTAGATTAGAATATGCTACTCCTCCGGTGCTAGTAGTAGAGCAGAGTCCTACTCTACTACTCTACTCAAGCAAGTTAGGGCATAGCATTGTAGGGAGTACCAGTACTGTGATCACTCAAGCAAGTTGTCTAGCATCGACATGACCCTACGCTGCTGGTATGTGTCTCGTAAGTCAAGCGGCATGCTGTAGTCATCATCACCTGTCCACTTCCCGCAGTATATATTCGCTTCTCCATCTTTCTCCGCACATAATCTCGTCCAATCTTACATCCCCGCTAAGGCGCCTCCCCCCCTCGTCCGAAACCCAAGCACTAACAATGGCAGAACCGAGCAGCGTCCGCCGAAAGAGTGGCTGGAATTCGCTCCCCACAGAGGTAATCAAGATCATTGTTTCATGTGTGGACAATCTCAGTACCATGCCGCTCGCCGCGTGCTCATCGGGGCTATACCGTTTACTCAAAGCCCTCAGGCTGGAGCTTTTTAAGCCAGCTCCTTGCTTGCTGATGCCGCCTGATCTTCAGAAACAGCGTGTCACGCAACATAACGATCATAGGGTGGCGAGCATCAACCCCCTTGACTGTGATCTGATCCCCGTCAGCCTCAACTACATTAACGGTATGTACTGGGTTTGCATGAACACGTCTTGGATGGTGCTCGTCGACGGTCGCGGTAGCTGGATGCTCGTGGAGGTCTACACCCGGGGATTGATCCCCCTTCCTTCGATTAGCACTGCACTGCTTTGGCACCGTGGCCCAGAATACTCGGAATCTTACAGTAGCCAACATGATACCAACTTTGATTTTCTCAAGGTTGTAATCTGCCAAGTGCCCACAAGATCTACGAATTATAAAACTTCAGGCTAATTGCGTTCTTCAACCGCAGTCTCGCCTATCTGATAGGTAACTGCGGTAAGTGGATAAATCTGCACGTCCATTGCAGGATCATACATCCTCCATGGTTCTCTGATGCCATTGAACACAGGGGCTTCATTTACGCTGTCGACTCCTTCTATGGCTGGACGTATTGCTGGCCTACTCCAGTCATCGCTACAAACGGCTGTTATAGTAGTATGTTACTTTCCTATGATATCATGATGGCTTGCTTATATTACTGTCAACATTTGCTGAAAAAATATTCATGCTCATAACATGCTGTTCTTAAGATTGACTAAACCAAGAGCCCTTTTTTATTTGACTCCAACTTGATATGATGTTGTAGGCCGCCTGGTGTCCCTACCCTTCCTAATCCCAGAACCTTTCAAAGAAAAGCGGCATGGCAGCAGGTGGTTCCTGGCTCGATCAGACGACAACAAAAGATTGATGATCGTTCGCATGTACCGGACATGTTGTTTCGTGGAATACAATCACAGTCACTGCAAGGTCTTTGAGCAGGATCCCAGCTTCTCTGGGCCTTCAGGAATTTTTGACTGGAGGCTGGTAAGTAGCCTTGGTACATGCTCTCTGTTTGTCGGACTGAATTATCCGATTAACCAGGAGATAACCGATGGCAAGGATCATGATGGCAGTGCGGTTTCGTTCATCAGGCAAAACTGTGTGTACACAGCGTACCATGTGTCTCTGCATGCACCATACCCTGATATGTGCCGCCACGCTCTGCATTCCAAAGTAGGAGAGAGGGTCGCAAGTATCAGACTTCGACCTACTGGCTGGAGTTTCCCCCGTCAGGCACCCATCTGGTTCAAGCCATTAGCCAATCTCCACAGCTTAATAAATAGTAACGTCTAACTGAGCCAGTTAGTTAGATGCGTACACTTGGTGTAGTAGGATCTTTATTTAGTTTGATGCATACACTTGTTCTTTTTTGGTAGCCCTTTTGTAATGATGGCTGATGTTTGGTTTGGAAGAGAGAGCTGTGTCTTCACTCTTCTGGCCTGCTTACTGCTTCTATTGCACCCCCAGCCCTGGTTGCTGCTGTTGCTGTTTTCAATGTACAATCAGTAGTATATTTTGTTTGTTGGTTGAATAAATGTGTTGTTAGAACGACAAACACAATGTTTTGGAAGTCGTTGCATAGTTCGATCCTTTAGTGCCCCGTACCGTACGTAGTGCATACTATTTATCGTACGGAACACATTTTTTTTGAAACTCGGAACACATTTTCCACTTGTTGATAACATGTAGCCCACTGATGAAGGCCCAATAGAGAAGCCCATAATTAACAGGAAGGGAGGCTCTCACATGAATCCGACCCAGGTACATGCTCATGGTCCCCTAAACATAAATAAGTAAATAAATAAATAAATAAAGCTAAATGCTCATGCACCAGTTCTTTGGGAAAATAGGTAGCCCAGTATTTCTTTTTGAAGAATACCCAAGCTAGGTCTATTTGTTTTCTCCGAATTACTGGGCTGCAAATCTTTCAAGACGAGGAGGGATGCATTCCGGCCTGGCTTAAGAGTACGGTCAATGTTTGTTAAAAGTAATATCAAAAGGGGTTGAAAATTCCAAAAAATTTATAGCAAATGGGATATAAGTTTCTTTTTTTGTTTTTGTTCTTCACTGATATCTTATACGTATTTCATTGGATTTAACATGACATAGTACTAATTTATTTTTAAATTTGTTTTAGTATGGCTATTAATTTTTGGATTAAGAATATTTCGTTCCCCAGCATAAATTTGCGAATTTTCAAAATTTCCCACATATTTAGTTAATTTTTTGACCCTGGTACTGACCAGAAAATGGCCAACAATCCTAAAAATGGAAAACGGGCTGCAATAAATTCTATATGAATTAGAAAATGAGTAAAAATTATAAAAATAATAGAAAATGGGTTGTACACGCCACATATTTCGAGGCTGACTTGTTTACGCAAGGCTTTGTCAGTGAACACACGATTCTAGCAGCAATTAGTGTTGGATGTCCATCCAACGGCCGACGTGCTTCTTCAATATCTGATCTTCCTGCTCCAGCCGCCTAAACTAGCGCCGGCGGTTAGCAGCAGTAGCGAAGGAATCGCTCGATCGGGTTCAGTTAACAGCCATCGATCGATCGCTCGGGTTCAGTAACGCGTAGCCTATAGTGCAATCGCTCGGGTCCAGTTAGAGCCCAACGCCTCGCTCGGGTTCAGTTAGAGCCAACGCCTCGCACACACACGCGTACGTGTACGAGAGAAACGCGCATCGCTCGGCCCCCGACCTCCCAGCGTAACCGGGAACTCCCTGAAATTTTCCTCCCCCTTGCTTCTACCACGGTTTTTTCCGTCATGGACGGCCCAAAGAATGTCATGCAACTGCGTCTCCGGCCCGCCCAGGACGAAAAGCCCATTTTCTGTCATGATGTTTTGTCATAGAAGTAGGAGCCCACCACATCTATGATGATACCGGGTTTTGTCACAATTATCGTCATAGAAGTGTCATATGTATGACAGAAATTTTTTCGTTCGGCCCAAAATGTCACGGATGTGTCTTTTTTTTGTAGTGCATATCGATCCTTTCAAACGACCCGCCTCTGCATCTCATAGCATGTGTACATAGTCTTGGCCGCTAACCTGAGGTGAGGTTCATCCAGTTGCCGCGTCCAGGCCCCGTGCCAGGATACGGGGTTTGTTCTCTTGGCATCCTTCTTCATCTTTTCGTAGTAGGGGTTGATGATGGCCGATGCAAGCTCAATCAGGGAGTCCTTCTTCGTGCTACCCCAGACCCTGTAGTGGTCCTGGATTTCGACTAGGTCCTTGCAGGCCAAGCCCGTAACCTTGAGAGCCTTTACATCGTTGCAAGTTTCCACCGTAGCGAACTTGTAGTCGGTGCTGTTGACAAACCTGGCGAAACGGTCGCAAGGCTCTATGGCCATGCAGTATTGGAAGATGAGGACATGATGGCGCACATACAACTAGGCAACGACAACCTTTTGATCTTTGCCGGGATGACCATCGGTGTACTGGAGGTCGATGCCGACCACCTTGTACTTGTCTCAAGCAAGCAACTGCTCCACGATGTTGTTATAGTCCTCCACCACGGCCGGGTCGATGGTGTACACCACCGAGAGACCCGTCTCCCTCGCATGGGTATCCACTTTATGCTCGTCGAACTCCATTGGAGCGCCGCTAGATATCCTCTCGGTATGTGTCATCATGGGTGTGCTTGTTGTGTTGTGGGGCGAGATCGAAAGGTTGAAGAGACTAAGGTTATAATGGCCACAGGAATTAATGGGGAAGCCGGACGACCTGGAATATCTGCACCCCCATATGGCAGTTCTAATTTGCAGCGCACTCCATCGTGCCGCACATAACTGCATCGTGGCGACGCGTGCGTCGCAACCACATGCATATGGGCCCCCCAACGTGATCGTGCACAGGCCCCAACCGCTGGCAGAGCGCGCGTTAATAGGGACATGAGTAGAGCACTCCATGGTCGCCTCAATGGCGAGCAACCATATATATGCATGTAGGAGTTGTACACGCAAGGAAAAGATGTCCACAAGCTGATCGCGTGGGCAGAGCGTCCACAAGCCAAGCGCGTGGGCAAAGCCCAAAGTAGCACCATGTTTTCCACACTCGTGCTTCAAAGTAGCACCATGTTTTTTCATAAAGCCAGTCCCCTATGTTGTCACTTTCATATACTAGTGGGAATTTTCATTATATAACTTGGCTTGTATGTTCTGATGATGGGCTTCCTGAAATTCCCAAGGTCTTGATGAGAAAGAAAGTTGGATGCACACCCACTTCATTTCCAATTTGAGCTTCCATACACTTATAGCTCTTAGTTCATCTGTTGCATGGCAATCCCTACTCCTCGCATTGACATCAATTGATGTGCATCTACATAGCCCGTTGATTAGCCGCGTTGATGCGAGACTATCTTTATTTTTTGTCTTCCCCTTATTAATCTTTATCATTGCATTTATTCCACCCATAGTGCTATATCCATGGCTCACGCTCATGTATTTGCGTGGGGGTTGAAAAAGCTAAGGCGCATTAAAAAGTATGAACCAATTGCTCAGCTTGTCATCATGGTTGTATATGATTTATATTTTGCATTAAGAAGATGGAGCATGACAAGGCTATATGATTTTGTAGGTATAATGTTCTTTAGCATTTTTATTTTGAAAGACATGATTGTCTGTTGGTATGCCTACATATTGATGTCTGTATATCAAATTATAGACAATTGCTTTGAATCATTTGGATCTTAATATTCATACACTAAAAGAAAGATTGCATGATAAACATGTTAGGTAGCATTCCACATCAAAATTTCTATTTTTATCATTTACCTACTCAAGGACGAGCATGCATTAATCTTGGGGATGCTTGAAATGTCTCCAATGTATCTATAATTTTTTATTGTCCCATGCTATTATAGTATTAATCTTGGATGTTTTATATAAATTTTTGTTATTTTATGTCATTTTTTGGGACTAATCTATTAACCCAGTGCCAAGTGCCAGTTATTTTTTTGCTTGTTTTTAGTTTTCTGGAAATCAGTACCAAAGGGAGTTCAAATGCTACAAAAAAAATTGACGATTTTTCTAGACAAGAGAGACCCTATAAGCTTCGGGAGGAGACCAAACGGCAAGCGAGGAGATGGCAAGGCAACAGGCCGCGCCTAGGGGGTGGCCGCACCCTGTTACCTTGTGGGCCCCTCGTGGCTCCATCTGACCTAATTACACCTCTATAAATTATCTATACCTAGCTAGATGGCTTCTTCTCTATCTTTGACCTTCAATACAATGTTCTCCTTGATGTCCTTGGAGTTCTATCCGATGTAATCTTCTTTTGCGGTGTGTTTGTTGGATCCAATGAATTTTGAGTTTATCATCTTAATATTTATGATAAGTAATGGAGTCTTTTCTGAAATTTATTATGCATGATTGATATAGCTTTGTATTTCTCTCCATTCTATCCATTTGGTTTGGCCAACTAGATTAATTTATGTTCAGTGGGAGAAGTGCTTTTGATGGGTTCAATCTTGCGGTGCTCTATCCCAGTGACAGAAAGGGACAAGACACATATTTGTATTATTGCCATTAAGGGTAAAACAACAGGGTTTACTTATATTGATTGGGTTTACTTTGTCTACATCATGTCATCTTGCTTAAGGCATTACTCTATTTATTATTAACTTAATACCCTAGATGAAAGCTGGATAATATCGATGGGTGCAGTAATAGTAGTAGATGGAGGCAGGAGTCGGTCTACTTGTCTCGGACATGATTCCTATATACATGATCATTGCATTGAATATCGTCATAATTATGCGCTTTTCTATCATTGCCCAATAGTAAAAAAATACCCACCATATGTTGTCTATTTGAGAGAGAAGCCTCTAGTGAAAGTTATGGCCCCCGGGACTACTTTTATCACATATATAAAAAAGTAAAATATTGTTTGCTGCATTTTTTATCTTTTATTATGTTTTGCAATTTATCTATCTACCTATACAAGATTTGATCCTTGCAAGTAACGAGTTCAAGGGGATTGACAACGCTCTTGCCCGTGTTGGGTGCAAGTATTTTCTTTTGTGTGTGTAGGTGTTGTTCACGAGGCTTTGCATGATTCTCCTACTGGATTGATACCTTGGTTCTCACAAAGGGAAATAATTATCTCTACTGTGCTGCATTTTCTCTCCTCTTCGGGGGGAAATCCCAATGTAGCTCACAAGTAGCAGAATTGCTGCATAAACTGTTCGAGAAGGCCATGTGCAACAATCTGTTAACAACATGGGCCAACTCCGGGATGAAGCAACGTATGTCGAGGTTTGCCAATGACATCATGGTCTTCCTGAAGCCAAATTGTTGGACACTAGAGTGTGCTTGGCCATCCTAGACATGTTTGGTGAGGACTCGGACTTGAGAGTTAACGTGACCAAGTTTGCAGTGCTCCCAATTAAGTGCACTTGTGATCTAGTTGAGGACTTCGCTAGCAGCTTCAGATGTCCTATTTGCACCTTCCCATGAATGTACCTGGTGATGGTGTCTTGGACTAAGGGGTACCAAACTAGTTGGCCCACTCTCCATGGGCCGAGTTTATGGCTCTCGCTGATCTCATAAGGAAGGACCCCGGAAGCCTCAAACTCAGACGTGATCAAGATGGACACTGCCGAAGACTTGGCGTGTACTTCAAGGACTACTCCACCTGTCGGCATGTTTGTTCCTAGTTGGAAACCAACCACATGTGTAACCCTAGATATCCCTAGTGCCTATATAAGACGAAGGGTTTTAGTCCATAGGGAGACAATCGCAATTAACTACCTTAAGGTTTAGAACACAACATATGATCTTGAGGTAGAGCATCCTATACTCGATACTCCATCGTCAATATAATCAAAGCAGGATGTAGGGTTTTTACCTATTCAAGAGGGCCTGAACCTAGGTATACATCGTGCCCCTTGTCTCCCGTTACCATCATTCCTATATCCATAGCTCGGGACCCCCCTACTCGGTATCCGCTCGTTTTAGTGCCGACATTGGTGACCCATACAGGTCCCGCTGTGTTGTGATAACCAACAAGTATAGGGGATCACGACAGTCTTCGCAGATAGTATTTTAACCATTTATTGATTCGACACAAGGGGAGCCAAAGAATATTTATAAGCCTTAGCATTTGAGTTGTCAATTCAACCACACATGGAGAGCTAAATATTTGTAGCATAGTAGTTTGATAGTTTTGATACTAGCAATAGCAACAGGAACAATAACAGTAGCAGTTTTGTAGTGATTGAACAACAGTAGTAACTTAGCAAAGATCAATATGATCAAAGCATAGGCATTGGATCAGCGATGGATATTTGTGTTGGATGACATTCATCATATAACAGCCACAACCTAGAGCGACACACAATACTCAAATTCATGAATTCAATGTAGGCATGTATTTTGTATAGAGTCATACATGCTTATAATAAGAACTTGCATGCCATCTTTTGTCCTACCCCCCCCCCCCCCCCGTGGCAACGGGGTCCTTAAGGAAACTAAGGGATATTAAGGCCTCCTTTTAATGGAGAACTAGAACAAAGCATTAACATATGGTGTATACACGCACTCCTCGAATTACAGTCATCTCCGGAGAGTATCCCAACTATTGTCACTTTGGGCTCTTTAGATCAAAACAATAACAAGTGCATATAACTAGCATATAGGATCAAGAAATCAAATATATTCATGAAAACATAGAGGGTTTAGATCTATAATCATGGCACTCGGGCCCTAGTGACAAGCATTAAGCATAACAACTTCATAGCAACATCAATAGTGGATACTAGGGATCAAGCCCTAAGAAATTGACTCGATTACATGATAAATCTCATCCAACTCCATCACCATCCAGCAAGCCTACAAAGGGATTACTCACTCCCGGCACTGAGCATCATGTAGTTTTTTATGGAGAAGGGTTGATGATGACAATGTCGACAAATCCCCTCCCCGGAGCCTCGAATGGACTCAAGATCAGCTGTCTCGATGAAGAATAGGAGGTGGTGGCGGTTCCGTATCATAAAATGTGATGATTCTTTTTTCTCCATGATACGGTACTTATGGAGTTGGAGGTAGGGCAAATAGTGTCCGAAGGGTCCCACAAGCATAGTTCACGTGGCCTAGGGGAGCGCCACATGAGCTTGTGGCTCTCTTGTGGCCCCCCTCTGGTAGATCTTTTCACTAGTATTTTTTATATATTCTAGAAAAATTCCTCATAAAGTTTTAGCTCCATCAGAGAACTTTTATTTCTACACAAAAAATAACACCATGGTAGTTCTGCTGAAAACAATGTCAGTCCAGGTTAGTTCCATTCATCATGCAAATTAGAGTCCAAAACAAGAGCAAAAGTGTTTGGGAAAGTAGATACATTTGAGACGTATCAACTCCCCCAAGCTTAACTCATTGCTTGTCCTCAAGCAATTTGGTTGACAAACTGAAAGTGATAAAGAAAAATGTTTACAAACTCTTTTGTCCAGTTGTTGTATATATATATGCTTAACTTAGTATTTAGGTTTTTCAGTAAAGATTTTGAACTAAGCATATGAATGATAACACTTAGGTCTCATATTTACTCATGAAAATAGATAACATAATCAACTAGCGAGCAATAATAACATATCTTGGATGGCAACAATTTGTTTTTTTGATAGAAAGACTGTAAGGGAATCCCCTATAGTATAATTGGTGAAACAAACGAAGCCTTGAACCTGGGTGGGTGGGAAGGCATCAGCCGCTTCCCACCACTAGGCTATGCCTTAGTCTACTGGCAACAATTTGTCAAAATAATCATGATATAATATGATAACATGGTATCTCGCTAGCCCTTTCTGAGACCGCAAAACATAAATGCAAAGCACCTCTGAAGTTCAAGCAACGACTAAACATTGTAATTCAAGGTAGAGCGATCCAGTCAAGCTCATATCCAACATGAACTAGACTCAATGCATGTTAAACTAAGAATTACAATAGCTCTCTCAAAATTGGTGATTTGTATGTGAAAGTGCAACTAATCCTCGGGTGGTTTTGGTATTTCATAACAACATATGGATCATTGAACTAATATCCATTCAAGATAAATATTTCAGGAAGTTCAGTGAATGGCATGGCATGCACTAGAGATGTGGACCCCTCAAAATGCTAAGTACTTATATGGGCAAAAGCTCAAGACTATCCATCTTTATTTTAGTGATCCAAGATCACATTGAGTCCATAGGAAAGCCAATACTATTAAAAGGGGATGAGGTGTTGCTTAATATCTTTCTTGCTCAAATGCTTAGTGATATTGCTCCAAAATCCTCAGGCACTTTCTCCATCCAAATATGTGAAAATCCTAAACTCCAACTCGGCCTCACTGATTCTTTCTAGGCGGCGCCACTGAGTTCATATGACATAGCCACTGCCAAAAACCCTAACAGTTCGGTCTCACCGATACGGGTCTCGATCTCACCGAGATGACCTTGCCAATGCTCAGTGACTTGTTGCATTTATTTTGGTCTCACCGAGTTATCAATCGGTCTCACCGAGTTGGCTTGACAGACTCTCTGTTTCCTTATTGCTTCACTTCGGTCTCACCAATTTGATGCAATCGGTGCCACCGAGATGATGTTTTCCCTAAGCCCTAGCACATCGGTCTCACAGAGTTGTTCCAGTCGGTCCCACCGAGATTCCTAACGTTCACATTTTTGAACATATCGTTCTCACAGAGTTTAGCTATTCGGTCCCACCGAGATGAGTCAAATGTGTGTAACGGTTGGATTTTGTGTGGAGGCTCTATATACCCCTCCACCCCTTCTCCATGTGTGAGAGAGTCATCAGAATGTGCCTACACTTCCACCATACATTTTCTGAGAGAGAACCACCTACTCATGTGTTGAGATCAAGACATTCCAATCCCACCACAAGAATCTTGGTTTCTAGCCTTCCCCGAGTTGCTTTCCACTCAAATCATCTTTCCACCATAGCCCAATCTGAGAGAGAGAGAGAGAGAGTTGAGTGTTGGGGAGACTATCATTTGAAGCACAAGAGCAAGGAGTTCATCTTCAACACACCATCTATTACCTTTTGGAGAGTGGTGTCTCCTAGATTCATTAGGTGTCGCTTTGGAGCCTCCGTCAAGATGTGGAGTTGAACATAGAAGTTAGTAAGGGAAAGGAGATCGCCTACTTTATGAAGATCTACCCGAGTGAGGCAAGTCCTTCGTGGTCGACGGCCATGGTGGGATAGACACGGTTGCTTCTTCATGGACCCTTCATGGGTGGAGCCCTCCATGGACTCGCGCAACCGTTACCCTTCGTGGTCGAAGTCTCCATCAACGTGGAGGTACGATAGCACCACCTATCGGAACCACGCCAAAAATCTTTGTCTCTCCATTGCGTTTGCCTTCTCCAAACCTTCCCTTTACCTTCATAGGCAATGTTTTACTTTCCCCTGCTATACTCTTAGAATTGCATGTGTAGGTTGTTTGGTTGACTTGTGCTAATTGCTAAAATCTGCCCACAACTGAAATTGGGAAAAGGATATATTTTTATTTGGTCAAGTAGTCTAATCACTCCCCTCTAGACATACTTTCGATCCTACAGTATGAGAAGGTGATGACTCAACAATAAAAGTAAATAACATAAAAGTAAATGGAAGTCCCTTTGCAGAGGGAAGCAGAGATTTGTAGAGGTTCCAGAGCTCAAAGCTTAAAATAGATATGCATACATTTTGGGTGGTGTGCTTTTCCTGTCAATGTCACGACACAGGATTTCCATAGCTTCCATGCTAAGCACATTATCGGCGGTTCCCGTGCAGAAATGAGAATTTTTACTCCCCCTCAACCATACAAACACAAGCCATGGCTAGCCGAATCCACGTGTGCCCTCCAAACAATCAACTTTCCAGTGGGAGTTTGTTTTATTATTATTTTTCTTTGTTTTTGATTACATGACTGGGCATCCCAATTACCAGATGTCGGTGTTTAAACCTTCCGATCTCGGGTAGGGGGTCCCAAACTGTGTGTCTGAGGATTGAAGGTAACAAGGGACAAGTGCGACACAATGTTTCCTAGGTTTGGGCCCTCTTAATGGAGGTAAAACCCTACGTCCTGCTTGATTGCATTTGATGAGTATAGGGGTTACAAGAGTTGATCTACCTCGAGATTATAAAGGCTAAACCCTAGATATCTAGCCTATGTGAAATTTTCTTGTCCCTACGGACTAAACCCTCCGGTTTATATACACAAGGAGGGGCCGAGGGTTGTATAGAAGAAGGAAATTACATATCCAGACACCAATCTTGCCATCCACGCATAGGGGAGTCCTAACTGGAAACGGGGGAAGGTCTTCTGCCTTGTATCTTCATGGACCATTAGTTCGGCCCACATCTAATAGCCCAGACGCCCAAGGACCCCCTAATCCACGACTCCCTTAGTAGCCCTTGAACCAGTCTTCAATGACAATATATTCGGCACGCGGATTGTCTTCGACATTGCAAGGCGGGTTCCTCCTCCGAAATATTCCAAAGCAACTTTCTAAACAAAAGAACTATATCCGGTTTTGTATAATTGTTAAGACCTTTAGCCACGAAGGCAATGTATCAAACAAAACAGTGTCTTTCCACTGACAACTTTTCTTTTCGGCGAAACGTCATGTCTAGCCTCTTAACATTTCGAACTATTTTCACACCTCCCGCTTCGTGTTTCGAGGGACAACCTTCATTGGCACGTCTCGTCAAAACGAAGATCGTGCCTGCCCATTATGGGATTATCATCAATACGGTTTTGTGTAATCCAACCATGCCATTCGCATGACCCCTTGGGAACAGGCGAGTTTTAAGTCTTGAGGGGGGCACTTGATATTCACCGGCTATATAGGAGGGTAAAGATTCCTGTTTTTCCCCACGTCTTCTTCCATCTCCTGCCTTCCCATCTCCAAGATCCAGCGCCCGAACTTCAATCTTTCCCACTGCCACCAGCCTCCTTAGCCATGTGAAGATCTGGCTCAAAGGGCAAGTGAGAGGCCTCCTGTGTCACAGAGAAGGACAGCAAGGAGCTCCGCAGTGCGGGCTACTTGCCTGCGAATATCATGAACTGGCTTCACGACAAGGATCAGATCAGCCCTACTTCGGAGCCCGGTGAGAGGGTCGTGTTCATCCCCCATTTCCTTCGAGGTCTAGGGTTTCCCCTTCATCCTTTAGTCTAGGGCCTCATTGTCGGCGTTCTGGGAACAGGGGTCCCCAGACTTGCCTGCCTGCGGCCTGCGGCGTGGCTCAAAAGGGGGCCCAGCACGACCCATCTTCATCAACACAAACCCAAGACCCTCGCGAGGGGCCAAGCCTCGCGGGGCGGATGACGTGGAGCTTCCTCAGGCACGGCCTCATCAGGCTGGCTCGCTAGGAGGCGGAGAGATCAAGGCGGGGTACCTCACGAGGTGCCCGTGACGCAAGCCATGACGACCAAAGGCGCCAGGCGTGCGCCAGCCTCGCAGTGTCCTCCTTTCCTCTTTGGTGCAAAGGGAGCAAGCGCAGGTGAGAGCATCAAGCAAAGGCACCCGTTTCGGTGCAAGGAGACCAAGACCAGTGCAACGGCAGGAAGGAAGTCATTGTGGAGCCCAAGCCAGCGTCACCACCAGAGCCTTTGGCAGGCGAGGACCAACTTTAGTCAGGATAAGTGTACCAGATGTTCCCTTCAAAATGGAAAATTGTTGGCGCCCTTCCCGCTCAATATTTGGGAAGAGGCCCAGGACCTTTGCCTATAAATAGGACTAGCCAGCCATAGGGTAGGAGGAATCGAAATCGAAATCGGAGAGAGAATCGAGAAGAGAGAGAGAGAGAAGGGTGACTGAACTCCTCCTAGCAGTTCATCCCCTCAGCCAAGAACAAACCCTCGTGAAGCTGTTCTTCCTTGTATTGCTCATCATCATCAGCCCAAGAGGCAATCCACCACACCACACACTGGAGTAGGGGGTGACTGAACTCCTCCTAGCAGTTCATCCCCTCAGCCAAGAACAAACCCTCGTGAAGCTGTTCTTCCTTGTATTGCTCATCCTCATCAGCCCAAGAGGCAATCCACCACACCACACACTGGAGTAGGGTATTACACCACAACGGTGGCCCGAACCAGTATAAACCCTGTGTCTCTTGTGCTGTTCTTTCCATAGCTTAGATCTTAGCGAGGCGGAGGGGCGCAGGTAGGTAGAAGGCGAAATCTCCGCGCGCACCCCAGCGTTCGAACCTCAAGGGTCTGCCGGAACCCGAAATCCGACATTTGGCGCGCCAGGTAGGGGTTCGCCGGAATCCACCTTCTACCGCTTCGTGTCCCGTTGTGTCGTCATCACCATGTCCGGCGACCAGGCGGGCAACCCAGATCCTTGGGCAGTGTGGCCCGCCAGCGCGGAGCCGCTCGCCTCGGGCGACCCCATGCCCCAGGCAGCTCGTGGTCCGCAGGGCGCTGCGGGCCGCGGGCGACGCGGACAGGCTTCGACAACTCTCACACTGCGGCAGGCGCGGTCAGCAGCAAGGGCCTCCAATCACGCCGCGACCACGACACCGTACACCCGCCGGGAGCAGGCGAACTCGAGGGCCACGCTCACGGTGGCCCGAGAGCTGCTGCAGTGCAGGCTGCTGGAGGGCGGCCGCGACGTGCTGCTGGAGCGGGTGGCAGAGCTCCTGGGCTTCGCTGCCTCGGGGGCTCACCCCTTCTGCACCCAGCTCCCATCTCAAGCCCAGGGAGGCCCGCGCGGGGGCTCCGCGTGTGCCCACGGCCTCCAAGGCCACTCCAATGCCAGCGAAGCTGTCGGCACCGGACCGGCGGCGGCGCTGCCCCCGCTCCCGGTCCGCGAAGAAGAAGGACTCAACGCGACCCACGGCCCCAGTGGACAGCCGCGCTACCACCCCGCGGTGGGCGCGTCAAGCAGAGCTGCATGGCACGCGGAGCACTACGGCGTGGCCTTCGGGATGACGGCGCCAGAAGAATACGTGCCCCACATGATGGACCAAGGGCACCCTCACAAGGGGGAACAAGGCCTGCTCCTCAGCCCAAGCTGGGGGGACGAGGCGCCAGAAGCTGAGCTCTTCCAGGAGCCCCGGGACGGTCCCACCGGCCACGCTGGAGGCAGCGATCATGGATCGCAGTAGGTGCAGGTCGCCACAGCGAGCAGCTGCCCCGCTCCCACAGTCTCCTACCCCTCGGGAGGAGGGCGCAGGGGACTGCAGGAGAGAGCCGAGATCCAACATCACCACCGCAGCGTTCGGAGCAAGGTGTTCTCAGGAGGTAGGCTCTCTGCTGGGGAGGTGCCTCAGGGCCTGCCCCTGGCAGAGGACCCGTGGTCGTCGGGGGAACCGCTGGCGACCGTTCTACCCCATCGGCGGCGTCCTGGTTTCCGATCGTCGTTGATGGCACTAGAGTGTGGCGCAAGGCGGGGCCCTCGTCTGGCGATATGAAGCAAGGCCGGTACTTGTGAAGAAGGCCCAGTGCCTGTGAAGCTCGCCGCCCCGTGACACTCTCACGTAATAATGAGTGGGGCTGTACACACCCCGGAGTCTCAGGGGTGCCGGCCTCAGGCCCTGGGGCTCCCTCCCACGCCCAGTGGCAGCACTTAGCTCCGCGCTGGTGAGAAGACGTCCAAGACTAGATTAGGTGCCGGACGCGGCCTTTTGTCTGCTTTTATTGCTTTTCCCTTTGGTTGTCACTTTCCCCCGCTGGATTTAAGTTGGATTCGAATTTGAGATTTGCGTGTGTTCGGGGAAGGGGTGCTTAGTCTCGTTCGAGCAATTTCTCGCGTTTTGATTACCACTTTGCCTCAGCTGCCTCCCCTCGTGAGCCCCTTGCGAGCCGGGTCAGGCCCAGCTTGCACGCAGCCCAGACTGCCGCCGCCGCGTCCTCTCAGGAGGGATTTTTACTGCAGATCCTACGGATTCGATCAGGGATCACTCAGGACACCACAGCCTACCACAGGCTACCTCAGGGCCCGCACGGGACGAAGGTAAACTAGCCAACCAGCGCGTCTCTTAGCCAACCACTTGGCGCGGGCGCATGTGCAATGTAACATCTACTAATACAATGAACACAAGTTTTACATGAGGGGCTCCCCCTCCCAAAATGCTCTCGCAGCCATCAAGACAAAACCTGAGTTCTATTCATGCATGGTAAGGAAACAGGAACGATGCATGATCAGTCGGATAAATCTCCCAATGCATCCTTAGGAGCACCACCTGAACCGTTGCTGGCGTTGCTGAACTCGCCATCGCTGTCTGCATCACCGCCAGCGGCGTCAGGGCCGTTCACCACAGCGCCCTCGTCGGCAGCCACGATCACGCCGTCGTTGTCTGAAGCGAAGGCCCTGACAAGAGCATCCACATTGTCTTCCACCCAGTGCGCCAGGTCGTCTCGGACGGCCTGGGGGACTGGGGCGATGGCGGCGTCGAAATCGAAGTGGGGATCCATGTTCCAGAGATGGCTGAAGACGCGAGAAAAGGCGCGCCCGAGCAGGGCGCGACTCCTCTCCTCCACCAACCTGTCGGCCCTGACCGGCCGCGCCTCCAGCTGCGTCACCACATCTGTGAAGAACTGAAGGTTGCCGGCGTAGTTGACTGTGTGCGGCTCGCCAACAGCCGCCTCGCAGATGTTGCCCAAGGCTGTGTTGGCTCTCTCCCGGTGTCGGATTTTGGGTTCCGGCAGACCCTTAAGGTTCGAACACTGGGGTGCGCGCGGAGATTACGCCTTCTACCTCTCCGTCCTGCAAGGATCTAAACTAATGAAAGAACAGCACAAGAGAGACATGGTTTATACTAGTTTGGGCCACCGTTGTGGTGTAATACCCTACTCTAGTTTGTGGTGGGTGGATTGCCTCTTGGGGCTGATGATGATGAATAATACAAGGAAGAACAGCCTCGCGAGGGTCTGTTCTTGGCTGGGTGATGAACTGCTGGGAGGAGTTCAGCCACCTTTTTCTCTCTCTCTTTTTTACCGAACCGGGGGCCCCTTGCTGTGCGGGTGGCTAGTCCTATATATAGAGGCCCTGGTCCTCTTCCCAAATATTGAGCGGGAAGGGAGCCAACAATGGCGGGCTAATTTGAAGGGGGATAGCAAGCATCAACTATCCTGACAAAAGCAGTCTTCGCCTGCGCCAAGCTCTTGTGATGATGCCGTCTTGGGCTCCATGGTGACCTCCGTCTCGTAGTCCTTCTGGTCTTGGTCTTGTTGCACCGAAATGGCAACCTTTGTCTGATGCCTCGGTACTCAACGGCTGCGCTTGCCCCCTTTGCACCATAGAGCAAAGGAGGACGTTGTACGGGCTAGCACCCGCCTGGCGCCCCGCGTCGTCATGGCTTGCATCATGGGCACCTCGCGAGGTACCCCGCCTTGATCTCTCCGCCTCCTCGCGAGCCAGCCTGACGAGGCCATGCCTGAGGAGGGTCCACGTCGTCCGCCCTGCGAGGCTTGGCCCCTCGCGAGGGTCTTGAGTCTTGTGTTGATGAAGATGGGCCATGCTGGGGCCCTTTTGAGCCACGCCGCAGGCCGCAGGCAGGCAAGTCTGGGGACCCCCGTTCCCAGAACGCCGACAGTAGCCCCCGGGCCCAAGGCACACTCGGACTTGGCCGTGCCAAGAGGCGAAAGGGCAAGGGCGAAGCGCCACGGGCCCTAACAGCCTGCGGCCTTGGGCGCCACGTGGTGGTTGATGGAACGTGGGCGTCTCCGCTTCCCCACGACGCCTTGGCGCTCGTGCGAGTTGGGCAGGTCCCTGCATGCAAATCGTGTCATGATTACCTGTGATCGTGGAGGCCGGCGGTTGGCCTTCGCCGGCCATAAGTACGGAACTGCGCGTGCCCTTCCAGTTCATCCTCCCTTGCTTCTCCTTTTCCTCCATGGCCCCGTCGAGAAGGTTTTCAGCCGCCGAGAAGGGGAAGGCTTGTCGGGTTGAGCCCGCCTCTCCCCCACCCAAGCGCGGCCATGGGCGTCGTCGTAAGCATCCTGTGGCCACCACGGCAGCTCCCCGCGGTCGTGGAGGCGATCTCCGGCTCGGCGACGGGCGGATTGCTGCAGCCGGGGGGCGCACTCCGGCTGCACGTCCCCCCAGGCCGCATGTCCGTGCTGCTGAAGCGCTGCCGGAGTTTGTCGTGTGGTCGGCGGAGCCGACTAACACCCGGCTCCCTCTTCCTCGCTTCCTCCTCGGCGAGCTCCCGGCCGGCGCTCCGGGCGGCCTCTGGCTCCAGGCCGACGGTTGCTGCAGCCGTGCCTCATGGGTCTCCCTGGAGGTCTCCGCGGCCGGGAGCCTGTCCCTGGCCCGGGGCTGGCAGACGTTTGCCCGTGCGCGTGGCCTGAGCCGTCGGTGCAACCTTCACTTCAAGTTCGACAGCGACGCCACCCTCTTCGTCAGGGTGTTGGGAGAAGATGGTCGCCGCGCGGGGTGTTTCCCCGAGGGTGACGACCGTGGCTGGGAACCCAGCTCTGGTGACGATGGAGGGAGCAGCGCTCGCGCGGCTGGCGGCGTTCGGGGTTCCTCAAGCTTCTCCGGTTCTTCTTCAGGCGGTGACTCCTCTAGTGGTGGCCGCGATCAGCCTCCACGCCGTCGTGTCTGCTTGGGGGCGGCAACGTGTCTTCACGCCTCCGCGCCCTGGTGAAGCGCGAGAGGGAGTCCGCCTGAGCTCTGGAGGCAGCTCGGGCCTTCCCCTGGGTCGGCGGGAGGCGAGCCGCTCCGGATTTGTTCTTCCTTTTCCCTTTTTCCTGCGTAACAAAGACAATAGTGTGGAGCCCCGCGGGGGCGTGTTTGGGTTATTGCTTGTTAATCATCGTTTTGCTTTTGTTACCGTTCCTTCCGGCTGTGCGCCCGAGCGCGGATAGTTTCCGACCCCAGCCGTGAAGGGGGGGGCGACCGACCCAGGCCCTTTGTTTGTGTCGCGGTGCCCGTGGGGCACGGACTGGAGGGGTGCTCCTATAAGGGGCCCAGGTCGCGAACTCTTTGAACGACTAGGATAGGAACGCTCGCGAGGGCGCTCAACTGCTCCCTCTCGCGAGGCCTTGCGCGAAAGAAATCAAGGCAGGAGAGTGAAAAGCTGAAGAAACGCGAGCCAAAGATTGCAATAACTTCAATAAAACTTCAAATGCGAACAAACAAGCCAACTGCGGAAAGCAAATGAAAAAGCCGCGTCCGGCACCTAATCTAGTCTTTGATGTCTTCTCACCAGCGCGGAGCTAAGTGCTGCCACTGGGCGTGGGAGGGAGCCCCAGGGCCTGAGGCCGGCGCTCCTGAGACTCCGGGGCGTGTACAGCCCCACTCATTATTACGTGAGAGTGTCACGGGCGGCGAGCTTCACAGGCGTTGGCCTTCTTCACAGGCTCTGGGCCTTTCTTCTTAGGGGAAACGAGCTTCACAGGCATTCGCCTTCTTCACAGGCTCTGGGCCTTTCCAAAAAGGATGATCTTCACAGGCACTCGCCTTGCTTCACAGGCTCCGGGCCTTTTCCAAAAAGGATGATCTTCACAGGCACTCGCCTTGCTTCACAGGCTCTGGGCCTTTTCCAAAAAGGATGATCTTCACATGCACTCGCCTTGCTTCATAGGCTCCGGGCCTTTTCCAAAACGCGATAGCTTCACAGGCACTCGCCTTGCTTCACAGGCTCCGGGCCTTTTCCAAAACGCGATAGCTTCACATGCACTCGCCTTGCTTCACAGGCTCCGGGCCTTTTCCAAAACGCGATAGCTTCATAGGCACTCGCCTTGCTTCATAGGCTCCGGGCCTTTTCCAAAACGTGATAGCTTCACAGGCACTCGCCTTGCTTCACAGGCTCCGGGCCTTTTCAGGGGTAGAACCTCCGGAGGTGCTGGATGTTCCATGCATTCTGGACTGGCACTTGTAACACCCCGGATATAACTTTCCCAATTTGTACTCCAACTCTTGCCGTTTCCGGCGTTAAGTTATTTTATTTTCTCGGGTTTGGGTCTTTGTCTCCGTGTGTTGTTGTCGCTGTCATGCATCTCATATCATGTCATCATGTGCATTGCATTTGCATACGTGTTCGTCTAGTGCATTCGAGCGTTTTCCCCGTTGTCTGTTTTGCATTCCGGCGCTTCGTTCTCCTCCGGTGGTCATTTCTACCTTTCTTTCATGAGTGGGGATTAAACATTTCCGGATTGGACCGATACTTGCCAAGCGTCCTTGGTTTACTACCGGTAGACCGCCTGTCAAGTTTCGTATCATTTGGACTTCGTTTGATACTCCAACGGTTAACCGAGGGACCGAAAAGGCCTCGTGTGTGTTGCAGCCCAACACCCCTCCAATTTGGCCCAAAACCCACCTAACTCTGCTCCATCATCTAGAGCGTTTGATCACGATCGCGTGGCCGAAAACCGCACCCCATTTGGACTCTCCTAGCTCCCTCTACCTATAGAATAGCATCTCCCCCGAAATTTCCGGATCAAATCCACCCTAGACCTAGATCCCCCTCCTCTCCGCGCGGCCAGACGTGTCCGCCCGCCGCCGGACCAAAAATCCCGCCGCCACCGCCGCCACATGGCAGCCTCCCATTCGCCCGCGCCCGGTCCCTAGATCCCCGCGCCGCCCGGGCCCGGGAAGCCCGCAGCCGGCCCCCGAGGCCCATCCATCCGCCGCCCGCGCCTCCCTGCTCCCCGCCGAGCTCCGCCGCCTCCGCCGCGCCGCCGCCCGGCCGGACCACGCCGCTTCGCCGCGCCATCGCTGCCGCATCGCCGCGCCATCCCCGCCGCCTCGCCCGCCCGGCCGCGCCGCCTCGCCCACCGCCTCCACCGCCGCGCCCCTCGCCGCCCCTCGGGCCCCGTGCTCCGGCCGCCACTCCGGCGAGCCCCGGGCCGGCCTCCTCCTTCCTCCGGTGAGCTCCGGCATACAGGAACTCCGGCGAGCCCGGATCCAACCTCGGTTCGCGTGCCGGGTCTAACCGTAGATCCGGAGGTGTTTTTATTCTTCTAAGTCCCAAAATTTTCAGTTCAAGTGCTCATGTTCGTAGCTCCGTAACTTTGCATACGTAGCTCCAATTCATGCATATAGCATATCAAAATGTTCATCTCAGAGAGTGCATCATTTAATTCCATTGCATCATTTTCATTTGAGTTCATCTTGATGCCCGAAATGCTGTTAGAAGAGGGCTACTTGAGATTATTATCAGATCTGCTACTCCATTTATGTTTTTGTCATTTTTGCCATGATTATTGTGTGCATGCTATGCCCTATTGCTCTACATGTGTTTTGTTAAGGGTTTTGTCATCTTTCCAGAAGTGCAACCCATGTATTTTTGTGATGTGTGTGGTGACTTGTGCAAGCTTGCAAAGTGGTGCACTTGCTAATTCTGTTTTCAGGGACTTAGTAATTTCATAATTTCACTAAGTCCTAGAGCTGTTTATCTCATGATGCCATATGTTCATGTTGTTTCCTAGTGATCCGTGCCTCTTTTGAGGTTGATAAGTAAGGATGTTTTGTTAATATTGGAGTACTCGATCCATCCATGTCTTTGTTTGCAATTATGGAGCACCCTAGCTTGAGTCAACCGAGCTCTACTTTTGCTACTTTGTGAATCTGGGCAGATTGTCAACTTGTTTGCAATTTTGCCGGTGATGTTGTAGTTGATCCATGCATTCTATGCTATTGTTCTTGCCATGTCTAGCTTGCATTTTGTGCCTTCTTGATGGATGTATGCTTGTCTTGCCATGACTTTCTCTGTAGTGAGTGCATCGAGCTCGTAAACATGCCTACTTGAGTTGTATTTCAGCATGTGTCAGTTTTTCACTAAGTCTGAAAACTGATTATGTTTTTGCTATGTTCACATGCTTGCAATTGTATTTTCTGATCCCTTTGGCTCAAGGTCACTAAGGGATTTTTGTTAAGCTCTTTGAGTAGCTCCATGCCATGCTTTACTTTGCCATGTTCAGGTCCTATAACATGTAGTTTTGTGGCTCCGAAGAGGGCTACCTGATCTGAAATTCCAGACAAGTGTTAATTTCACTAAGTCTGAGATCTGTTTGCCATATGCATTTTTGCCAAGCTTGTTTGAACCTGTTAATGGATGAATTGGCCGTAGCTCAGTGGTAGACTTTTGTTAAGCATCTTGTGTGCATCCCTGCCATGTATTTTGTTGTCTTGTTCGGGTGCTGTAGCATGTTCATCTCATTGCATTTAGATGCCTACTTGCTGTAATCGCAGGCCGGTGTCATTTTTGAATCGCTTGCAATTTCCAAACCGTAACTCCGATTCCGACGTTCTTTATAACGTTTTCAAGCGATTTCATCTCATATTTCCAGTGGCACACTTGGTTTTCCAAGTGGAGTCCAGGTTCATGCATTTCCTGTCATATCTTGCATTTTGCATCCCTCATCGCATCCCGCATAGCATATCATCGCATCGTCTTGTTTGGTTCTTGCACGTGGTTGATTGTATCCTTGTTGCTTGTTTGTCTTGTTTGGGTAGAGCCGGGAGACGATTTCGCTAACGAGGAGCCTGTTGAGTTTGCTTTTGAGGATCCAGTCAACTCTGACAACTGTGCAGGCAAGATGATCATACCCTCGAAATCACTACTATCTTTGCTATGCTAGTTTGCTCGCTCTTTTGCTATGCCATTGCTACGATGCCTACACTTTGCCTTCAAGCCTCCCAAATTGCCATGTCAAACCTCTAACCCACCATTGTCCTAGCAAACCGTTGATTGGCTATGTTACCACTTGCTCAACCCCTCTTATAGCGTTGCTAGTTGCAGGTGAAGATTGGAAGGCAGTTCCTTGTTGGAATATTTATTTTACTTGTTGGGATATCATTATATTATCTTGTTATCTTAATGCATCTATACACTTGGTAAAGGGTGGAAGGCTCGGCCTCTCTCCTAGTGTTTTGTTCCACTCTTGCCGCCCCTAGTTTCCGTCATATCGGTGTTATGTTCCCGGATTTTGCGTTCCTTACGCGGTTGGGTTATAATGGGAACCCCTTGATATTTCGCCTTGATTAAAGCTTTTGCAGCAATGCCCAACCTTGGTTTTACCATTCTCCACCTAGCCTCTTTTCCCTTGGGTTTCCGGAGCCCGAGGGTCATCTTATTTAACCCCCCCGGGCCAGTGCTCCTCTGAGTGTTGGTCCGACCGAGTAGACTGCAGGGCCACCTCGGGGCAACTTGAGGGTTGGTTTTACTCGTAGGATGTCTCATCTGAGTGTGCCCTGAGAACGAGATATGTGCAGCTCCTATCAGGATTTGTCGGCACATTCGGGCGGTGTTGCTGGTCTTGTTTTAACCTGTTGAAGTGTCTTGAGTAACCGAGATACCGAGTCTGATCGGAACGTCTTGGGAGGAGGTCTATTCCTTTGTTGATCATGAGAGCTTGTCATGGGCTAAGTTGGGACTCCCCTGCAGGTATTTGAACTTTCGAAAGCCATGCCCGCGGTTATGGGCAGATGGGAATTTGTTAATGTCCGGTTGTAGATAACTTGAACCTTAATTAATTAAAATGAATCAACTGAGTGTGTTACCGTGATGGCCTCTTCTCGGCGGAGTCCGGGAAGCGGACACGGTGTTGGAGTAATGTTTGCGCAGGTTGCTCTCTAGTTTCTCGCTCGCGATTTGCCTCCTCTTCTCGCTCTCTTTTGCAAATAAGTTAGCCACCATACTTGCTAGTCGCTTGCTGCAGCTCCACTCATATTTTACCATGCCTTACCTATAAGTTTAAATAGTCTTGATCGCGAGGGTGCGAGATTGCTGAGTCCCTGTGGCTCACGGATTACTATTACACCAGATGCAGGGCCTGATGATTCCGCTCCAGGAGACGCGTATGAGCTCAAGTGGGAGTTCGACGAGGACTCTCAACATTACTATGTTTCCTTTCCCGATGATCAGTAGTGGTGCCCAGTTGGGGGTGAACGGGACCGTTGTCGCATGTTGGGTTCTCTTTTATTTTGGCACCGTAGTCGGGCCATGAGTGATTGGTTGATGTAATGTTATTTATGTACTTGATTGACGTGGCAAGTGTAAGCCAACTATGTTATCTCCCCTTTCATTATTATATTACATGGGATGTTGTGAAGATTGCCTAACTTGCGACATATGCCTTCAATGCGATTATGCCTCTAAGTCGTGCCTCGACACGTGGGAGATATAGTCGCATTGAGGGTGTTACAGCACTCCCTCCTGAGTCTCCAAGCGCGCGGAGCCGGGCCTGGAAACATGAAAAACCTTGAACGGGCCCTCCCACATGGGAGAGAGCTTGTGCAGTCCCTCCCTAGAGAGAACCCGCCTGAGCACGAGGTCTCCTACCTCGAGAGTCCTGTGAAGGACGTTGCGGCAGTGATATCACCGCAGCACTTGCTGGTACCTCGCCGCTCGCAGCGCGGCTTCTCGATGACGTTCCTTCCCCAGCACGAGGTCCATCCTCCGCATGGCGTCCTGCTGCGCCTTGTCGAACGCCAGGACCCGCGCGGAGCGACACCTGACTTCGTGAGGGAGGACTGCTTCTGCTCCGTAGACCAGGAAGAACGGGGTCTCTCCAGTCAGTTTGGTCGCAGTGGTGCGGATGGACCACAGCACAGACTAAAGCTCGTCGTACCAACCTCTGCCACAGGCCTCCAGCTTCTTCCTGAACGTCCTGGTCTTGAGGCCCCTCAGGACCTTCGCGTTGGCTCGCTCGGCCTGGCCGTTGCTTCGGGGGTGCGCCACTGAGACGTAGCATATCTGCGTTCCAAGGTTAGCACACTATGTTTTGAAGAGGTTACTGGTGAACTGCGAGCCGTTGTCCGTGATGATGTGATTCGGCACCCCGAACCGGCTTATGATGCCCTTGATGAACTTGACCGTGGAACCCGCGGGAATGGTGCGGACAGCCTCTACTTCAGCCCACTTGGTGAATTTGTCCATGGCAACGTAGAGGTAGCGGTAGCCCCCTGGCGCCCGAGGGAACGGGCCCAAGATGTCCAGCCCCCAGACTGCGAATGGCCACGAAAGGGGGATAGTCTACAAGCCTCCTGCTGGCTGATGGATCTGCTTGGCGTGGAACTGGCGGGCTTCACAAGCTTTCACTAGTTCCACGGCGTCGTTGAGCGCGGTGGGCCAATAAAACCCACTACGGAACGCCTTGCCGATGAGGGTCCGCGATGATGAATGATGTCCGCAGTCTCCGCCGTGTATATCTTCCAGTAGTTCCTTCCCTTGCTCCCTGGAGATGCAGCACAGGGATACATCGTTTGGTCACTTCCGGTAGAGCTCTCCGTCTTTGATGCAGTAAGCCGTGGCCTGGCGTGCCACTCGCTCCGCTTCCTCCTCCTTCTCCGGCAAGGTCCCTTGTGCTAAGTAGCTCTGGAGCTTCGTGATCCAACATCCCTCCTGAGGTTCCATCGTCAGGAGCAGGCGCGCTCCTGAGGCCGGACCACAGGTCGGAGCTCCTGAGGCAGGTGGCTGGGGGAGCTCTTCCCAGGGCTGAGTCGTGTTTGATAACATCGGCAGAGCTGAGGGCTTGAAGAGCCGCTCCTCGAAAACGCCAGGCTCCTGGGGTAACCGTCTGGATGCTCGTTTGGCGATGTCGTCGGCCTCCTGATTGGTGCCACGGGGCACATGCTGCAACTCCAACCCCCAGAATTGCTTCTCCATCTTGCGGACTTCCGCAAGGTAGGCTTCGATGAGCTCATCCTTCGGCTCGAACACCTTATTGGAGAAATTGACAAGGAGCTGTGAATCGCCCTTGATGGTGAGGCGTTTCACTCCCAGGGCAGCCGCGGCCTTCAAGCCCGCTATTAAACCTTCATACTCTGCTATGTTGTTGGAGACCTTTTCGCCTTGCTGGAAGCATAGTTGCACGGCGTAATAGAGCTTGTCCTGCGTGGGTGATATAAGCACCGCCCCAGCCCCTGCGCCATGCCTGGAGAACGCCCCATCGAAGTACATGACCCAGCCTTCTGGTGCCTCGCTTCCCGGGGATAGGGACCGATCCTCATCGGCCTTGAGGCCTGGCGCCTCCGTCCACTCTGCCACAAAATCCGCCAACGCTGCTCCCTTGATGACCCTGGTCGTGCTGAATTCGAGCTGAAATGCTTGCAGTTCTATGTTCCACTCAGCGACTCTTCCAGCTGAATTAGGGCTCCTGAGCACCCTCTTCAGGGGGTATGACAAGACGACCTTGATGGGGTGACCCTGAAAATAGTGCCGCAGCTTGCGCGAAGCCACCAGTAGCGCGAGGAGGAGTTTCTGAGGCATGGGGTACCGTGCTCTTGCATCCCGCAACACTGTGCTGACGAAGTACACTGGGTGCTCAACGAGATGGGGTGCGTCAGTGCTGGTGGTTCCTTCCGGAGACCGTGGCGCCCCTTGAGGCAAAGAGACCTCCTGAGACTGGCCATCTGGAAGGGGGGCCTCTTCCGCCCCCGGTGCGCCCCTCTGCGGCGGCTGATCCTCCTCAGCCGCGTTGGCGGCTTCTGTGGGCCCTCCTTGCCCCTGTTCTACCTTGTCCCGGGCTACTGCCGTGGTTTTGATTCGGCGCTCCTCTCTGACTGCCACCAAGGCCGCGCTGGCGGACTAGGGAGTGGCGGCGAGGTAAAGCACTAGGGGCTCCTGAGGGCGCGGAGCCACCATGACCGGTGGGCTGGTCAGGTAACTCTTAAGATCCTGGAATGCCTTGTCGGCCTCTTCAGTCCACTCGAAGGGCCCCTTCTTCTTCATTAGCTGGAAGAAGGGTAGGGCTCGTTCTCCCAGCTTGGAGATGAAGCGCCCTAGTGCGGTCACGCGCCCCGTGAGCTTCTGCATTTCTCTGAGGGTCTTTGGCGGGCTCATGTCTTCCACCGCCTTGACCTTCTCTGGGTTTGCCTCGATGCCTCGGTGGGACACGAGGAAACCCAGGAGCTTGCCCAAGGGGACTCCGAACACACACTTCTCCGGGTTGAGCCGTAGGTTCACTGCGTTCAGGCTCGCGAAGGTTTCCTCCAAGTCCTGTATCAGGGTTCCGGCCTCCCGAGACTTTACCACAATGTCATCGACGTAAGCTTCAACATTCTTCCCGAGCTGCGGGCCCAAGGTGATGTGCATCAGCTGCTGAAAGGTCGCCCCTGCGTTACGCAACCCGAATGGCATGCACGTGTAGCAGTATACCCCACACGGGGTCAGGAAGGCCGTCTTCTCGACGTCTTCTACCGCCATCTTGATCTGGTGATACCCAGAGAAGGCATCCAGGAAGCATAGCAGGTCGCATTCCGCAGTGGAATTGACGATCTGGTCGATGCAGGGGAGCGGGAACGGATCTTGTGGTCATGCCTTGTTGAGGTTGGTGAAGTCGACACACATACGCTCCTTCCCTCCCTTCTTTGGCACAACGACAGGGTTGGCCAACCAATCTGGGTATCGGACCTCGCGGATGACCCCAGCGGCCTCTAATTTGCGGGTCTCTTGGACGTTGAAGGCCTGCTTTTCTGTGCACTGCCGCCTGGCCTTCTGCTTCACAGGGCGCACATTGGGGCACACATTGAGGTGATGCTCGATTACACTCCTGGGGATCCCTGCCAATTGGTCCGGTTCCCAAGCGAATACCTTCTTGTTTGCACGCAGGAACCCGACCAGGGCCTCCTCCTGCTCGGGTTTGAGGTGGGCGCCTATGGTGAAAGTGGCGTTGGTGGACCCGTCCTCATCGACGGGTATCTGCTTGGTTTCTGCCTTGTCCTAGGTGAACAACTGCTTCTTCTTGGCGGGTGCAGCCCCCTTGGGCCCGGTGGTCTCCAGGTCGGCCGGCTGTGCCGACGCCGCCATCTTGAAGGCAAGCTTGAGCGCCCGCAGCGCGTCCCCGGTGTCTCCGTGCACAATGAGGACACCGCTGCTCCCGGGCATCTTCAAGAGGTTGTACGCCGAGTGCGTCGCGGCCATGAATTGGGCCAGCGCTGGGTAGCCGAGAATGGCGTTGTAGGGGAGGCCGATGGGGGCGATGTTCAAGTCAACTAGCTCCGTGCGGAAGTTGTCGTAGGTGCCGAAGGTCACGGGGAGCCGGATCTGCCCCAAGGAACTGGACGACTTGCCCCCGACGCCTGAGAAGGGCCGGCTGGGTTGCAGCCGTTCCAGGGGTATGCGGAGGAGTTTGAAGGCCTCGACCGAGAGCACGCTGAGGCCCGCGCCGCCATCAACGAGGGTTCTGGTGACGGCCACCTGGCAGATAGTGGGGGTGCACAACATGGGGAGCGCGCCCGAGTAGGCCGAGTTGGAGGGGTGGTCCTCTGAACTGAAGGTCAGGCCGGTCTCGGGCGCCATCCGATCCGGGGGAGCCCCCTGCCGCATGGAAGCGGTGCTGACCCGGCGGACGAACGACTTGACGTGGTGACTTGTGGGCGGCGCCTGTGAGCCACCCAGGAGGGCTGCGATGACCGGGGGTGTTGGTGTAGCGCGAGGGGGCGGCGCAGGAGAGCCCCCCGCGGCGCACGCGAGCTCGGCAACGCGGTCGAGCCATTCCCCATAGACGTCGTCGGCGGGGCGGCAACGCAGGAGCTCGTTTGCCGCGAGGAGCGCAGCTCGAGCCTCCAAGGGGGCGCGGAGCGCGCGGGACGAAGAACCAGCCGGGGCGAGCGATGGAGTAGCGGTGCGGCCGTCTTGGTGCACGGATGGATGCTGAGACGACGCCTGCTACTCGCCCCCCGCCGGGCCGGTGGCGGCGTTGATGGCGGGCGACGGGGAACGACGAGGACGTCCGCCAACGGGTGCCGTCCGGGCGACGCAGGAAACGATGGCGGCCCAGTGCTCGGCGCGGGCCCGACAAGCGTCGGACATGGATGCGACAGGCGGAGGAGAATGTGGCGGTGGAAGACGAATTCCGGCGCACCCCTACCTGGCGCGCCAAATGTCGGATTTGGGGTTCCGGCAGACCCTTAAGGTTCGAACACTGGGGTGCGCGCGGAGATTACGCCTTCTACCTCTCCGTCCCGCAAGGATCTAAACTAACGAAAGAACATCACAAGAGACACAGGGTTTATACTAGTTCGGGCCACCGTTGTGGTGTAATACCCTACTCTAGTTTGTGGTGGGTGGATTGCCTCTTGGCGCTGATGATGATGAATAATACAAGGAAGAACAGCCTCGCGAGGGTCTGTTCTTGGCTGGGTGATGAACTGCTGGGAGGAGTTCAGCCACCTTTTTCTCTCTCTCTTTTTTACCGAACCGGGGGCCCCTTGCTGTGCGGGTGGCTAGTCCTATATATAGAGGCCCTGGTCCTCTTCCCAAATATTGAGCGGGAAGGGAGCCAACAATGGCGGGCTAATTTGAAGGGGGACAGCAAGCATCAACTATCCTGACAAAAGCAGTCTTCGCCTGCGCCAAGCTCTTGTGATGATGCTGTCTTGGGCTCCATGGTGACCTCCGTCTCGTAGTCCTTCTGGTCTTGGTCTTGTTGCACCGAAATGGCAACCTTTGTCTGATGCCTCGGTACTCAACGGCTGCGCTTGCCCCCTTTGCACCATAGAGCAAAGGAGGACGCTGTACGGGCTAGCACCCGCCTGGCGCCCCGCGTCGTCATGGCTTGCATCATGGGCACCTCGCGAGGTACCCCGCCTTGATCTCTCCGCCTCCTCGCGAGCCAGCCTGACGAGGCCACGCCTGAGGAGGGTCCACGTCGTCCGCCCTGCGAGGCTTGGCCCCTCGCGAGGGTCTTGAGTCTTGTGTTGATGAAGATGGGCCATGCTGGGGCCCTTTTGAGCCACGCCGCAGGCCGCAGGCAGGCAAGTCTGGGGACCCCCGTTCCCAGAACACCGACAGTAGCCCCCGGACCCAAGGCACACTCGGACTTGGCCGTGCCAAGAGGCGAAAGGGCAAGGGCGAAGCGCCACGTGCCCTAACAGCCTGCGGCCTTGGGCGCCACGTGGTGGTTGATGGAACGTGGGCGTCTCCGCTTCCCCACGATGCCTTGGCGCTCGTGCGAGTTGGGCAGGTCCCTGCATGCAAATCGTGTCATGATTACCTGTGATCGTGGAGGCCGGCGGTTGGCCTTCGCCGGCCATAAGTACGGAACTGCGCGTGCCCTTCCAGTTCATCCTCCCTTGCTTCTCCTTTTCCTCCATGGCCCCGTCGAGAAGGTTTTCAGCCGCCGAGAAGGGGAAGGCTTGCCGGGTTGAGCCCGCCTCTCCCCCACCCAAGCGCGGCCATGGGCGTCCTCGTAAGCATCCTGTGGCCACCACGGCGGCTCCCCGCGGTCGTGGAGGCGATCTCCAGCTCGGCGACGGGCGGATTGCTGCAGCCGGGGGGCGCACTCCGGCTGCACGTCCCCCCAGGCCGCATGTCCGTGCTGCTGAAGCGCTGCCGGAGTTTGTCGTGTGGTCGGCGGAGCCGACTAACACCCGGCTCCCTCTTCCTCGCTTCCTCCTCGGCGAGCTCCCGGCCGGCGCTCCGGGCGGCCTCTGGCTCCAGGCCGACGGTTGCTGCAGCCGTGCCTCATGGGTCTCCCTGGAGGTCTCCGCGGTCGGGAGCCTGTCCCTGGCCCGGGGCTGGCAGACGTTTGCCCGTGCGCGTGGCCTGAGCCGTCGGTGCAACCTTCACTTCAAGTTCGACGGCGACGCCACCCTCTTCGTCAGGGGGTTGGGAGAAGATGGTCGCCGCGCGGGGTGTTTCCCCGAGGGTGACGACCGCGGCTGGGAACCTAGCTCTGGTGACGATGGAGGGAGCAGCGCTCGCGCGGCTGGCGGCGTTCGGGGTTCCTCAAGCTTCTCCGGTTCTTCTTCAGGCGGTGACTCCTCTAGTGGTGGCCGCGATCAGCCTCCACGCCGTCGTGTCTGCTTGGGGGCGGCAACATGTCTTCACGCCTCCGCGCCCTGGTGAAGCGCGAGAGGGAGTCCGCCTGAGCTCCGGAGGCAGCTCGGGCCTTCCCCTGGGCCGGCGGGAGGCGAGCCGCTCCAGATTTGTTCTTCCTTTTCCCTTTTTCCTGCGTAACAAAGACAATAGTGTGGAGCCCCGCGGGGGCGTGTTTGGGTTATTGCTTGTTAATCATCGTTTTGCTTTTGTTACCGTTCCTTCCGGCTGTGCGCCCGAGCGCGGATAGTTTCCGACCCCAGCCATGAAGGGGGGGGGCGACCGACCCAGGCCCTTTGTTTGTGTCGCGGTGCCCGTGGGGCACGGACTGGAGGGGTGCTCCTATAAGGGGCCCAGGTCGCGAACTCTTTGAACGACTAGGATAGGAACGCTCGCGAGGGCGCTCAACTGCTCCCTCTCGCGAGGCCTTGCGCGAAAGAAATCAAGGCAGGAGAGTGAAAAGCTGAAGAAACGCGAGCCAAAGATGGCAATAACTTCAATAAAACTTCAAATGCGAACAAACAAGCCAACTGCGGAAAGCAAATGAAAAAGCCGCGTCCGGCACCTAATCTAGTCTTTGATGTCTTCTCACCAGCGCGGAGCTAAGTGCTGCCACTGGCGTGGGAGGGAGCCCCAGGGCCTGAGGCCGGCGCTCCTGAGACTCCGGGGCGTGTACAGCCCCACTCATTATTACGTGAGAGTGTCACGGGCGGCGAGCTTCACAGGCGTTGGCCTTCTTCACAGGCTCTGGGCCTTTCTTCTTAGGGGAAACGAGCTTCACAGGCATTCGCCTTCTTCACAGGCTCTGGGCCTTTCCAAAAAGGATGATCTTCACAGGCACTCGCCTTGCTTCACAGGCTCCGAGCCTTTTCCAAAAAGGATGATCTTCACAGGCACTCGCCTTGCTTCACAGGCTCTGGGCCTTTTCCAAAAAGGATGATCTTCACATGCACTCGCCTTGCTTCATAGGCTCCGGGCCTTTTCCAAAACGCGATAGCTTCACAGGCACTCGCCTTGCTTCACAGGCTCCGGGCCTTTTCCAAAACGCGATAGCTTCACATGCACTCGCCTTGCTTCACAGGCTCCGGGCCTTTTCCAAAACGCGATAGCTTCATAGGCACTCGCCTTGCTTCATAGGCTCCGGGCCTTTTCCAAAACGTGATAGCTTCACAGGCACTCGCCTTGCTTCACAGGCTCCGGGCCTTTTCAGGGGTAGAACCTCCGGAGGTGCTGGATGTTCCATGCATTCTGGACTGGCACTTGTAACACCCCGGATATAACTTTCCCAATTTGTACTCCAACTCTTGCCGTTTCCGGCGTTAAGTTATTTTATTTTCTCGGGTTTGGGTCTTTGTCTCCGTGTGTTGTTGTCGCTGTCATGCATCTCATATCATGTCATCATGTGCATTGCATTTGCATACGTGTTCGTCTAGTGCATTCGAGCGTTTTCCCCGTTGTCTGTTTTGCATTCCGGCGCTTCGTTCTCCTCCGGTGGTCATTTCTACCTTTCTTTCATGAGTGGGGATTAAACATTTCCGGATTGGACCGATACTTGCCAAGCGTCCTTGGTTTACTACCGGTAGACCGCCTGTCAAGTTTCGTATCATTTGGACTTCGTTTGATACTCCAACGGTTAACCGAGGGACCGAAAAGGCCTCGTGTGTGTTGCAGCCCAACACCCCTCCAATTTGGCCCAAAACCCACCTAACTCTGCTCCATCATCTAGAGCGTTTTATCACGATCGCGTGGCTGAAAACCGCACCCCATTTGGACTCTCCTAGCTCCCTCTACCTATAGAATAGCATCTCCCCCGAAATTTCCGGACCAAATCCACCCTAGACCTAGATCCCCCTCCTCTCCGCGCGGCCAGACGTGTCCGCCCGCCGCCGGACCAAAAATCCCGCCGCCACCGCCGCCACATGGCAGCCTCCCATTCGCCCGCGCCCGGTCCCTAGATCCCCGCGCCGCCCGGGCCCGGGAAGCCCGCAGCCGGCCCCCGAGGCCCATCCATCCGCCGCCCGCGCCTCCCTGCTCCCCGCCGAGCTCCGCCGCCTCCGCCGCGCCGCCGCCCGGCCGGACCACGCCGCTTCGCCACGCCATCGCTGCCGCATCGCCGCGCCATCCCCGCCGCCTCGCCCGCCCGGCCGCGCCGCCTCGCCCACCGCCTCCACCGCCGCGCCCCTCGCCGCCCCTCGGGCCCCGTGCTCCGGCCGCCACTCCGGCGAGCCCCGGGCCGGCCTCCTCCTTCCTCCGGTGAGCTCCGGCATACAGGAACTCCGGCGAGCCCGGATCCAACCTCGGTTCGCGTGCCGGGTCTAACCGTAGATCCGGAGGTGTTTTTATTCTTCTAAGTCCCAAAATTTTCAGTTCAAGTGCTCATGTTCGTAGCTCCGTAACTTTGCATACGTAGCTCCAATTCATGCATATAGCATATCAAAATGTTCATCTCAGAGAGTGCATCATTTAATTCCATTGCATCATTTTCATTTGAGTTCATCTTGATGCCCGAAATGCTGTTAGAAGAGGGCTACTTGAGATTATTATCAGATCTGCTACTCCATTTATGTTTTTGTCATTTTTGCTATGATTATTGTGTGCATGCTATGCCCTATTGCTCTACATGTGTTTTGTTAAGGGTTTTGTCATCTTTCCAGAAGTGCAACCCATGTATTTTTGTGATGTGTGTGGTGACTTGTGCAAGCTTGCAAAGTGGTGCACTTGCTAATTCTGTTTTTAGGGACTTAGTAATTTCATAATTCACTAAGTCCTAGAGCTGTTTATCTCATGATGCCATATGTTCATGTTGTTTCCTAGTGATCCGTGCCTCTTTTGAGGTTGATAAGTAAGGATGTTTTGTTAATATTGGAGTACTCGATCCATCCATGTCTTTGTTTGCAATTATGGAGCACCCTAGCTTGAGTCAACCGAGCTCTACTTTTGCTACTTTGTGAATCTGGGCAGATTGTCAACTTGTTTGCAATTTTGCCGGTGATGTTGTAGTTGATCCATGCATTCTATGCTATTGTTCTTGCCATGTCTAGCTTGCATTTTGTGCCTTCTTGATGGATGTATGCTTGTCTTGCCATGACTTTCTCTGTAGTGAGTGCATCGAGCTCGTAAACATGCCTACTTGAGTTGTATTTCAGCATGTGTCAGTTTTTCACTAAGTCTGAAAACTGATTATGTTTTTGCTATGTTCACATGCTTGCAATTGTATTTTCTGATCCCTTTGGCTCAAGGTCACTAAGGGATTTTTGTTAAGCTCTTTGAGTAGCTCCATGCCATGCTTTACTTTGCCATGTTCAGGTCCTATAACATGTAGTTTTGTCGCTCCGAAGAGGGCTACCTGATCTGAAATTCCAGACAAGTGTTAATTTCACTAAGTCTGAGATCTGTTTGCCATATGCATTTTTGCCAAGCTTGTTTGAACCTGTTAATGGATGAATTGGCCGTAGCTCAGTGGTAGACTTTTGTTAAGCATCTTGTGTGCATCCCTGCCATGTATTTTGTTGTCTTGTTCGGGTGCTGTAGCATGTTCATCTCATTGCATTTAGATGCCTACTTGCTGTAATCGCAGGCCGGTGTCATTTTTGAATCGCTTGCAATTTCCAAACCGTAACTCCGATTCCGACGTTCTTTATATCGTTTTCAAGCGATTTCATCTCATATTTCCAGTGGCACACTTGGTTTTCCAAGTGGAGTCCAGGTTCATGCATTTCCTGTCATATCTTGCATTTTGCATCCCTCATCGCATCCCGCATAGCATATCATCGCATCGTCTTGTTTGGTTCTTGCACGTGGTTGATTGTATCCTTGTTGCTTGTTTGTCTTGTTTGGGTAGAGCCGGGAGACGATTTCGCTAACGAGGAGCCTGTTGAGTTTGCTTTTGAGGATCCAGTCAACTCTGACAACTGTGCAGGCAAGATGATCATACCCTCGAAATCACTACTATCTTTGCTATGCTAGTTTGCTCGCTCTTTTGCTATGCCATTGCTACGATGCCTACACTTTGCCTTCAAGCCTCCCAAATTGCCATGTCAAACCTCTAACCCACCATTGTCCTAGCAAACCGTTGATTGGCTATGTTACCACTTGCTCAGCCCCTCTTATAGCGTTGCTAGTTGCAGGTGAAGATTGGAAGGCAGTTCCTTGTTGGAATATTTATTTTACTTGTTGGGATATCATTATATTATCTTGTTATCTTAATGCATCTATACACTTGGTAAAGGGTGGAAGGCTCGGCCTCTCTCCTAGTGTTTTGTTCCACTCTTGCCGCCCCTAGTTTCCGTCATATCGGTGTTATGTTCCCGGATTTTGCGTTCCTTACGCGGTTGGGTTATAATGGGAACCCCTTGATATTTCGCCTTGATTAAAGCTTTTGCAGCAATGCCCAACCTTGGTTTTACCATTCTCCACCTAGCCTCTTTTCCCTTGGGTTTCCGGAGCCCGAGGGTCATCTTATTTAACCCCCCCGGGCCAGTGCTCCTCTGAGTGTTGGTCCGACCGAGTAGACTGTAGGGCCACCTCGGGGCAACTTGAGGGTTGGTTTTACTCGTAGGATGTCTCATCTGAGTGTGCCCTGAGAACGAGATATGTGCAGCTCCTATCAGGATTTGTCGGCACATTCGGGCGGTGTTGCTGGTCTTGTTTTAACCTGTCGAAGTGTCTTGAGTAACCGAGATACCGAGTCTGATCGGAACGTCTTGGGAGGAGGTCTATTCCTTTGTTGATCATGAGAGCTTGTCATGGGCTAAGTTGGGACTCCCCTGCAGGTATTTGAACTTTCGAAAGCCATGCCCGCGGTTATGGGCAGATGGGAATTTGTTAATGTCCGGTTGTAGATAACTTGAACCTTAATTAATTAAAATGAATCAACTGAGTGTGTTACCGTGATGGCCTCTTCTCGGCGGAGTCCGGGAAGCGGACACGGTGTTGGAGTAATGTTTGCGCAGGTTGCTCTCTAGTTTCTCGCTCGCGATTTGCCTCCTCTTCTCGCTCTCTTTTGCAAATAAGTTAGCCACCATACTTGCTAGTCGCTTGCTGCAGCTCCACTCATATTTTACCATGCCTTACCTATAAGTTTAAATAGTCTTGATCGCGAGGGTGCGAGATTGCTGAGTCCCTGTGGCTCACGGATTACTATTACACCAGATGCAGGGCCTGATGATTCCGCTCCAGGAGACGCGTATGAGCTCAAGTGGGAGTTCGACGAGGACTCTCAACATTACTATGTTTCCTTTCCCGATGATCAGTAGTGGTGCCCAGTTGGGGGTGAACGAGACCGTTGTCGCATGTTGGGTTCTCTTTTATTTTGGCGCCGTAGTCGGGCCATGAGTGATTGGTTGATGTAATGTTATTTATGTACTTGATTGACGTGGCAAGTGTAAGCCAACTATGTTATCTCCCCTTTCATTATTATATTACATGGGATGTTGTGAAGATTGCCTAACTTGCGACATATGCCTTCAATGCGATTATGCCTCTAAGTCGTGCCTCGACACGTGGGAGATATAGTCGCATTGAGGGTGTTACAGCACTCCCTCCTGAGTCTCCAAGCGCGCGGAGCCGGGCCTGGAAACATGAAAAACCTTGAACGGGCCCTCCCACATGGGAGAGAGCTTGTGCAGTCCCTCCCTAGAGAGAACCCGCCTGAGCACGAGGTCTCCTACCTCGAGAGTCCTGTGAAGGACGTTGCGGCAGTGATATCACCGCAGCACTTGCTGGTACCTCACCGCTCGCAGCGCGGCTTCTCGATGACGTTCCTTCCCCAGCACGAGGTCCATCCTCCGCATGGCGTCCTGCTGCGCCTTGTCGAACGCCAGGACCCGCGCGGAGCGACACCTGACTTCGTGAGGGAGGACTGCTTCTACTCCGTAGACCAGGAAGAACGGGGTCTCTCCAGTCAGTTTGGTCGCAGTGGTGCGGATGGACCACAGCACAGACTAAAGCTCGTCGTACCAACCTCTGCCACAGGCCTCCAGCTTCTTCCTGAACGTCCTGGTCTTGAGGCCCCTCAGGACCTTCGCGTTGGCTCGCTCGGCCTGGCCGTTGCTTCGGGGGTGCGCCACTGAGACGTAGCATATCTGCGTTCCAAGGTTAGCACAATATGTTTTGAAGAGGTTACTGGTGAACTGCGAGCCGTTGTCCGTGATGATGCGATTCGGCACCCCGAACCGGCTTATGATGCCCTTGATGAACTTGACCGTGGAACCCGCGGGAATGGTGCGGACAGCCTCTACTTCAGCCCACTTGGTGAATTTGTCCATGGCAACGTAGAGGTAGCGGTAGCCCCCTGGCGCCCGAGGGAACGGGCCCAAGATGTCCAGCCCCCAGACTGCGAATGGCCACGAAAGGGGGATAGTCTACAAGCCTCCTGCTGGCTGATGGATCTGCTTGGCGTGGAACTGGCAGGCTTCACAAGCTTTCACTAGTTCCACGGCGTCGTTGAGCGCGGTGGGCCAATAAAACCCACTACGGAACGCCTTGCCGATGAGGGTCCGCGATGATGAATGATGTCCGCAGTCTCCGCTGTGTATATCTTCCAGTAGTTCCTTCCCTTGCTCCCTGGAGATGCAGCACAGGGATACATCGTTTGGTCACTTCCGGTAGAGCTCTCCATCTTTGATGCAGTAAGCCGTGGCCTGGCGTGCCACTCGCTCTGCTTCCTCCTCCTTCTCCGGCAAGGTCCCTTGCGCTAAGTAGCTCTGGAGCTTCGTGATCCAACATCCCTCCTGAGGTTCCATCGTCAGGAGCAGGCGCGCTCCTGAGGCCGGACCACAGGTCGGAGCTCCTGAGGCAGGTGGCTGGGGGAGCTCTTCCCAGGGCTGAGTCGTGTTTGATAACATCGGCAGAGCTGAGGGCTTGAAGAGCCGCTCCTCGAAAACGCCAGGCTCCTGGGGTAACCGTCTGGACGCTCGTTTGGCGATGTCGTCGGCCTCCTGATTGGTGCCACGGGGCACATGCTGCAACTCCAACCCCCAGAATTGCTTCTCCATCTTGCGGACTTCCGCAAGGTAGGCTTCGATGAGCTCATCCTTCGGCTCGAACACCTTATTGGAGAAATTGACAAGGAGCTGTGAATCGCCCTTGATGGTGAGGCGTTTCACTCCCAGGGCAGCCGCGGCCTTCAAGCCCGCTATTAAACCTTCATACTCTGCTATGTTGTTGGAGACCTTTTCGCCTTGCTGGAAGCATAGTTGCACGGCGTAATAGAGCTTGTCCTGCGTGGGTGATATAAGCACCGCCCCAGCCCCTGCGCCATGCCTGGAGAACGCCCCATCGAAGTACATGACCCAGCCTTCTGGTGCCTCGCTTCCCGGGGATAGGGACCGATCCTCATCGGCCTTGAGGCCTGGCGCCTCCGTCCACTCTGCCACAAAATCCGCCAACGCTGCTCCCTTGATGACCCTGGTCGTGCTGAATTCGAGCTGAAATGCTTGCAGTTCTATGTTCCACTCAGCGACTCTTCCAGCTGAATTAGGGCTCCTGAGCACCCTCTTCAGGGGGTATGACGAGACGACCTTGATGGGGTGACCCTGAAAATAGTGCCGCAGCTTGCGCGAAGCCACCAGTAGCGCGAGGAGGAGTTTCTGAGGCATGGGGTACCGTGCTCTTGCATCCCGCAACACTGTGCTGACGAAGTACACTGGGTGCTCAACGAGATGGGGTGCGTCAGTGCTGGTGGTTCCTTCCGGAGACCGTGGCGCCCCTTGAGGCAAAGAGACCTCCTGAGACTGGCCATCTGGAAGGGGGGCCTCTTCCGCCCCCGGTGCGCCCCTCTGCGGCGGCTGATCCTCCTCAGCCGCGTTGGCGGCTTCTGTGGGCCCTCCTTGCCCCTGTTCTACCTTGTCCCGGGCTGCTGCCGTGGTTTTGATTCGGCGCTCCTCTCTGACTGCCACCAAGGCCGCGCTGGCGGACTAGGGAGTGGCGGCGAGGTAAAGCACTAGGGGCTCCTGAGGGCGCGGAGCCACCATGACCGGTGGGCTGGTCAGGTAACTCTTAAGATCCTGGAATGCCTTGTCGGCCTCTTCAGTCCACTCGAAGGGCCCCTTCTTCTTCATTAGCTGGAAGAAGGGTAGGGCTCGTTCTCCCAGCTTGGAGATGAAGCGCCCTAGTGCGGTCACGCGCCCCGTGAGCTTCTGCATTTCTCTGAGGGTCTTTGGCGGGCTCATGTCTTCCACCGCCTTGACCTTCTCTGGGTTTGCCTCGATGCCTCGGTGGGACACGAGGAAACCCAGGAGCTTGCCCAAGGGGACTCCGAACACACACTTCTCCGGGTTGAGCCGTAGGTTCACTGCGTTCAGGCTCGCGAAGGTTTCCTCCAAGTCCTGTATCAGGGTCCCGGCCTCCCGAGACTTTACCACAATGTCATCGACGTAAGCTTCAACATTCTTCCCGAGCTGCGGGCCCAAGGTGATGTGCATCAGCTGCTGAAAGGTCGCCCCTGTGTTACGCAGCCCGAATGGCATGCACGTGTAGCAGTATACCCCACACGGGGTCAGGAAGGCCGTCTTCTCGACGTCTTCTACCGCCATCTTGATCTGGTGATACCCAGAGAAGGCATCCAGGAAGCATAGCAGGTCGCATTCCGCAGTGGAATTGACGATCTGGTCGATGCAGGGGAGCGGGAACGGATCTTGTGGTCATGCCTTGTTGAGGTTGGTGAAGTCGACACACATACGCTCCTTCCCTCCCTTCTTTGGCACAACGACAGGGTTGGCCAACCAATCTGGGTATCGGACCTCGCGGATGACCCCAGCGGCCTCTAATTTGCGGGTCTCTTGGACGTTGAAGGCCTGCTTTTCCGTGCACTGCCGCCTGGCCTTCTGCTTCACAGGGCGCACATTGGGGCACACATTGAGGTGATGCTCGATTACACTCCTGGGGATCCCTGCCAATTGGTCCGGTTCCCAAGCGAATACCTTCTTGTTTGCACGCAGGAACCCGACCAGGGCCTCCTCCTGCTCGGGTTTGAGGTGGGCGCCTATGGTGAAAGTGGCGTTGGTGGACCCGTCCTCATCGACGGGTATCTGCTTGGTTTCTGCCTTGTCCTAGGTGAACAACTGCTTCTTCTTGGCGGGTGCAGCCCCCTTGGGCCCGGGGGTCTCCAGGTCGGCCGGCTGTGCCGACGCCGCCATCTTGAAGGCAAGCTTGAGCGCCCGCAGCGCGTCCCCGGTGTCTCCGTGCACAATGAGGACACCGCTGCTCCCGGGCATCTTCAAGAGGTTGTACGCCGAGTGCGTCGCGGCCATGAATTGGGCCAGCGCTGGGTAGCTGAGAATGGCGTTGTAGGGGAGGCCGATGGGGGCGATGTTCAAGTCAACTAGCTCCGTGCGGAAGTTGTCGTAGGTGCCGAAGGTCACGGGGAGCCGGATCTGCCCCAAGGAACTGGACGACTTGCCCCCGACGCCTGAGAAGGGCCGGCTGGGTTGCAGCCGTTCCAGGGGTATGCGGAGGAGTTTGAAGGCCTCGACCGAGAGCACGCTAAGGCCCGCGCCGCCATCAACGAGGGTTCTGGTGACGGCCACCTGGCAGATAGTGGGGGTGCACAACATGGGGAGCGCGCCCGAGTAGGCCGAGTTGGAGGGGTGGTCCTCTGAACTGAAGGTCAGGCCGGTCTCGGGCGCCATCCGATCTGGGGGAGCCCCCTGCCGCATGGAAGCGGTGCTGACCCGGCGGACGAACGGCTTGACGTGGTGACTTGTGGGCGGCGCCTGTGAGCCACCCAGGAGGGCTGCGATGACCGGGGGTGTTGGTGTAGCGCGAGGGGGCGGCGCAGGAGAGCCCCCCGCGGCGCGCGCGAGCTCGGCAACGCGGTCGAGCCATTCCCCATAGACGTCGTCGGCGGGGCGGCAACGCAGGAGCTCGTTTGCCGCGAGGAGCGCAGCTCGAGCCTCCAAGGGGGCGCGGAGCGCGCGGGACGAAGAACCAGCCGGGGCGAGCGATGGAGTAGCGGTGCGGCCGTCTTGGTGCACGGATGGATGCTGAGACGACGCCTGCTACTCGCCCCCCGCCGGGCCGGTGGCGGCGTTGATGGCGGGCGACGGGGAACGACGAGGACGTCCGCCGACGGGTGCCGTTCGGGCGACGCAGGAAACGATGGCGGCCCGGTGCTCGGCGCGGGCCCGACAAGCGTCGGACATGGATGCGACGGGCGGAGGAGAATGTGGCGGTGGAAGACGAATTCCGGCGCACCCCTACCTGGCGCGCCAAATGTCGGATTTGGGGTTCCGGCAGACCCTTAAGGTTCGAACACTGGGGTGCGCGCGGAGATTACGCCTTCTACCTCTCCGTCCCGCAAGGATCTAAACTAACGAAAGAACAGCACAAGAGACACAGGGTTTATACTAGTTCGGGCCACCGTTGTGGTGTAATACCCTACTCTAGTTTGTGGTGGGTGGATTGCCTCTTGGCGCTGATGATGATGAATAATACAAGGAAGAACAGCCTCGCGAGGGTCTGTTCTTGGCTGGGGCGATGAACTGCTGGGAGGAGTTCAACCACCTTTTTCTCTCTCTCTCTCTATTTTACCGAACCGGGGGGCCCCTTGTTGTGCGGGTAGCTAGTCCTATTTATAGAGGCCCTGGTCCTCTTCCCAAATATTGAGCGGGAAGGGAGCCAATAATGGCGGGCTAATTTGAAGGGGGACAGCAAGCATCAACTATCCTGACAAAAGCAGTCTTCGCCTGCGCCAAGCTCTGGTGATGACGCCGTTGGGCTCCATGGTGACCTCCGTCTCGTAGTCCTTCTGGTCTTGGTCTTGTTGCACCGAAATGGCAACCTTTGTCTGATGCCTCGGTACTCCGCAGCTGCACTTGCCCCCTTTGCACCAAAGAGGAAAGGAGGATGCTGCGCGGGCTGGCACCCGCCTGGCGCCCCGCATCGTCATGGCTTGCGTCACGGGCGCCTCGCGAGGTACCCCGCCTTGATCTCTCCGCCTCCTCGTGAGCCAGCCTGACGAGGCCGCACCTGAGGAGGGTCCATGTCGTCCGCCCCGCGAGGCTTGGCCCCTTGCGAGGGTCTTGAGTCTTGTGTTGATGAAGATGGGCCGTGCTGGGCCCCTTTTGAGCCACGCCGCAGGCCGCAGGCAGGCAAGTCTGGGGACCCCCGTTCCCAGAACACCGACACCCAGAGCGTGGTGAGCATGGGGCCGTGCTCATGCTCCAGGATCCGCCGCTGACGTATCTCATCCGCATTCTGGTGCGCGACGACCTCAGCCTCCTCCACCCGCTGGCGTAGAAGGAGCACCTCGGCCTGCGAGGTGGTTGACTCCCCTTGCGCTACCTCGAGGGCGGCCCGAAAAGCATCGGCCCGCCGCGTCGCTTCCTCCAGCTTGGCCCTCAAGGCAGCAGTCCTACCTTCAGCCTTGGCTCGGATCAACCCCAGCCTCTCCTCGAACTCGTGCTCGAGGTTCAAGCGCGCCATCACCACCCGATGTCTGACCTCCTCCAGGACACGGGCTTCCCGTGCAGCGACATCATCCTCCGCCTGCGTCACCAAGCGCTCCCTCGTCTCCAGACGCTCGTACTCGCGGGTACGTTCAGCGGCTTCCAGCGTTAGTGCCTCCTCACGCTTCTGGAGCTCTGCTGGGTCGCCAGAGGCCACCCTCATCGACGCGAGGGCTGCCTCGTGCAACTCTACTTGCTCCTCCAGTGAGTGGCACCAGGCCAGGAGCTCCCGAGCCTGCTCCTCCGCCGCCTCTTGCCGCTGGTCAGCTTCCTGGGCCTCCTCAGCGGCCCAAGATCGGGCCTCCCGAGAGGCCACCAGCGATGCTTTAGCCTCTGCATCGTCAAGATCGCGCTAACGGCGCTCAAGGGCGATGGCGCCCTCCAGCTCACGCCTCTCTACAGCCAGGTGCAGGCCCTCGGCCTCAAGGCGCGCGTCTTTATCAGCAAGCTCCTCACCAAGCAGGCTCACTTCGTCAGCCGCCCTTCGAAGGAATCCTTGGCGAAGAGCGCGACGCTCCCGGGCGTGCTCGAGCATGTCTTCCACACCATCATCTGCCCTGAGCAAGCGCCGGGGGCCACGAATCAGCACTCCCCCTCCGGGCAGGGGGTTGGGGGCTGGCACCCTCGCGACGGCTGGGCACGCCACGCTAGAAGCCTGGCCTGGAGCCAGCCCGTCCCCAGATGAAGAGTGCAGGGAGCGCCTCAGCCAATCGCAGTCCACGACCAAGCGAGAAGCCCACGGCAGGCTGGCTATGCCACGAGAAGGCCCACGAAGGAGGATCGCGAGGTGCGCAGGGCCACGATGCGCCTCGGGACGGTTCGCCTCTCCGATCGCCCTCACCACAAGGGCTCTGCTGCTCGGAGCGCTTGAGGACAGTGGAGGGGGCGAAGCCAAGGGGGACGGCACCTCAGCCGTCTCCACGAGCTCGGCTGGAAGGGGCCTGCGTAGCAAGGATCAGTAAAAGCAACAGAAGGATCGGGAGCTGGGAAAGGAGAAGGCTTACTCATCAGTGGCGAAGTACTTCCTACGCTTCAGCAGGCGACAAGGGTAATCGTTGCCCAAGGCCTCCCTTCTCTTCCGGAGGGCCTCAAAGTCCACGCGGAAGCGGCCCAAGAGTTGAGCGCAGGGATCAACCTGCGACGAAGACGGAGCGTCAAGGCGATCCGTGTCAGGGGCGCCTGCCTGATGCACGCTGCCAATCACCTCGCCAAGAGAAGCGGCTGGAGCCTCAGGGGCCTCAGTCGCAGGCGCTGAGGGCAGCTGCTTGCCACCCTCAGCCTCAGCGGCACGGGCCCCAAGAGTTGCTCCCTCATGAGCATCGCCCGGCGCTGTCACCCCGCCGGGAGCCCCCTCGGCCTCTGGTGCCTCATGCCTCCCTGCTCCGCCACTTGAGGAAGAGTCGCCTTGGCCGACTGGAAGGGCAGTCACCATCACTGGGTTCTCGCGAGGCCCCTGGAGGCCGGTGGGGCGCGGCCCCCACTCACCAAAGATAGGCATCTAATTCACAAAATCGCCCCTGTTCTGGCAAAGGTACAGCAAGGCCCCTCCCTGCTGGATGCTGCCAGGGTTGGGGTCCCCAGTCAGGATCAAGAGCGCTGTCCTCAGCACTTCAGGCGTCAGGTCCTCTTCCTGGAGCCTCATACGATCATCACGCCCGCTGAAGGCCCACATCCGGCGGGAGTGGCGTTGGAGAGGAGCAACGCGGCGTAGCAGGAACTCCTTCACCACCTTGGGCACTGTCACGCCAAGCGACCTCAAGAACGCGAAGCGGTGCCAGACGAAGACGAGCCGGGGGCTCTCAAGCGTCTCCTGGCCCAAGCCCGAATTGGGGACAGCAGGCGAAGTTGGCTCCGATAGCAGGGGGCTGGGCACCCCTGCATCCACATACAGCCACCGCTCGCAGAACCCAGCCGCGGGCAGAGGGAGCCTGAAGTCAATCCCTAAGGCTGCTGTCTCAGACGCAGCAACAAAGCTCACGCACGCCCAGCATTGGGTAGGGTCGACAAGGCGCAGAGAGAAGAAGTGGCACAGCAAGGCAACCAAAGGAAGGATGCCCATCATTGCCTCGCAAACAAAGGCGAAGACCGAAAGGAGGGCGATGGATTCAGGACCCAGATGCATCATGTGGATCTGATAGTGGGAAAGCATGGCATTGAAGAAATCAGAAAAGGGGGGAACCAGACCCGCCCACAGGGCATCGGCAAAATACTGGACCTCGGTGACTATCCTGTCGATGGAGAAGTGGGACGCGGGTCAGGCCATCGTCCTCCCGCATTCGTTGAAGATAGTGGCCAGAGCCGAGCTGACCTTGCCCAAGCCCTCGGCGGGTACCGCCAACGGCGGCGAGCAAGGCGGAGGCATGGGTTTCTTCCCTCTTGCCTTCTTCGTCGGAGCCATGGCGATGGGAAGGGGGGGGGAGGTTCGAGATTGGGTTGAAAATAGAAGCTGGAGTTCGAGAGGAGGAAGGACAAAGGGCGCTCGAGCAACAGAAAGGGGAGCGGCTGTGTACGACTACGAGTCCGCCTAGCATGGTGCAAAATAAGGGGGCGTGGGGGAACATTGCCACCCATGCCCAACCAACCGCCACGCGGCGCCCGAGGCTGCAGGCTGTTAGGGCCCGCGGCGCTTCGCTCTTGCCTTTCGCCTCCCTGCACTACCAAGTCCGGGCGCGCCTTGGGCCCGGGGGCTACTGTCGGTGTTCTGGGAACGGGGGTCCCCAAACTTGCCTGCCTGCGGCCTGCGGTGTGGCTCAACAGGGGGCCCAGCACGGCCCATCTTCATCAACACAGACCCAAGACCCTCGCGAGGGTCCAAGCCTCGCGGGGCGGACGACACGGAGCTTCCTCAGGCACGGCCTCATCAGGCTGGCTCGCGAGGAGGCGGAGAGATCAAGGCGGGGTACCTCACGAGGTGCCCGTGACGCAAGCCATGACGACCAAAGGCGCCAGGCGGGCGCCAGCCGCGCAGTGTCCTCCTTTCCTCTTTGGTGCAAAGGGAGCAAGCGCAGGCAAGAGCATCAAGCAAAGGCACCCGTTTCGGTGCAACGAGATCAAGACCAGTCCAACGGCAGGAAGGAAGTCATTGTGGAGCCCAAGCCAGCGTCACCACCAGAGCCTTTGGCAGGCGAGGACCAACTTTAGTCAGGATAAGTGTACCAGATGTTCCCCTTCAAAATGGCCAATTGTTGGCGCCCTTCCCGCTTAATATTTGGGAAGAGGCCCAGGGCCTTTGCCTATAAATAGGACTAGCCACCCACAGGGTAGGAGGAATCAAAATCGAAATCGGAGAGAGAATCGAGAAGAGAGAGAGAGAGAGAGAGAGAAGGGTGACTGAACTCCTCCTAGCAGTTCATCCCCTCAGCCAAGAACAGACCCTCATGAGGCTGTTCTTCCTTGTATTGCTCATCATCATCAGCCCAAGAGGCAATCCACCACACCACACACTGGAGTAGGGTATTACACCACAACGGTGGCCCGAACCAGTATAAACCCTGTGTCTCTTGTGCTGTTCTTTCCATAGCTTAGATCTTAGTGAGGCGGAGGGGCGCAGGTAGGTAGAAGGCGAAATCTCCGCGCGCACCCCAGCGTTCGAACCTCAAGGGTCTGCTGGAACCCGAAATCCGACACTCATGTTCTACTACGGGCTAGATTTCCATGATCTAGCCCCAAATCCCTTCCTTCACATCTCGGTGTTCATCGTCGTGTGTGAGGCTCTACTCCGCATCCCTCCACACTTTGGCCTATGGCTTAAAGTCTTCAACGTGAAGCCGAAGGTAGTCGATGGGCAGCACGCGGATTGCGGCGGCGCTATGGTGAGCAAGCTTCCCAATGCCGTCTGGCCCAAAGAGGCCTTCATGGAGATAGTCAAGGTATCGCGGCAGGAGTGGTTCTACATCACCTAACACTGCAATGCCAAATGGGCGGCCGCACCTGACTTCAGATCCAGACCTCCAACGAGACTCACCTCATGGACCGCCAAGGGCCTTGACTGAGGGTCTCAGCCGGAGGTGTTGATGCTGCAAGAGTGCATCTCCAATGTATTGGACTAAGACATCGGACTCACAAACGTGATCCAGGTGATGCTCTCCCGCCATGTTCTCCCTGTCAGCAACGGGCCTCTCCTATGTGGGAGTTCAATCCGGATATGCCCCGGACCTTGGAGCGCTTATTTGGCACCACGCACAAAGATAAATGGAAGCAACTTTTCAAGGCCCAGATGAATTGGCCCATGGATACCAAGGAAATCAGGCTCGACATCGAGAATTCAGCCTTAACGGTAAGCGTGACCCTTCCGAAGACTTATTTGATTAACACTTCGGGTGTGATAAAAAATTATATTTTCCCCCTTTTTACACAGGGCTGGACTAAGAAAGCGGAGCAGATCAATTGCCCGGCGCCACTGCCAGAGAATCCGGCCACTCCCCGGCTGACGGAGATGCTGGTTTCGGTGCCGTATTAGGCGCCGAAGAAGAAGACCAAGAAAAAGGGCAAAGAGGCTAAGGGAGGCCCTTGCCACTAAGGTTCTTCGGATGCCATGTCCGGAGAAAATGAAGCCATCTCCTCTCACGACGGAGACGAGGAATAAGAAGAGGAGGAAGCGAAGAGCAACTCTCCCCGAAAGGGGATGAAGAAGAAAAGGACGGCCTCCGAAGACCCTAAGGGGGAGGCGTACAAGAGGGGGAAAATCATCCTCCAGGACAGTTCGGACTCTGAGTTCGAACAAATCTGCAAGAAGCTACCTAGGGTGAAGCCCCTAGCCGCATCATAAGTGTTCGGATACTCATTGATTATTTTTAACCCTCCCTTACTGTTTTATGAGTTATTTTGTTATGTGCTCTTCAGCCCTCCATGCGAGCTTTCAAACACTTCATTATTGAAGGGGAGCTCTCTGCCGCTCGAGATGGCAGAGAGTGAGACGCCGCCAGATGCCTCCTCACCTGTCACCATGGATGACACTGATGTGTTGTCCCGAAGGACCTCTCCAGGCCGCGAAGGGGAGAGCGAGGGTGTCGAGAAGGCGCCTGAGGGTAATACCTCGGTCGCCGAAGACATGGGGGAACCGGCCCCTATGGCAACCTACGGTAGGGATCCCCAACAATCCGGGGCCCAACCAGACACCGTTCTGGAGAACAATGCAGCTCAGGGATCGGGTGAACAGCCCCCGTCAACAGAGGGGGCAGAGCATCGGCTCCACCGGTGTCCTCCACTAATCCGGAGGCGCCGAACACTCTAACGGAAGCACTGCAACGCGCTTCCATCATGGAGGAGCACCGCACCCAGATGGGTGCAGTAGTAGAGAAGGTTCAGTCTGCGACTGAAGGAACTTTCGTAGCCTACTGTCGGTGTCAAAACCGGCGGATCTCGGGTAGGGGGTCCCGAACTGTGCGTCTAAGGTGGATGGTAACAGGAGGCAGGGGACACAATGTTTTACCCAGGTTCAGGCCCTCTTGATGGAGGTAAAACCCTACGTCCTGCTTTATTATTCTTGATAATATGAGTAGTACAAGAGTTGATCTACCACGAGATCAGAGAGGCTAAACCCTAGAAGCTAGCCTATGGTATGATTGTCTGTTGTCCTACGGACTAAACCCTCCGGTTTATATAGACAACGGAGGGGGCTAGGGTTACACAGAGTCGGTTACAAGGAAGGAGATCTACATATATGTATCGCCAAGCTTGCCTTCCATGCCATGGAGAGTTCCATCCGGACACGGGACAAAGTCTTCAATCTTGTATCTTCATAGTTCAACAGTCCGGCCAAAGGATATAATCCGGCTGTCCGGATACCCCCTAATCCAGGACTCCCTGAGTAGCCCCTGAACCAGGCTTCAATGACGACGAGTCCGGCGCGCAGATTGTCTTCGTCATTGCAAGGCGGGTTCCTCCTCTGAATACTTGATAGAAGATTTTGAACACGAGGATCATGTCTGACTCTGCAAAACAAGTTCCACATACCACCGTAGAGAGAATAATATTTCCACAAATCTAATCTGCTGACGTACCCCGTAGCGTGACATCACACCACAGCCAGGTCTTTATTCGAATCGTTTTTCATAACCTATCTCAGCGTGTTTCGCGAGGCGGTTTCCTTGGCATGTCTTGTCGAAGCAGAGATTGTGTCCCCTTATTACGGGATTCCCATCAATACGGACGTGGGTAACCCAACCGCGCCATCAATTATGACGCTTGGGGGATAAGCGAGTTTTACCAGGCTAGTGGGGGCGCATAGTTTCGTCCGCCCTTATAAAGGGATAAGGTTTCACCTTTTTCTACCCACGCCTTCTTCCTCCTTGCTCATCCATTCTCGCGCACTCGAGCTCCAGCGCCCAAGTCCACATCCTTCTCCTCAACTCTCTCCAAACATGTCCGGAGCGGGAGGCAAGTGGATGGTCTCCTCCATCATGGAGGGACACATAAAAAAACTACGTGGGGCCGGATACTTAGCCGCGGATATCGCGCACCGGCTGCCAGCCGTGGGGCAGATCGTCCCTACCATGAAACCTTACAAAAGGGTGGTTTTCCTCCCCCACTTCATCCACGGACTGGGGTTTCCCCTCCATCCATTTGTCTGCGGCCTTATGTTCTATTATGGGCTGGACTTTCATGATCTAGCCTCGAATTTCATCCTCAACATCTCGACGTTCATCGTCGTGTGCGAGGCTTTCCTCCACATCCGGCCCCACTTCGGCATGTGGCTGAAGACCTTCAATATCGAGCCAAAGGTAGTATGTGGCCAACAAGAGGAATGCGGTGGAGCCATGGTGGGCAAAATGCCCAACGTTACATGGCTCGAGGGCTCCTTCATGGAGACCATAAAGGGGTGGCAATCGAGGTGGTTCTACATCACCGAGCCGCGCGACACCAACTGGGTGGCGGCCCCCGAGTTTCGATCCGGAATCCCCATGCGGCTCACTTCCTGGAAGGAGAAGGGCCTGTCCTCGGGCTCATCGATGGAGTTGGACGGACTCCAGAAGTGTATCTGGAACATGATAAGCAAGAAACTTAAGCTTGTCAACATAGTCCAGGTCATGCTCTTCCGCCGGATCCTCCCGTGTCAACAACGGGCTTTCAACTTATGGGAGTTCGACCCGGCCCAGCACCAGACTCTACGCGAGCTCTTCGACATGACGCATAAGGACGTCTGGAAGGTGCTGTTCAAGGGCGTCGAGGTCTCCCTTTCTCTTACCGAGGACCGTGGGCTAAGCGCGAAGCGCCTGCGAATCCGGTAAGTTTTGTACATCTGGTAGGGTATTTATTTCCCATAGCTTAACCATGTACAGGGTCTGAGCTCCCATGCCTTTGACAGGACTGGGTGGAGACATGGGAGCAGATTAACTGTCCGGCCCCTCTGCCCGAAGACCCTGCAGACGCTCTCCTGACGGAGATGCGGACTCCGGCTCCTTATGAGGTGCCGGAGAAGACCAAGAAGAAGGCCACGGGAACCCGAAAGAGTTCCCGGCGCCAGGTGGTATCGTACACATCGTCCGATAACTCCGAGACACACTCCTCCCATGAAAACAAGGAGGAGGAAGATGAAGATTATCCCCCTCCAGTCGGGGGAGACAAGAAAAGGAAGGCCGCCCCAACCGGGGAGGCCGAAGGGTCCAAGAAGGGAAGGACTCTCCTTCCGGACTGTTCCACCACCGCCGCCGATGGCGAAGACGAGTGGCTACTCAGGGCCAAGCCCCTGGCGAAGTCGTAAGGATTCGGATACCAGAGTAACTCATAGCATACTTTGGTTGCACTGCTTCTCCTAATATCGAATATGATTATGCAGTCCGCCCCGAGCCCGTATCGACGTATCCTCGTCGGATGGTTCCTTGGACTCGTCGGATATGGATAGTGATACACTTCCAACCGCCTCCTTTCCTCTCCCTACGGACGATGTCGAGGTACTGTCTCAAGGGGCACCGAGCCGGGGGGAGACAGTCCCGGAGGCGCCTCAAGGCGACCTTCCAGACTCCAGGCGCGAAGGGAGCAAGACTCCCAAGGGCTCCAAGTTCGGCCCCCAGCCGAACACCGCGCCGGAACCTCAAGTGGTTCCGGACTCCGGCAGGCGGCCCCCTTCCAAGAGGGGCAAGCCTCCCACGCCGGTGACCTCTGTCCATCCAGAGGCACCTGACAACCTGCTGGGAGCGCTTCACGACGCTTCCATCGACAAAGAGCACCGCACTATTATGAGTGCGGTGATCAAGAAGGTTCAGTCCGCCAAGAGCGGCCTGACTGAAGCCTGTGCTAGCCTTCTAACAGGCTTTGAGGTAAGTATTTAAAATATAGGAAAATATTACCTCATAGACAGTAGCCCCTGATGCTCTATTTGGTGTTCACAAAGAAAAGCCGAATAGAGGATCAAATAATATCTGCAGGAGTCTAATATAAGTATGTCTATATGCGTATGCAGGCTTCGCTGCTGACCTCTGCCGCACTGACTACGGAGGTCGCTGCACTGAGGCAGAACCTCGAGCAGTCCGAGAAAGAGCTCGGTCTTGCCAAGAGGCAGCTCGAGGAGAACAAAGGTAAGTAATGCCTTGTCCATATATATACATACATATATATATATATATATATATATATATATATATATATATATATATATCTGGATATATATATAAAGATGCGGTTGCAAAATGATAGGATCATCATGGATGTGCCAGGGGCCACGACCGAAATGGCGACCCTGAAGCAAGCGTTGTCCGAGGCCGAAAACAAAGCGGCCAAGGAGCGCACCGAGCGGGAAAAACAAGAGGCACGGGTGGGCGAGGTGCAGCAGGAGCTCCAGGCTCTCGTGAAGAAGCACGAGGCTTTGGAGCTTGACTCAAAGACGCGAGAGTCCGAGCTTGCCGCGGCCCTCGAGATCACAAAGCATGCCAAGGCTGAAGCCCAAAAGTCCCTCCAGGAAATTGAGGCGATGAGGAAGATAGCGCGGGTAAGGCCTTCAATATGCAAAGAAAGCATGTGAAAGTATATTACTTGTGACTTACCCGAGTCCGGAGCTCTCCAAGAGCATTCGCAGATTTGCCCTGCAGCGTGTCGGATGCCGCGAAATATTACCAGGCCGAGGAGGGAAGCTCGACGAAGAAGTTGTTCTGGTCTCAGTATACTGGGATCAAACACCCGATGCCTATGAGCGACCAGCTGAAGCAACTGGTCGAGCTGCACAAGGCGGCCGAACAGGCCATGAGGGCCTTATAGTCCGGATGTGGCCTGGTGACTCCCTTCCAACAGCTACTTCGGCCTGGTGAGGCGGCTTGTGGACGCCTGCCCCCGGCTAGAAGTCATCAAGAGGTCCGTCTACATCGAAGGTGCCCGCCGGGCTTTTGCCCGTGCGGAAGTGCACTGGGCCAAGATGGACGCCGAGAAGCTGGTAAAGGAGGGGCCGCGCAGGGCAAGGAGCATCGCCACCCCGAAATGTATTATAAGGGTGTCCTGAAGGGTGCCCGTATTGTGGCGGACGAGTGTGCGAAGGATGTAATTTTTGAATGAATTTGCTCGTGTGATCCTGTATTATGAAAACTTGTTCATATGCGCTATGCAATGCTTGTTTGAATTTAAAATATTACCTTCTGTGCGGCTGTTTATTAAATCTGAGAGATGGCCAGTCGTCGGCTTCTGCCCCCATGCCACGAGTGCTAGGGTGTTCGGGATAAATCTGAGCACTCTTTTTCCCATTGTTGGGTCCTTCGAGGGAGGTGCTCAGCACAACGAACAAGGCAATTGGACTATAATGCTTTATCACTTTCACTTAGCCATAGAAGTCATGAGTGTCGTGAGGGCTGTGATAGATTTCGGATTTTCCTCGCCAAGGTGCCGGGCGAGCCACTCGTCGCGGATGTTGTGCTTAAAAGCTGCTAGGGCCTCTGCATCTGGACAGTCGATGATTTGATTTTTCTTTGTTAGGAACCGTGTCCAGAATTGCCTGGCCGATTCCTCTGGCTGCTGAATTATGTGGCTCAAGTCATCGGCATCTGGTGGTCGCACATAAGTGCCCTGGAAGTTGTCGAGGAATGCGGCTTCCAGTTCTTCCCAACAGCCAATGGATTCTGCTGGCAGGCTATTGAGCCAATGCCGAGCTGGTCCTTTGAGCTTGAGTGGGAGGTATTTGATGGCATGTAGATCGTCATCGCGGGCCATGTGGATGTGTAGGAGGAAGTCCTCGATCCATACCGCGGGATCTGTTGTGTCGTTGTATGATTCGATATTTACAGGTTTGAAACCCTCTGGGATTTGGTGATCCATTACTTCATCTATGAAGCATATGGGGTGTGCGGCGCCTCTGTAGTGGGCTATGTCGCGATGCAGCTCGAATGAGTCTTGTCCGCTGTGTTCGGCCCGGCCAGATTTACTTTTACTGTATCTGGCATGACAGTTATCGTCTCGCGTAGTGGCGCGCCCTCGTGATCCGTAGATCGATCTTGCGTGTTTGTCTTTGTCCTCCAATACGTCTCGCAGGTCTAGCGTGTTTCCCCATGCCTTGTCATTTTTATTTGAGTGGCGTCGGTGTACAGGCTGAGTTTTTGGTTGAAATGCCTCTTTGTCGCGGCCACGAGGTGGCCGATCAGCCGCGTCATATGCGGGAGATGTAGGTTTTAATGCTTCCTCCTCCAGTCTGGGTAGCAGCCTGCGCTTTGGGTAACTCTTGGAGGGGCGTTCGAGTTCATATTCCTCGCCCGCAACGATTTCAGTCCATCTGTCAGCTAGCAAGTCTTGATCAGCTTGAAGCTGCTGCTGCTTTTTCTTAAGGCTATTTGCCGTGGCTATAAGCCGGCGCTTGAAGCGCTCTTGCTCGGAGGGATCCTCCGGCACGACAAATTCGTCATCGTCGAGGCTTTCCTCGTCTTCGGAGGGAGGCATGTAATTATCATCCTCCGCCTCTCCATCTACCGCTCTCTTGGGAGGGCTGGCTTCTCCATCCTCCTGCTCTAAATCTTGCTGGAGGGGATTGTTGTCGTCTTCGGCACTGTCCGGAGTGCTATTGTCTCATGTGCCGGTGTCACCGCTTTTGCTTTGGCGAGACTTAGAGCGGCGCCGCTGACGTCGGCGCTTGAGTTGCTTCTTGGAGGGGTCATCCTCCGTTGCCCGTCGCCATTGCCTTCTTTGAGTATGTCCACCATGTATATATCATATGATGAGGTGGCTGTCCAGTGCCCTGTGGGCAGTGGTTCCTCTTCGTCTCCCGCATCGTCGTCCATACCGTCGATGTCTTCGAAGTCGAAGTCGAGCATGTCGGTCAAATTTTCAACAATGGCTACTAAGTGGGTGGTGGGTGGGCGGCGAATTTCTTCGTCATCCGCATCCCAATCCTGCCGAACATAGTTCGGCCAGGACTCTCCTGACAGGGAGAGAGACCTTAATGAGTTCATCATGTCGCTGAAGGGCGAGTGCCGAAAGATATCCGTAGAGGTGAACTCCATTATCGGCGCCCAGTCGGATTCGATAGGCACGGGCGCAGGCGGTTCGGAGTCCATGGCCGGGGAAGAATCCGGCAATTTGGCGTCACGGCTCTTGTGAAGGGTAAGGTCGATACTCGGCTCGATCGCCGCTGAGAATGCAGCCTCCGTGGTGGGGTCTATCCCCCCGTCCGTGGATGGCGCAATCGGCTCCGAATTGAGGGTCGGAGCGGTTGCCGGTGCGATCTCCTGCACACTGTCCGATGATAGAGCTAAATCATGCTCATCGTGACCGTGTGGCGTACTCGACAGGGGCTCGAATCCGTCGAAGATCAAGTCTCCACGGATGTCGGCAGTGTAATTTAAGCTTCCAAACCTGACCTGGTGGCCAGGGGCGTAACTCTCGATCTGCTCCACATGGCCAAGCGAGTTGGCCCGCAGTGCAAAGCCACCGAATACAAAGATCTGTCCAGGGAGGAAAGTCTCACCCTGGACTGCATCGCTATCAATGATCGAAGGAGCCATCAAGCCTAATAATGATGACATAGAGGAACTCTCAATGAAAGCACCAATTTCGGTGTGAAAACCGGCGGATCTCGGGTAGGGGGTCCCGAACTGTGCATCTAAGGCGGATGGTAACATGAGGCAGGGGACACGATGTTTTACCCAGGTTCGGGCCCTCTTGATGGAGGTAAAACCCTACGTCCTGCTTTATTACTCTTGATAATAAGAGTAGTACAAGAGTTGATCTACCACGAGATCAGAGATGCTAAACCCTAGAAGCTAGCCTATGGTATGATTGTCTGTTGTCCTACGGACTAAACCCTCCGATTTATATAGACACCGGAGGGGGCTAGGGTTACATAGAGTCGGTTATAAGGAAGGAGATCTACATATCCGTATCGCCAAGCTTGCCTTCCACGCCAAGGAGAGTCCTATCCGGACACGGGACAAAGTCTTCAATCTTGTATCTTCATAGTCCAACAGTCCGGCCAAAGGATATAATCCGGCTGTCCGGATACCCCTAATCCAGGACTCCCTCACCTACTAACAGGCTTTGAGGTATGCGACGCAATGCCCTAAAACATTTTTCTTATAAAGGAATATACCCATATATAGACAGTAGCCCCTGAGCCTCTCTCTGGTTTGAAAAGCCGGAGAGAGGATCCATATAATATTTAGTAGAGTTGACATACTGTTCTATTGTTGTAAGAGGCTTCCCTGCTGGCGGCGACCGCCCAGGCCGCAGACGTATCTGAACTCAATCGGAAACTTCAGTTGACCGATCAAGAGATCAACCCTGTGAACAAGCGGTTTGATGAAACACAAGGTATGCGTATAGTGTTAAAAGTGTAGTTGTATCTCATAAATAAAAGTTATATTCAGAGACTAACTCATCTAATGCTTCGATTATGAGCATAGTTGGGGTAGCCGAGGTTGAGACCCTCAAAGGCACCCTTGCGAAAGCCCAACAAGAGGCGAAGGCTAACAAGGCAGCCGCTGATAAAGCGGCTGCAGAGCTAAAAACCGAGCAGGCCGCCCGCCGTCAACACGAAGCTCGGGTGGCCGAAGTCGAGTAGGAGCTGAAGGACACCATCCTCAAATGCGAGGAACTGGAGGAGAAGACTTCGGCCCAATCGACCAAACTCACCAAGGCTCTTCAGGAGGCTAAGGAGGCACATGTCGAGTCCCGGGGCGCTCGCGAGGAGATCCGGCCAGCGAAGCAGATAGCGGCTAGTAAGGCGTTTCTTTTGCATAGTATATTCGGAGGTCAAAGATTATGCTTTTCTCACTCGGGTGTGGAGCTCTCCAGATGTGTTTGCGGATCTACCGAGGATTCTGTCGAGGCCGCACAATTCTTCCGAGCCCGGGAGGGGAATTCGACCGAGAAGCTGTTCTGGTCGCAATTTTTTGTGCCTGAGCATCCAACGCCGTTGAACGACCAGATGATACAACTGACGGAGCTGCATAGGGTGGCCCGCTTTGCCATGAATTATTTAATAGTCCGGTTATGGCCAGCCGGACACATTTTGAGTAGCTACTTTGGCTTGGTGAGGAGGCTCGTCGATGCGCTAGCTCGGGTTGATACTGTGAAGCGCTCGGCGTGCATAGAGGGATCTCGAATGGCCTTTGCCCGCATCAAGATGCATTGGGCAAAGATGAAGGCCACCGATGTGGCGACTACAGGCCCGCCCGAAGGAAAGGACCACCGCAAACCAGAGAGGTACTTTGAAGATGTCCTGGCGGGCGCCAAAATAGTGGAGGGCCAATGCTCAAAGGACGTTATATTTGAGTAGATGTATCCGGGTTGTAAAAACCATGTTTGTGAACCCAGACTTGTAATATATTGATGCCTTTGATCTTAAGTTATTTTCTCCTGAGCGATCGTTTTAATTCTCAAAGTTTGCCAGTCGTCGGCCTCATCCCCCGTATAGATGCTACATGGGTGTTCGGTATAGCGCGTGATCACACTTTATCCAACGTCTTGGTACGTAAAGGAGGTGTCCGCGCAATGAACGAGGCGAAGACCAGCCCTTCGTATAACATGGAGCAAATCACTAGTGATTTGTAGTAAGTCGTTGAATCGCCGACTAGCTCTCGCCTATCACGACAGTCATTTTTTGGCTTTCTCTACTGAGGTATTTGACCGGAAAAACCAGAAACACAATCGCAGTAGTTCTCCCTTTACTACCATAGCCGAACTAGCGAAATGTAAGGTGGTAATCATAGGAGCCGGGCAACCCAACTATAGACCAAAGACATGATTTAGAGCTGATGCATATAATGCAATATTCGGGACGCCGAAGAGTACCCAATAGGTGTTCGGACTTCTGAAAATATGCATCACCGGATATAGCCCACGACATTTAGGCCAGACCAAAGCATTTGTGGCAATCTGAAGCAAGGAGGGAATACAGATGGTAAAATGAAGCAATATCGAACAAAAGTTGGTCGATCAACTGTTTCCTTTATACCCTGATTAATATGTCAAGACACGCTATTATAGATAATGCCTTGAACATCAAGGCTATTTGACATGCCGAGAATTTGTACACGAGGGGAATATTTATACAGGACCTAAAAGAAAAGGTAGTCTTGAAGATCCCAGTGGTGCCCTGCCGCACGTCTACGCCGTTTCTCCATGGTGAAAAATCCTTTGGTCGTCTATATGAAAGGGGGGCCTCAAAAGGGCCCTTTCACGACCGTAGGGTAGGTAGGATTTTAATGAACCTTTAGGATGAGAGAGGACAAAAAGGAAGAAAAATGAAAAAAAGGTTAAGGTCTGAATAGGGTCAAGCCGCACTATAGACCTTTTCTGCAGTGTGCCTCCGTCGCTGCCCAAGGTATTTTAAGTGCGTAATTATGCACGCGCAGTACGTAAGCCTTGGTTTTATGGGGCGGTCGGCGAAGGCGAAACTGCTATTCAAGCTCTGGATCCACCGAGCTGTCGTTCTGTAGAGTGGGCCGGACTTGCTTGGCAGTGTCAGGGTCTTGATGACCGATGAATTGTTCGGCTTGATGAGGCTGCTCTGTACTTCGGCTACAAGGGCCGCGGTGTGCTCCTCAGTACCAAGGGAGTGCTCCATATTTCCATTGACTGTGATAAAGCCGCACGGTCCGGGCATTTTGAGCTTTAAGTAAGCATAGTCCAGGACTGCATTGAAACAGGTGAAAGCAGTTTGTCCGAGAAGCGCGTGATAACCACTACAGAAAGGGACAATGTCAAAGATTAAGTTTTCGCTTTGAAAGTTATCCGGCAAACCGAAGACTACTCCCAATGTTAAGGAGGCCACGCAGCAGGGCTCTACACCGGGAATCACTCCTTTAAAGGCAGTGTTACTGGGCTTGATTCTTGACGGGTCAATACCCATTTTACAGACAGTGTCTTGATAGATCAGGTTAAGACTGTTGTCGCTGTCCATATGGGCTCAAGTGAGGTGATATCCATCAATGATTGGGTTGAGTTCTAGGGCCGCCGAACCTCCATAACGGATACTAGTTGGGTGGCCCCTGCGATCGAAGGTGATCGAACAAGCTGACCATGGGTTGAATTTTGGGGCGACGGGCTCTACGGCGTAGACGTCCCTTAGTGCATGCTTGCGCTCCCTCTTGGGGATATGTGTGACATATATCATGTTTACTGTTTTCACCTCAGGGGGAAAGTTCTTCTGTCCCCCTGTGTTCGGTGGACGGGGCTCATCATCGTCCTCGCGTTGAGGCCCTTTCCCCTTGTGTTCGGTATTTAACTTACCGGTCTGTTTAAAAACCCACCAGTTTCTGTTGGAGTGGTTGGCAGGCTTGTCGGGGGTCCCATGAATTTGGCAAGGCCTATGTAGTATTTTATCCAAATTATATGGACAGTCTCTATTTCCTTTGAATGGCTTCTTCCGCTGACTGGGTTTAGAGCCACTGAATCTGGCGTTGACTGTCGTATCTTCAGTTCCTTCATTGTTGTTCCGATGCTTGTTTTTGTTATGTCCTGGCCTTCCGTTGCCATCTCTGGCTTCAGAAGTGCCAGGGTCGCTGGTACTGTTGCTTCTACGAGCCAACCAGAATCTTCGCCCGCGCAGAAGTGGGTCATAAGTGCAGTAAGCGCTACCATAGTCTTTGGCATTTCGAGGTGTCGGGCAAGCCATTCATCACGGACACTGTGTTTAAAGGTCGCTAAGGCTTCGACGTCCGGACAGTCGACGATTTGATTCTTTTTAATTAAGAGTCTAGAGTTTGCGGGCGGACTCCCTAGGTTGCTGGACTATGTGACTAAGGTCATCAGCGTCCGGTGGCCGGACATAAGTACCTTGGAAGTTGTCTCGAAAAGCATTCTCCAATTCTTCCTAGCTACTAATACAGTTCTCTGGGAGGCTATTCAACCAGTGTCGTGCTGGTCCTTTTAGCTTTAAGGGGAGGTATTTAATGGCGTGGAGATCATCACCGCGAGCCATGTGGATAAGGAGAATAAAATGTTCAATCCATACAGCAGGATCCGTGGTTACATCGTATGCTTCAATGTTTCCGGGTTTAAACCCTTATGGAAATTGGTGTTGCATTACCTCATCGGAAGAGCACAAGGGGTGTGTGATGCCTCTGTATCGGGCAACGTCACGGCGGAGTTCGGATGACATCTGTGTTCGGTGTTCGGCCTGAGTTTGGTTATGCTTATCGCGCCAAACTTGATGTCCATCATTTCATGTTGGAGCACGTCCCCTTGATCCGTAGATTGATCTAGTCTGACCGGCTATATTGTCCAGGTCCTGATGTAAGTCGTAGGTATAGCCCGGGGCCGCTACCTCTTTGCCTCGACGACGAGGTGGCGCGGGCTAGTGTTCGGCGTAAGTATCCGCTTTGTCCCGTCCACGTGGTGGTCGGTCTGGTTCGTCAGCATGATTATATCTTGACGGTAGTGGCTAAAGGGCATCGTCGTTAAATTGTGGTAGCAGCCTGCGCTTTGGGTTGCTTTTTGTTGGCCGCTCAAAGCCGTATTCTTCAGCGGCAAGGACCTTGGTCCATATATTGTTGAGCGTATCCTATTCGGCTTGAAATTGTTGTTGTTTCTTTTTGAGGCTCCTCGTAGTGGCGATGAGCTGTCTCTTGAAGCGCTCTTGCTCGAGGGGTTCCTCTCGCACGATGAAATCTGCGTTGCTGAGGCTAATGTCCTCCTCGGACATTGGTAGATAATTACTATCTTCCGAATCCTCCTTCTTGATAAGTTCGTCCGGATGGACTTGTCCATCTTCCCACTCATCCTTCTCAGCAGTACGTTCAACGGAGTGGTCGAAGTCTTCAGCATTCTCTGGAGTTTTCTTGTCTCCGCTACAGGTATTGCTTTCCTTTTCACGACGCGACCGTGAGCGGCGCCGCTGATGTCGGCATTTTTGTGGTGCTTCGACAGGCTTGTCCTCAATCGGGTCTTGAGCGCTATCGTCGCCCTTCTTTCTGGGGGTATCCACCATGTACACGTTGTATCTAGAAGTGGCCGTCCAACGCCCAATGATATGTGGGGTTTGTGTGACGCCTCAAGACCGGAGCTTCAGATTCTTTCGAGGGTTTCCGAGATTCGTCGTGTGATTTGTTTGGTTCGTTGCTTTCGTTTTTGCATCATGTGCATTGCATCATGTCATCTTGCGACGTGTTTTAGAACTCAACCAAATAAAATCGGATGGATCTTCAGTCTATTTAAATCGAGGGATATTCACATGGTGAAATTCTCTTTATTACATATCTCCCAATATGTATAGGGAGGTAAAATAAATATTCCATTCTTTAGGAATCGACCACAACACACTCACAATATAAATCCCTTGGGTTCTTTTGCTTCAAGTTTCACCTCCAAACCTTGGCAATAGTTCTTTCTCCATTTATCGAGGGTCCTCCATAACCCTCAACATTTTTGTACACCCCTTTAGCCTAGCCACCATTCAAACTCTTTTGGCTCAAGTCAAATAAGTTTGAATTTAAATTCTCCTAACTTGTCGGAACTATTTTTGTTGAGGTGGAAATATTCCATAAATCCATAAAAAAATGTTCCATAATTTTGTTCTTCTCCATGGCTTCTTCTCTTAATTATTTTTGGCCTATCTCTTTTGCTGAAAAGAGAAATTAAGAGAGAGAGAGAGCCCAGCTGGCCGGCCCATCTGCAGCCCAGACCGGCCCAAACCTCCCCTAGGCCAGCCGCCCCTTGGCTAAACCTAGCCCGACTCCTCTCTCTCTCGTTCTCACCTTCTCCCTCCAGGCAGCGCCGCCAGCCTACCGTCGTCCCTCTTCCTCCTTCGCCCCAATCACATCCCCTCCTCTCTTTCCTTCTGCCCAGCGCCACCCACACCCGCATCATGCCCTATCCTCACACTCCCTCACGCATCGCCCCGCGCCCCGCCTCCTTTTCCTCACAACGCCGCGGCGACGACCGAGCTTTCCCCTGGCGAAGCCCCTTCTTCTCCTCCACCTCTCTGCGCCTCCTCGTCGTGCCGCTACCTGCCTCTGCGCGCACGTCGCCCCGCCTCAGCGTCGCCGTCCTCCATGGCCGCAGCTAGCCGAGCTCGAAGCTCCCGCCGCCACCACCTCGTCCCCGCGCTGTAGGGCGTCACCTCCGGCCGAATCCAGCCGCCCGTGGCCTCTCCTCGAGCATTGGCCGCCCACAGCTCACCGGAGAGACTCCTCCTCGCCGCCCGTTGTGCACCGAAGGTCTGGGCGCCATGGACAAGTTCCCCAGCGACCACGCCCCTGCCGTCCCCGCGCATCTGCTGCTTCGTCACCAACCTCCAGCGCCTCCGCCGGCCTGGTTCGCCTCGCCGCTGTTGCTTTACAAGCCTGCCTCCCTTCTGCTCCGTCCATTAGACCACCTTGGCCGTGGTTTGCCGCTGCCTAGACCACCTTCAGCTGGGTGCCCCGCCTCCTGCTTCGGCCAGAGTTCCTTCGCCTCCAAGCTGCTTCTCGAGCTGTCACTCGAGGTTGTAACCTCCGTGTGTTCTACCACCCCGTGCATGTCGCCAAAGTACCACAACACCGATTACCACACAGACCGCCAAGACCGAGTACGAGGATTCACAAAGTACCTTCGAATGCGCCAAGTTTGACTACATGTACCGCCAAGTTCCGCTTCGAACGTGTATGACTACACCCGGTGATGCGACAAGTACCCCGACAACATGCACAACTACACCAAGACCAGTTCGACAAGTACCCCGAGAACGTCTGTACCTCTACCGCCCCGCCGGGTCCGACAAAACCAAGTGTACAACTACCATCGCCCCGAGGACGTTGGATCCGTCAAGTACCTCTCTGATAACGAATATGTACCACTACTTACACTTTCGCTGCCGAGGAACGATAGTACCACTACTTCCCACGAACATCCCAAGAACGTCTACTTCCTCTACTTCCCTCGACGAACTCGAACCGCCCCGGAAATGCACGCTTCGAAGGTATAACCCCGAGACGAACGCCCGTGAACGGATGCATGTGTGTATGAGATGATTTCATGTAACTGTTGCTCACCACGTACGATGTATCTCTCGCGCGTTACCCGTTTCTGAGCCATCGACACGTGGGAACCTGGTAGCCGGGAGCACCCCACCATCCTTTCATGACACGCTCCCGTCACTTTCTTTTGAACCGATGTCTCAATGAGTTGTTGGAACCGGAACGTTGCCGTGGCACTGTTTCGTTATCGTCGCCGTGGCACCTCTTTCGTTTCCGCCACGATGACTAATGCTTCATATCATGCTCGTTATCATCTTCATGACAACATTTTCATAAATATTGCATAAAACTTGCACATGTCATCCGCATCATGATAATAACATTTAAAATGTTTAAAATTATTGTTTGCCTTAATTTGCTAAATGCAAATGGGGTTTTACCGGATTTGTTGTTTGTTATATCCGGCCCCATTTAAATTGTTTAGATGGTATAGTTTTGTTATGCTTCACTCTATTGCCATGTTTAACAAACATTTAATATTGTTGGGTACCCAAACGGGAGAGAACTAAATAGTTGATGTGGTGTTCCGCCAATAGGCAACTCGTTGCATATTGAGCTTCACTTAATTTGTAGTTTTGTTTGTGCACTTTGCCATGCCATGCATTTTTAAACCGGACATGCATCATACTTGGTTGTGCATTATGCCATGTTTATGCGGTGGTTGTTTACTATGTTGTTTGCTTATTTTCGGTGTTGCTTCTTCGGGTTAGTTCCGTTAACGTCGCATTTGTGAGGATTCGTTCGACTTCGTCCGTTTGTCTTCTTCATGGACCCGTTCTTCTTCCTTGCGGGATCTCAGGCAAGATGACCACACCCTCGAAATCACTTCAATCTTTGCTTGCTATTTGCTCGTTCTTTTGCTATGCCGCGATACCTACCACTTGCTATATCATGCCTCCCATATTGCCATGTCAAGCCTCTAACCCACCTTTCCAAGCAAACCGTTGTTTGGCTATGTTACCGCTTTTGCTCAGCCCCTCTTATAGCGTTGCTAGTTGCAGGTGAAGCTGAAGTTTGTTCCATGTTGGAACATGGTTATGTTGGGATAACACAATATCTCTTATTTTAATTAATGCATCTATATACTTGGTAAAGGGTGGAAGGCTCGGCCTTATGCCTGGTGTTTTGTTCCACTCTTGCCGCCCTAGTTTCCGTCATACCGGTGTTATGTTCCTTGATTTTGCGTTCCTTACGCGGTTGGGTTATAATGGGAACCCCTTGACAGTTCGCCTTGAATAAAACTCCTCCAGCAAGGCCCAACCTTGGTGTTACGTTTGCACTAACAACTTAGCCTTTTTCCCTTGGGTTTCTGGAGCCCGAGGGTCATCTTTATTTTCACCCCCCCGGGCCAGTGCTTCTCTAAGTATTGGTCCAACCTGAGCGGTGTCCGGCGCCCCCTGGGCAACCAGTGTCTATGCCAACCCGACGTCTGTCTCATCCGGTGTGCCCTGAGAACGAGATACGTGCAGCTGCTATCGGGATTTGTCGGCACATTCGGGCGGCTTTGCTGGTCTTGTTTTACCATTGTCGAAATGTCTTGTAACCGGGATTCTGAGCCTGATCGGGTCTTCCTGGGAGAAGGAATATCCTTTGTTGACCGTGAGAGCTTGTGATGGGCTAAGTTGGGACACCCCTGCAGGGTCTTGAACTTTTGAAACTCGTGCCCGCGGTTATGGGCAGATGGGAATTTGTTAATGTCCAGTTGTAGAAAACTTGACACTTAACTTAATTAAAATGCATCAACCGCATGTGTAGCCGTGATGGTCTCTTTCCGGCGGAGTCCGGGAAGTGAACACGGTTCTCGTGTTATGCTTGAACATAAGTAGTTCTAGTATCACTTCTTAATCTTTGTAGCTTCTCAACCGTGCTTTGCTTCTCTTCTCGCTCTCATTTGCGTATGTTAGCCACCATATATGCTAGTGCTTGCTGTAGCTCCACCTCACTACCTTTTACTACCCCTAAGCTTAAATAGTCTTGATCGCGAGGGTGTGAGATTGCTGAGTCCCCGTGACTCATAGATTACTTCCAAAACCAGTTGCAGGTGCCGATGATACCATGCAGGTGACGCAACCGAGCTCAAGGAGGAGCTCGAAGAAGATCGTGTTCGTTGTGTTGTTTTGTTTTCCAGTTGATCAGTAGTGGAGCCCAGTTGGGGCGATCTGGGATCTTTTGCATTAGGGGTTGTCTTTCTTTATTTGGTTCCGTAGTCGGACCTTGATTGTATCTGGATGATGTAATGCTATATTTATGTATTGTGTGAAAGTGGCGATTGTAAGCCAATTCTTTATCCCTTTCTTATTCAGTACATGGGATGTGTAAAGATTACCCCTCTTGCGACATGCCTACCATGCGGTTATGCCTCTAAGTCGTGCTCCGACACGTGGGAGATATAGCCGCATCGTGGGTGTTACAAGTTGGTATCAGAGCCTTCCCCTACTTAGGAGCCCCCTGCTTGATCGAATCTTTGGCGTTGTTGAGTCTAGAAAAATGTTTTGAGTCTTTTAGGATTATATATATCGGAGAGTATGATTCTTTTTACTCCTCAGTCCCTTCGTCGCTCTGGTGAGGCCTCCTGACGTAGAGTTTTGACTCTTCTCTTCTTAAATTTCACGATTTTTTTAGGATCACGCGGGTATCTTGGAATCGTTCCGATGGTTTTGTGACAAGAATATTGTTCTTGGTGCCTCCTGACATTTAGGGGTTGTGGCAGTGTCCCGAGGAGTTGAGCTCCGAGGTGTTGTCGTCACAATTTTATCATTGCAGTTCTGGAATACCTGAGTCTCGCCGACATCGAAAATCGCTTTTATGCAGTTATTGGTGAGATAACCTCGACGCCACCCAGTACTGGGGCGGGAGTTCGGGATTATTGCCATAACTTGTATAACAGATGCTTTTCGAAGGTTGAGGTAAATGATTTCCGAAGGTTTCTTGGTTATGTGTTGAAGGATGGATACACCTGGATGTAGGATTTGTTAGTTTGGGTGAGATATTATGCTTCCCCTGTATCCCCAACACCTGGTTGCATAACCAGAAAGTTTGGGAGTTTATAAGTGGGAATTCAAGTAGCTCCTAGGATATCTTTCCGACAGATGCATGATATGAGATTGGGGTTCGACGTCTAGTGGTCCGCCTATCCACGGTTGGTTTTACAGTGGTCTCGTTGTGTCTTAAAGAGTCCTTGGCGATGCTGACTCGGGGACGCTTCGTATGTCATGTGCACTGCCTTGTACATGATGGTGTTGTACGATCGAGCCTGTGTGGGCCCCACCACAAAAACTTCGGACGAAATCTCTATCATATGTTTGTTCTGGCTTATTCTGCAAGCCAATCCTTTGTTTTTGTTTTCAGTTGTGGTATTCGGGTTGCTTCGAAGTCAAGTGTTGATTCCATGCCTTTCCTAAACGGTGTTCTCATACTCCGATGTGAATACCAATCCTTCTCGTTATCGAGATTGTCATGTCAATTCTTTTCAACCGGCGTGTTCCTCTTCAAGTGGATCCGATCAATTCTACATTCGCGAAATCAATTCTCAGTTCTTTGCAATGGTGTTTGTTTCATCCGTCTCCAAGTTGTCTTTGTTTTTCCCGCCCTCCCACCCTTGTTTCTTCAAGGACTCGGATTTCTTAATCAAGTACCCATCTTATGGATGTGAAGTCTATTCTTTCTTTTCTTTCAATGTTCTTATCCGGTGATTCTCAAGAAGATACTAACGGAGCTTCAAGTTCGTCACTCTCCACTCATTTTCTTCTCCGGTGGATTTCAATTCAAGCTTTGTCGATCATATACTATCCTCGTTTCAAATGTTTTCTCATACCGGTGCACCCCTTATCATTCACTTCTCGCTATTCATTGTTTCGGAGTGCTGAAGATATCTTAGAAGGCTCGTCTTTTCATTCAAGATCCATTCAACCTATTTCAAGGTTGTTATCTCATTCAAGCCATTTAATTCAACGGGTGCAATCTCTCTTTCAAATCGTTCAATGGTGTTTTTTTTCTTTTGAGTGGGCCCTAACCCACATGTCATTTTCTAGGATCTTACCTTACTCTTCTAATTTTCCCAGAGTTATTCTCAATTCTGTTTCGAAGTTTGACGTAAGAATGATTTTGCATTAGTCAATTGCCTTCTCCAATATCGCTTTCCAATTCTTTTCATCTTTGGCTCAACCTTTCCTCTTTTAGTCATTCCGGACTGTCTCAACAAATCTTGATGATGTTTCTCGTCATCTTTCTCAACATTTGAAGACCGAAGAAGAGCTTCTATGCAATCATATATGTTCTCTTGAAGATTCAGGGTTCTAGCTTGATCCGTCCTCTCATAATTGTTTTCCATTGTGAGAATTCTTTTCACCCATCCGGAGCAATTCAGGAGTATTTTTTTCAGTTTGATTCTCCGGATCCCATCATCTCAGAATTATTCATTCCAGGTTTCAACTCTTGTTCTCCAAATCTTACCGATGCATCAGCCAAATATTCTATAATCAGCTCGTGATCTCTTCGTACACTTGCATCTAAATTCTCTCAAGCATCTTCATTTATTTGCTAATCCTTCCCGGTGTTTCTTCATGTTTTATTCGTTCATTTCAATTCTTATGGTGTTTCGTTCAAGATTTCTCTTCCTTCCTTATCATATTAATTTATCCGTTGTCACAATCCTACCGGTAGTTCATTGAAGATTTTCTAAAGTTTGCGCTATATCTATCTTCATCCTTGCTACGAGAATAAGTAGTGTGCCAAATCCATTGTTTGTCATCAATTTAAATTGATGAAGGATAAGCATAATGTAATTCTTATTCTTGTTTCATCGAGTATATTCAACTCCTTATTCCGGAGGCTCATCAAATTCTCGGTTTCAATTGTTCCATCTTTTCTTCCCGGAGTTCCATGCTCTCTCAATTATATCATCGCGAAGCTCCATTTAAATCATCGCAAGGCTTCAACCTTATTCTTTTCATCCTTCATTTCGTTTAATCATTCTTTTGTTGCCAGAGTTATTCATGGAGGCTCTACATGATGGTTCATAAAGGATTTAATTCCTTCTCAAAGTTTTCATCGAGATTCTTTTCTAAGGAGCTCAAGTATTCTTCATCTTGCAATCCGGAGTGCAATTCTTTTTACCTTATCTTTTGAGGTGGTGTTATGTCATTCTAGATAATTTTCCTTCGTGTTTCATGATTCACAAGTTTTCAAGTGTGACATATCTAAAATCCATCATTTTCTCTTCGTTCAAGACATCTTTTCAATCCATCAATCTCTTCATTGGAGTTATATTGGGTTATATTTCACCTAAAGCTTTCCCTAAGGATTGTTGCTATTTATGGTGCTTATAAATGATCCAAGTTCTTAATTTATCCTACCGGTGAGATAAGTTTCTCGTCTCCTTGTTCATATCAATCCAAATCCATTGTTTCCGCTAGTGGCAGAATTTCTCCTCAAATTTTGAGATGTCTTCTATAAGTCCATATCAAGCTTGTCCTTTTTGTTGTTGGTTTTCCAACAACTCCGTTCGACCCTTCGCCTAAGGATGCCTTTGCAAGCTCATTGGAGGTAGAAGATGTTGTTTTCTTCCCCGTTCCTTTAATTCCATTCGTTCATTTGTTTCGGAGGCATTGTGATGCTGCTCTCCTCACTCATCATCTTGAATTGTGAGGACTGTGTTCTCTTCGTGCTTATCCATTTATCCGGAGTGTTGTGTCCTCTGCTCAAGTCCTTCTCATCCTATCAACTCTTGCATCTCTTTTCAACCGGAGTGCTACCTGAATTTGTTCTTCCTTGTTCCTCTCTTCTAATGGAGTGCTTTCAACTTTGTTCATCTCCGTTGTATTCTTCCTTTCAATTTGCTCAACCTTCCAAGGTTCTTTCGTTTCACTCGTTTGTCAAAGAAGCAACTTAGTTTTACCTCTCCTCTTCCTCTTCCGTTTTCCCTCCGGTGCCATCCTAGATCTCGGGACGAGATCCTCTTATAGTGGTGGAGTGTTGTGACGCCCCAAGACCGGAGCTTCAGATTCCTTCGAGGGTTTCCAAGATTCGTCGTGTGATTTGTTCGGTTCGTTGCTTTCATTTTTGCATCATGTGCATTGCATCATGTCATCTTGCAACGTGTTTTAAAACTCAACCAAATAAAATAGGATGGATCTTCAGTCCATTTAAATCGAGGGATATTCACATGGTGAGATTCTCTTTATTACATATCTCCCAATATGTATAGGGAGGTAAAATAAACATTCCATTCTTTAGGAATCGACCACAACACACTCACAATATAAATCCCTTGGGTACTTTTCTTCAAGTTTCACCTCCAAACCTTGGCAATAGTTCTTTCTCCATTTATCGAGGGTCCTCCAAAACCCTCAACATTTTTGTACACCCCTTTAGCATAGCCTCCATTCAATCTCTTTTGGCTCAAGTCAAATAAATTTCAATTTAAATTCTGCTAACTTGTCGGAACTACTTTTGTTGAGGTGGAAATATTCCATAAAGCCATACAAAAATGTTCCATAATTTTGTTCTTCTCCATGGCCTCTTCTCTTAATTATTTTTGGCCTATCTCTTTTGCTGAAAAGAGAAATTAAGAGAGAGAGAGAGAGCCCAGCTGGTCAGCCCACCTGCAGCCCAGACCGGCCCAAACCTCCCCTGGGCCAGCCGCCCCTTGGCTAAATGGAGCCCGACTCCTCTCTCTCTCTCTCTCTCTCTCTCTCTCTCTCTCTCGTTCTCACCTTCTCCCTCCAGGCAGCGCCGCCAGCCTACCGTCATCCCTCTCCCTCCTTCGCCCTGATCCCATCTCCTCCTCTCTTTCCTTCTGCCCAGCGCCACCCACACCCGCATCATGCCCTATCCTTGCACTCCCTCACACATCACCAGGGAGGGGAGATCCCCAGCACGCGTGAGCCCCGCGCCCCGCCTCCTTTTCCTCACAGCGCCGCAGCGACGACCGAGCTTTCCCCCGGCGTAGCCCCTTCTTCTCCTCCACCTCTCTGCGCCTCCTCGTCGCGCCGCTACCTGCCTCTGCGCGCGCGTAGCCCCTCCTCAGCGTCGCCGTCTTCCATGGCCGCAGCCAGCCGAGCTCGAAGCTCCCGCCGCCACCACGTCGTCCCCGTGCTGTAGGGCGTCGCCTCCGGCCGAATCCAGCCGCCTGTGGCCTCTCCTCGAGCATTGGCTGCCCACAGCTCGTCGGAGGGACTCCTCCTCGCCGCCCCGTTGTGCACCAAAGGTCTGGGCGCCATGGACGAGTTCCCCCGCGACCACGCCCCTGCCGTCCCCGTGCATCTGCTGCTTCGTCGCCAGCCTCCAGTGCCTCCGCCGGCCTGGTTCGCCTCGCCGCTGTTGCTCTACAAGCCTGCCTCCCTTCTGCTCCGTCCATTAGACCACCTTGTCCATGGTTTGCCGCTGCCTAGACCACCTTCAGCCGGGTGCCCCTCCTCCTGCTTCGGCCAGAGTTCCTTCGCCTCCAAGCTGCTTCTCGAGCTGTCGCTCGAGGCTGTAACCTCCGTGTGTTCTACCACCCCGTGCATGTCGCCGAAGTACCACAACACCGATGACCACACAGACCGCCAAGAGCAACTACGAGGATTCACAAAGTACCTTCAGATGCGGCAAGTTTGACTACATGGACTGCCAAGTTCCGCTTCGAACGTGTACGACTACACCCGGTGATGCGACAAGTACCCCGACAACATGCACAACTACACCAAGACCGGTTTGACAAGTACCCCGAGAACGTCTGTACCTCTACTGCCCCGCCGGGTCCGACAAAACCAAGTGTACAACTACCGTCGCCCCGAGGACGTTGGATCCGTCAAGTACCTCTCTAATAACGAATATGTACCACTACTTCCACTTCCGTCGCCGAGGAACGATAGTAACACTACTTCCCACGAACGTCCCGAGAACGTCTACTTCCCCTACTTCCCTCAACGAACTCGAACCGCCCCGGAAATGCACGCTTCGAAGGTATAACCCCGAGAGGAACGCCCGTGAACGGATGCATGTATGTATGAGATGGTTTCATGTAACTGTTGGTCGCCGCGTACAATGTATCTCTCGCGGGTTTCCCGTTTCTGATCCATTGACACGTGGGAACCTGGTAACCGGGAGCACCCCACCGTCCTTGCATGACACGCTCCCGTCACTTTCTTTTGCACCGATGTCTCAATGAGTTGTCGGAACCGGAACGTTGCCGTGGCACCGTTTCGTTATCATCGCCGTGGCACCCCTTTGGTTTCCGCCACGATGACTAATGCTTCATATCATGCTCGTTATCATCTTCATGACAACATTTTCATAAATACTGCATAAAACTTGCACATGTCATCCGCATCATGATAATAACATTTAAATTGTTTAAAATTGTTGTTTGCCTTAATTTGCTAAATGCATATGGGGTTTTACCGGATTTGTTGTTTGTTATATCCGGCCCCATTTAAATTGTTTAGATGGTATAGTTTTGTTATGCTTCACTCTCTTGCCATGTTTAACAAACATTTAATATTGTTGGGTACCTAAATGGGAGAGAACTAAATAATTGATGTGGTGTTCCGCCAATAGGCAACTCGTTCCATATTGAGCTCCACTTTATTTGTAGTTTTGTTTGTGCACTTTGCCATGCCATGCATTTTTAAACCAGACATGCATCATACTTGGTTGTGCATCATGCCATGTTTATGTGGTGGTTGTTTACTATGTTGTTTGCTTATTTCCGGTGTTGCTTCTTCGGGTTGGTTCCGTTAACGTCACGTTCGTGAGGATTCGTTCGACTTCATCCGTTTGTCTTCTTCATGGACCCGTTCTTCTTCCTTGCGGGATCTCAGGCAAGATGACCATACCCTCGAAATCACTTCTATATTTGCTTGCTATTTGCTCGTTCTTTTGCTATGTCGCGATACCTACCACTTGCTATATCATGCCTCCCATATTGCCTTATCAAGCCTCTAACCCACCTTTCCTAGCAAACCATTGTTTGGCTATGTTACCGCTTTTGCTCAGCCCCTCTTGTAGCGTTGCTAGTTGCAGGTGAAGCTGAAGTTTGTTCCATGTTGGAACATGGTTATGTTGGGATATCACAATATCTCTTATTTTAATTAATGCATCTATATACTTGGTAAAGGGTAGAAGGCTCGGCCTTATGCATGGTGTTTTGTTCCACTCTTGCCGCCCTAGTTTCCGTCATACCAGTGTTATGTTCCTTGATTTTGCGTTCCTTACGCGGTCGGGTTATAATGGGAACCCCTTGATAGTTCGCCTTGAATAAAACTCCTCCAGCAAGGCCCAACCTTGGTTTTACATTTGCACTAACAACCTAGCCTTTTTCCCTTGGGTTTCTGGAGCCCGAGGGTCATCTTTATTTTAACCCCCCCGGTCCAGTGCTTCTCTAAGTGTTGGTCCAACCTGAGCGATGTTCGGCGCCCCGTGGGCAACCAGGGTCTATGCCAACCCGACGTCTGGCTCATCCGGTGTGCCCTGAGAACGAGATATGTGCAGCTCCTATCGGGATTTGTCGGCACATCCGGGCGGCTTTGCTGGTCTTGTTTTACCATTGTCGAAATGTCTTGTAACTAGGATTCCGAGCCTGATCGGGTCTTCCTGGGAGAAGGAATATCCTTCGTTGACCGTGAGAGCTTGTGATGGGCTAAGTTGGGACACCCCTGCAGGGTTTTGAACTTTTGAAAGCCGTGCCCGCGGTTATGGGCAGATGGGAATTTGTTAATGTCCAGTTGTGGAAAACTTGACACTTAACTTAATTAAAATGCATCAATCGCATGTGTAGCCGTGATGGTCTCTTTCCGGCGGAGTCCGGGAAGTGAACACGGTTCTCATGTTATTCCTGAACGTAAGTAGTTCTAGGATCACTTCTTGATCTTTGTAGCTTCTCGACCGTGCTTTGCTTCTCTTCTCGCTCTCATTTGCGTATGTTAGCCACCATATATGCTAGTGCTTGCTGCAGCTCCACCTCACTACCTTTTCCTACCCCTAAGCTTAAATAGTCTTAATCACGAGGGTGTGAGATTGCTGAGTCCCCGTGACTCACAGATTACTTCCAAAACCAGTTGCAGGTGCCGATGATACCGTGCAGGTGACGCAACCGAGCTCAAGGAGGAGCTCGAAGAAGATCGTGTTCGTTGTGTTGTTTTGTTTTCTAGTTGATCAGTAGTGGAGCCCAGTTGGGGCGATCCGGGATCTTTTGCATTAGGGGTTGTCTTTCTTTATTTGGTTCCATAGTTGGACCTTGATTGTATCTGGATGATGTAATGCTATATCTATGTATTGTGTGAAGTGGCGATTGCAAGCCAATTCTTTATCCCTTTCTTATTCAGTACATGGGATGTGTAAAGATTACCCCTCTTGCAACATGCCTACCATGCGGTTATGCCTCTAAGTCATGCTCCAACACATGGGAGATATAGCCGCATCGTGGGTGTTACAGTTTGGCCTAGTTCGGCTCTGGCATCGTCGTCCATACCGTCGATGTCTTCGGAGGCATAGTCTAGCACGTCGGTCAAGTCCTCGATAGTGGCTATTAAGTGGGTGGTGGGTGGGACGCAAAATTCCCGGCGCTCAGCTCCTTGTTCGAGCTGGGCGTAGTTCGGAAGTGATACTTCGATAATAGCGAGAGATAACATTAAGTCCAGAGCTCGTTTAGGAGTGATAGCTGGAAGGGTGACTGAGGGCCTGCAGAGCTGGGTCTGGAAGTCGCCGCTTGACCGTGCTCAATGAATGCAGATCTCAAGAGTTCGGAGTTAACATCCGGAGGTGAGTCCGGCTTCCCGATGACAGGGAGAGCCTTGTTTGATTCCAGGCCTGCCGATAATATGGTCACCTCTGGGTCTTCGGCAGGGACCTCCATAGTAGGAGAGGGTCCGGTGGGGTTTATACTCCCGTCTTTGGATAGGTTGGTCCGTTTTGGATCTAAGGCTAGGGCCAGAACGATAGTTGATCCTTGAATGGAGCCTGGTGATGGATCCGGCGGGCTATCTTTGTATAGATGAGGAGCGGTGGTCGAGGCCGAGAACCCTTCGAAGATCAAGTCTCCTCGGATATTAGCGATATAATTCAGGCTTTCGAACCTGATCTGGTGACCAGGTGCGTAGCTACCGATCTGTTCAAGGTGACCAGTTGAATTGGCATGCAGAGTGAAGCTGCCAAACACGAAAAGTTGAACGGGGGGAAAGTTTCCCTGGAAACAACATCGTTGTTGATGATCGAACGAGCCATCGAACCTTCTGCCAACGACACAGTGGAACTCTGAATGAAAGCACCAATGTCGGTGTCAAAACCTGCCGATCTACGGTAGGGGGTCCCAAACTGTGCGTTTGAGGATCAAAGGTAACAAGGGACAAGTGGGACACAATGTTTACCCAGGTTTGGGCCCTCTTAATGGAGGTAAAACCCTACGTCCTGCTTGATTGTATTTGATGACTATAGGGGTTACAAGAGTTGATCTACCTCATGATCGTAAAGGCTAAACCCTAGATGGCTAGCCTATGTGAATTTTTCTTGTCCCTATGGACTAAACCGTCCAGTTTATATAGACATCAGAGGGGCCGAGGGTTGTATAGAGTCGGTTTACAAAGGAAGGAAATTACATATCCGGACACCAATCTTGCCATCCACGCATAGGGGAGTCCTAACCGGACACGGGGGAAGGTCTTTTGCCTTGTATCTTCACGGCCCATTAGTTTGGCCCATATCGAATAGTCCGGACGCCCGAGGACCCCCTAATCCAGGACTCCGTCACCAGCCTCTCTTGTGCTATGACAAGTGAATAAACACCCATCATGAGAATAACCCACTTAGCATGGAAGATATTGACTGCCCCCGTCACTCCATGAGCGGTACGGGCTCACAAAATAGATGCTTATTTGAATGATTAGAGGTGGCACATACAAATTTACTTGGAATGGCAGAGTAATAACGTATATAGGTAGTATGGTGGATTTTTCTGGAAAAACTTTGAGTTTAGGGATTTGGATGCACAAGTAGTATACTTGCTTAGTACAGGTGAAGGCTGGCAAATAGATTGAGAAGTGACCAACTAGAGAGCGGCAACTGTCATAATCATGCATTGCGAATATTTAACATTGAGGCATGAGTAGGATATGAACACCCTGAACATAAATATCATAAAGAATGCATTGGTTTTGAATCAACTACATGTGTGAACATGTGCCAAGTCCAGCCACTTGAATTATTCAAAGGAGGAACCATCCTAACATACTACATCACAACCATTTTAATGCATGTTGACGCTCAAGGTAAATCATTATCCACTCCTAGCTACTTAAGCATGACATCAGAAACTACAATCTCTAATTGTTATCACAAACATGTGTAACGATAATATGCTAAATCAGGCTTACTAAGTTGAACATATTTACAAAAACAAAAAACAAGAAGAGTTCATACCAGCTTTCCTCTACCACAGTCACTTCATCAAATCATCATTATTGCCTTTCACTTGCACGACCAAATGATGTGAAAATAATAATAGTGCAAGTGTGCCATGGACTAAGTTGGAATCTGCAAACATTGTATTCAAAGGAGAAGACAATGTAATGTTGGCTCTTCTTTTGATCAATAACAAAGAAAATGAGAACCACTCAACAATTCTTATCATAGTATTCTCCTTATGATGACTCAAGGAAAAGAAAAAAAGTTCAAAGAAATACACGGAAATGTTTTTGGAGTTTTAAAAAAAATTGAAGAAAGAAGAAAAACGAAAAGTGAGAAAAACTATTTACACCAAAGAACTCCTAAGAAATGACAAAATAAGAAATGAGAGATCTTTTTGGGGTTTCTTTTAATACTACGTACTAACTAAAAAAGAAAGAAAAACTGAAAAGAAGTGATAAATACTTTTGGATTTTCAAAGTTTTTCAAACACATGAAAGAATCAGAAATAAAACTAAACATTGATATACAATGAAAGAGATGAACACCGACAACTGGAATGACTTGTGTGATGCAAGAATGTAATGTCGGTGAGAATACATACTCCCCCAAGATTAACCTTTTGGCTTAACTTGGTCTATGACCACTGCTAGTAATAGTCAGATCCAGGAAATACTCATGCTGCGGAGGCTCTCGCTGATATGTAGGCGCTGGTGCAGGAACTGCCCCGTCATCAAGCTCTAGTATGTATAAAGATCATCGGGCATGATAGTGTACCCACCCTTGGAAAGATCAAACAAACTAGGTGCAGGAAAAATAATGCCCTCTCGGGTGCCCTAACTAAACACCAAATTATATTTGAACCTAGGCTCACCCTTACTAATAAAATCATGCTCAATCATGCTACGGTAATCTAAACGTTTTGTGGGTAAGAGCTCACCGTCATCATGTTTAATAGGGATCTCAATATGTCTCACTAGGTGAAAATCATAAATACCACCAAAAATAGCACCCTTTGAATGGTTAGTGTTGGGGATATAACCCCACGGTATGACCCGCTCGTTTAGGGCCGGGTTATATAATGGCGGCCTGAAGAGAAACTTGACATGGGCTGTGACGATCAAGACCTCAAGGCCCATGTGGCGACTCATTCAGTGGGCCGGCTTGTGGCCCTACGCCGAAGGGGGCGGCTCACCAATGGGAGGCCATAATTATCTTGGGAAATAAGACAAGTAGGAAACTCATTAAGATATAGATTGTTGTACGACCCAGACACTGTTGTAAGCCCAGGGCCTTGACCTATATATAAAGGAGAGCCCCTAAGGCAGTAAGGGCAAGTTACAATCTCTCGAGTACTAGGTTAGCCAAGTCACACCCTTGTAATCGAGATCACCATCATCAATATCCATCAAGCAGGAGTAGGTTGTTACCTCCACCATGAGAGGTTGAGCCTGGGTAAACCCTTGTCTTCCGATTCTGATCAATCCTGTTCAAGGTACTACCTTGCGGCGATGGCCTCACGATGAAGTCCTTTCACGAGGACATCTGCAACCTCTTGATCACTGCGTTGGTTTTCCCTTGAAGAGGAAAGGGTGATGCAACAAAGTAGCGTAAGTATTTCCCTCAGCTTTTGAAAACCAAGGTATCAATCCAGTAGGAGACTACACGTAAGTCCCTCGTACCTACACTAACAAATAAGAACCTCGCAACCAACGTGATAAAGGGGTTGTCAATCCCTTCACGGTCACTTACGAGAGTGAGATCTGATAGAGATAATAAGATAAATATTTTTGGTATTTTTATGATATAGATAGGAAAATAAAGATTGCAAAATAGATGGGAAACTTCTATGATAAAATATAGACCCGGGGGCCATAGGTTTCACTAGTCGCTTCTCTCAAGATAGCATAAGTATTCCGGTGGGTGAACAAATTACTGTTAAGCAATTGATATAAAAGTGCATAATTATGAGAATATCTAGGCATGATCATGTATATAGGCATCACGTCTGCGACAAGTAGACCTAAATGATTCTGCATCTAGTACTATTACTCCACACATCGACCGCTATCCAGCATGCATCTAGAGTATTAAGTTCATAAGAACTGAGTAACACATTAGGCATGATGACATGATGTAGAGGGATAAACTCAAGCAATATGATATAAACCCCATCTTTTTATCCTCGATGGCAACAATACAATACGTGCCTTGCTGCTTCTACTGTCACTGCAAAGGACACCGCAAGATTGAACCCAAAGCTAAGCACTTCTCCCATTGCAAGAAAGATCAATCTAGTAGGCCAAACCAAACTGGTAATTCGAAGAGACTTGCAAAGATAACCAATCGTACATAAATATTTCAGAGAAGAATCAAATATTGTTCATAGATAAACTTGATCATAAACCCACAATTCATTGGATCTCGACAAACACACCGCCAAAAGAATTACATCGAATAGATCTCCAAGAAGATCGAGGAGAAACATTGTATTTAGATACAAAGAGAGATAAGAAGCCATCTAGCTAATAACTATGGACTCGAAGGTCTATGGTAAACTACTCACACATCATCAGAGAGGCTATGGTGTTGATGTAGAGGCCCTCCGTGATCGATTCCCCCTCCGGCGGAGCTCCGGAAAAGGCCCCAAGATGGGATCTCTTGGGTACATAAGGTTGTGGTGGTGGAAATAGGGTTTCATGGTGCTCCTGGATGTTTTCAGGGTATATGGATATATATTGGAGGAAGAAGTAGGTCGGTGGAGCTGCGAGGGGCCCATGAGGGTGGGGGGCGCGCCCAGGGGGGCATGCGTGCCTCCCTGCCTCGTGGTCGCCTCGCTTCTTTCTTGATGTCTACTCCAAGTCCCCTGGATCACGTTTGTTCCAAAAATAACTCTCCCGAAGGTTTAATTCCGTTTGAATTCGGTTTGATATTCCTTTTCTGCGAAACACTGAAATAGGCAAAAAAAGCAATTTGCACTGGGCCTTGGGTTAGTAGGTTAGTCCCAAAAATAATATAAAAGTGTATAATAAAGCCCATTAAACATCCAAAACAGATAATATAATAGCATGGAACAATCAATAATTATAGATACGTTGGAGACGTATCAAGCATCCCCAAGCTTAATTCCTGCTCGTCCTCAAGTAGGTAAATGATAAAAATAGAATTTTTGATGTGGAATGCTACCTCGCATAATTCTGAATGTAATTTTCTTTATTGTGGCATGAATATTCAGATCCGAGAGATTCAAGACAAAAGTTTAATATTGACATTAAAAAATAATACTTCAAGCATACTAAGTAAGCAATCATGTCTTCTCAAAATAACATGGCAAAAGAAAGTTCATCCCTACAAAATCATATGGTTTTGTCATGCTCCATTTTTGTCACACAAGAATGCTCTCATCATGCACAACCCCGATGACAAGCCAAGCAATTGTTCGATACTTTAGTAATCTCAAACTTTTTTCATTTTTCACGCAATACATGAGCGTGACCCATGGATATAGCACTATGGGTGGAATAGAATATGATGATGGGGGTTATGTGGAGAAGACAAAAAAGGAGAAAGTCTCACATCAACGCGGCTAATCAACGGGCTAGGGTGATGCCCATCAATTGATGTCAATGCAAGGAGTAGGGATTGCCATGCAACTGATGCACTAGAGCTATAAGTGTATGAAAGCTCAACAAAAGAAACTAAGTGGGTGTGCATCCAACTTGCTTGCTCACGAAGACCTAGGGCATTTGAGGAAGCCCATTGTTGGAATATACAAGCCAAGTTCTATAAAGAAAAATTCCCACTAGTATATGAAAGTGACAAAACAAGAGACTCTCTATCATAAAGATCATGGTGCTACTTTGAAGCACAAGTGTGGAAAAAGAGGATAGTAGCATTGTCCCTTTTTTATTTTTTTTATTTTTTGGGCCTTTATTTTTTTGGGCCTTTCTCTCTTTTTTATTTGGGACAATGCTCTATTAATGATGATCATCACACTTCTATTTATTTACAACTCAATGATTACAACTCGATACTAGAACAAAATATGACTCTATATGAATGCCTCCGGCGGTGTACCAGGAAGGGCAATGAATCAAGAGTGACATGTATGATAAATTATGCATGGTGGCTTTGCCACAAATATGATGTCAACTACATGATCATGCAAGGCAATATGACAATGATGAAGTGTGTCATAAATAAAACGGTGGAAAGTTGCATGGCAATATATCTCGGAATGGCTATGGAAATGCCATAATACGTAGGTATGGTGGCTGTTTTGAGGAAGATATAAGGAGGTTTATGTGTGATAGAGCGTATCATATCATGGGGTTTGGATGCACCGGCGAAGTTTTCACCAACTCTCAAGGTGAGAAAGGGCAATGCACGGTACCGAAGAGGCTAGCAATGATGGAAAGGTGAGAGTGCGTATAATCCATGGACTCAACATTAGTCATAAAGAACTCACATACTTATTGCAAAAATCTACAAGTCATCAAAAACCAAGCATTACGCGCATGCTCCTAGGGGGATAGATTGGTAGGAAAAGACCATCGCTCGTCCCCGACCGCCACTCATAAGGAAGACAATCAAAGAATACCTCATGTTTCAAATTTGTTACACAACATTTACCATACGTGCATGCTACTGGACTTGAAAACTTCAACACAAGTATTTATCAAATTCACAACTACTCAACTAGCACACTTTAATACCACCAGCTTTCTCAAATCAATCATCAAGTATCAAACTTCTCATAGTATTCAATGCACTTTTTATGATAGTTTTTATTATACCAATCTTGGATGCCTATCATATTAGGACTAATTTTATAACCAAAGCAAATTACCATGTTGTTCTAAAGGACTCTCAAAATAATATAAGTGAAGCATGAGAGATCAATAATTTCTATAAAATAAAACCACCACTGTGCTTTAAAAGATATAAGTGAAGTACTAGAGCAAAATTATCTAGCTCAAAAGATATAAGTGAAGCACATAGAGTGTTCTAATAAATTTGAATTCATGTGTGTCTCTCCCAAAAGGTGTGTACAGAAAGGATGATTGTGGTAAACTAAAAAGCAAAGACTCAAATCATACAAGACGCTCCAAGCAAAACACATATCATGTGGTGAATAAAAATATAGCCTCAAGTAAAGTTACCGATGGAAGAAGACGAAAGAGGGGATGCCTTCCGGGGCATCCCCAAGCTTAGGATTTTGGTTGTCCTTGAATTTTACCTGGGGGTGCCTTGGGAATCCCCAAGATTAGACTCTTTCCACTCCTTATTCCACAATCCATCAAATCTTTACCCAAAACTTGAAAACTTCACAACACAAAACTCAACAGAAAATCTCGTGAGCTCCGTTAGTATAAGAAGACAAACCACCACTTAAGGTACTGTAATGAACTCATTCTTTATTTATATCGGTGTTAAACCTTCTGTATTCCAACTTATCTATGGTTCATACCCTCCGATACTAGCCATAGATTCATCAAAATAAGCAAACAACACACGAAAAAGAGAATCTATCAAAAAACAGAATAGTCTGTAGTAATCTATAGGTTTCGAATACTTCTGTGATCCCAAAAATTCTGAAATAAATTAGTGGACGTGAGGAATTTGTCTATTAATCATCTGCTAAAAGAATCAACCTAATCTCACTCTCCAGAAAAAAATGGCAGCAAATCTCGTGAGCGCTAAAGTTTCTATTTTTTTACAACAAGATCGCAAAAACTTCCCCCAAGTCTTCCCAAAGGTTCTACTTGGCACAAACGCTAATTAAAAGCATAAAACCACATCTAAATAGAGGTTGTATGGATTATTTATTACTAAAGAGAACCAAAAAGCAAGAAACAGAAATAAAATTGGGTTGCCTCCCAACAAGCGCTATCGTTTAACGCCCCTAGCTAGGCATAAAAGCAAGAATAGATCTAGGTATTATCATCTTTGGTATGCAATCCATAAGTGGCTTTCATAATAGATTCATAAGATAATTTAATTTTCTTTCTAGGGAAGTGTTACATGCCCTTCCTTAACGTAAATTGGAATCTAATATTCCCTTCTTTCATATCAATAGTTGCACCGATCGTTCTAAGGAAAGGTCTACCAAGAATAATGGGACATGTAGGATTGCAATCAATATCAAGAACAATGAAATCTATGGGCACATAATTCCTATTTGCAACAATAAGAACATAATTAATCCTTCCCATAGGTTTCTTAATAGTTGAATCCACGAGGTGCAAATTTAAAGAACAATCCTCAAATTCACGAAAACCTAAAACATCACACAAATTTTTGGAATCGTGGAAACGCTAGTACCCAAATCACATAAAGCATAGCATTGATATTTAATTTTAATTTTAATAGTAGGTTCCCACTCATCATGAAGTTTTCTAGGGATAGAAACTTCTAATTCAAGCTTTTCTTCATAATATTGCATTAAAGCATCAATGATATGTTTGGTAAAAGCTTTATTTTGACTATAAGCATGCGGAGAATTTAGCATGGATTGCAACAAGGAAATACAATCTATCAAAGAAAAATTATCGTAATTAAATTCATTGAAACACAAAATAGTGGGTTCATTGCTATGTAAAGTTTTGACCTCTCCAATCCCACTTTTAGCAATTTTTCTATCAAGATCTAAAAACTCCGAATCATTGGGACGCCTTCTAACTAAAGTTGACTCATCTCCAGTCCCATCATTATCAAGATTCATATTAAAAAAACAAAGATTTAATTGGAGACAAATCAATCACTTTTAGATCTTCATCCTTATTATCATCAAGTTCTTTCGGTTTGGCGGCCATCTTATTAACTAAGGTGGCCTACTTATCCGAAATTTGGGCTATTAAGTTTTCAAGAAGAGCGAACTGCGATTTCAGACCATAAAACTCTTTAGATATATCATCGAGCTCTTTATTCATGTACCTCAAAAAACTTTTTTGTTCTTTAAGCTCGTTCCTGAAGAAATTATTATGCTCAAACTGCAAGGACATAAAACTTCTAACTTTGTTTTCAATTTCTTCCAACCTTCTAACGTGAGGATCAACACTTTTTGGTAAAGCCATCGCGGCAAACAATCCAACACACAAGCACACAAGAAGCGAGCGAAAAAGAGGCGAACGAAAAAGAGGCGAGTGGAAAAGAGGGCGAATAAAACAGCAAGGGTGAAGTGGGGGAGAGGAAAACGAGAGGAAATGGCAAATAATGTAATGCGAGGTATAAGAGTTTGTGATGGGCACTTGGTATGTCTTGACTTGTGCGTAGATCTCCCCGGCAACGGCGCCAGAAATCCTTCGTGCTACCTCTTGAGCACTGCGTTGGTTTTCCCTTGAAGAGGAAAGGGTGATGCAGCAAAGTAGCATAAGTATTTCCTCGGATTTTGAGAACCAAGGTATCAATCTAGTAGGAGACTACACGCAAGTCCCTCGTACCTACACAAACAAATAAGAACCTCGCAACCAACGCGATAAAGGGGTTGTTAATCCCTTCACGGTCACTTAGGAGAGTGAGATCTGATAGAGATAATAAGATAAATATTTTTGGTATTTTTATGATATAGATAGGAAAATAAAGATTCCAAAATAGATGGGAAACTTATATGATAAAAGATAGACCCGGGGGCCATAGGTTTCACCAGTGGCTTCTCTCAAGATAGCATAAGTATTACGGTGGGTGAACAAATTACCATCGAGCAATTGATAGAAAAGTGCATAATTATGAGAATATCTAGGCATGATCATGTATATAGGCATCATGTCCGCGACAAGTAGACTAAAATGATTCTGCATCTACTACTATTACTCCACACATCGACCGCTATCCAGCATGCATCTAGAGTATTAAGTTCATAAGAACAAAGTAACGCATTAGGCAAGATGACATGATGTAGAGGGATAAACTCAAGCAATATGGTAAAAAAACCATCTTTTTATCCTTGATGGCAACAATACAATACGTGCCTTGCTGCCCCTGCTGTCACTAGGAAAGGACACCGCAAGATTGAACCCAAAGCTAAGCACTTCTCCCATTGCAAGAAAGATCAATCTAGTAGGCCAAACCAAAATGATAATTCGAAGAGACTTGCAAATATAACCAATCATACATAAAAGATTTCAAAGAAGAATTAAATATTGTTCATAGATAAACTTGATCATAAACCCGCAATTCATCGGATCACGACAAACACACCGCAAAAATAATTACATCGAATAGATCTCCAAGAAGATCAAGGAGAACATTGTATTGAGATCCAAAGAGAGAGAAGAAGCCATCTAGCTAATAACTATGGACCTGAAGGTCTGTGGTAAGCTACTCACACATCATCGGAGAGGCTATGGTGTTGATGTAGAAGCCCTCCGTGATCGATTCCCCCTCCGGCGGAGCTCCGGAAAAGGCCCCAAGATGGGATCTCTTGGGTATAGAAGGTTGCGGCGGTGGAAATAGGGTTTCATGGTGCTCCTGGATGTTTTTAGGGTATAAGTGTGTGTGTGTATATATATATATATAGGAGGAAGAAGTAGGTCAGTGGAGCTGCGAGGGGCCCACGAGGGTGGGGGCGCGCCCAGGGTGGCAGGCGCGCCTCCCTGCCTCGTGGCCACCTTGCTTCTTTATTGACGTCTACTCCAAGTCCCCTGGATCACGTTTGTTCCAAAAATAACTCTCCCGAAGGTTTCATTCCGTTTGGATTCCATTTGATATTCCTTTTCTGCGAAACACTGAAATAGGCAACAAAAGCAATTTGCACTGGGCCTTGGGTTAGTAGGTTAGTCCCAAAAATAATATAGAAGTGTATAATAAAGCCCATTAAACATCCAAAACAGATAATATAATAGCATGGAACAATCAAAAATTATAGATACATTGGAGATGTATCAATATCTACCGCGATAAAACCATGACAGTTGGCGCCCACCATGGGGCTATCACTCGGTGGTGTTGAGTTCTTGGAGGGAGCTCTCACAGGGATCAAAGGATATGCAATAGGCCAGATGACCAAGAGTCGTCGTGACAAGCTCTACGTCCGCGATTCAGACTGGGGGGCTGAAGCTGACTCAATCGAGTATGGGTACCGAGTCCCCATCGGCAAGATCGATATCTACATCGGCAAGTTTGGCGAGTCAGGACCCGAGCTGGACAACTGCAACGACATCGTCTAGCCGGCTCGGCGCACACAACCTTCCCGGAATCAAGTTGGCCAGAACCACCTTTTCGTTGGCTTCACCTAGGGGTCGATCTCGTGGATAACTCAATGTCTGGTGGAGACACCCTTGTCTAGTCATCGGTCCAGGACACCGAATTGATCTGCCCGATGTATGATGGAAAACTCGGGGGCTACTCTGGTAATGAGCCATCCTTGGATGATCATGAGTTGCCTCACTGGACCACCATCTACATGGCGGACACTACAGCGACCCTAAATTCAAGTGCGACAGGGACCGTGGAGGGAGCCGACACTTCAGCAGCCGAGCGAAGCACATCTAACCCTGTTAAAATGCCAACTCAAGTTCTTTCAGAGCTGATTGCATCATTGACAACACTCCTTGAGTCACCGTTAATGGCGGAGAACCAGGTGGAACACAATGCAAAGGTAGCTAAGATCCGCGAGCAGATAGATAAGGCTCAGGAGGATGTCAACACTGAGAACACTCGCATGGTGTAGCTACGAGCCCAAATTCAACAGGAAACAGAGGGCTTGAGGATATAGGCTTGGTGCATGGGTCGACGACAGAACGCTTCGAATATGGTTCATAGGATAAGGCATGAGACTCGCCTACCAGCTGATCTCGAATCGAGGCATTTGTTCAATACACCGGGGGCTGGAATGAGTACCCCATGGGCCCCAGTTATACCCCAATTAAACTGGATCGTGTCCACTGATGGGGATGTGCGGCCATCTCCGGCTCAGCCTCGTCAGCTGCCTCAACAGTGTCAGTTCGTGTTGGCTCAACAACAGCTGCCTGTCCGCACGACCCCGGACCACTTTGTGACATCGGCGGGTCATTTCTTCAATCCCGTTGATAACTTGTTGGCAACATCCACCAACCTCGCCGCACTTCCTATCACAAGGAACACCCCAGTTGAGAGGGAAGCCTTGCACGCCATTGAGATGTTGAAGACTACGGTTGCCCAATAGGAAAACTACTCTTATAGCCCGCAATGCATCCACTCCACCCTGCATCCAAGTCGCAGCAGGAGTCGCCAGCTGTCTCCAGCAGCGCTCATCAGAGACGTGAGCAGCAGCTTGACCCGCCTTGACATGGAGCTTTGGACACCCAGGAGATCGTTAACATAGCTTGGGCACAGCGGGAGGCAGAGGCGGCCAACATGGCAGCTCATCAGTCGCCTCCTATGAACCCCTTGGCTTCTCAAGGAGTGGGATCGCGTACCAGAACCATTGGAATGCCATGCTTGGTGCCAGCTTTGCGCACCGAGCGTATGCCCATGAACTTCAAAGGCCCTTGTAAGGTTTCCAATTACATGCCTGACCTCGAATCGACGGCTTGTATCGAGAGCTACAAAATAATTATGGACATGCTGGATGTTAGCGATGTGGTTGGTGCTAAGTATTTAACCATGATGCTGGAGGGACCAGCTCGTACTTGGTTGAAGAACCTACCTCCTAATTCCATCAACACTTGGTCGGAGCTGAAGGAGCGTTTCCTAAAGCATTTCCAAGGAACCTACAAGTGCCCAATGATAATCGTTGATTTACAATACTGTGTTCAGCGCGAGGGAGAGTCGTCTCATCATTGGTCCTAACGGGTCGCAGTTACTATTCCCTGCTCTGACAACATATCAGCGGCCCAAGCTATATTGATTTTGGAGAAAAATTGCCATTTTGATCCTTTAGTTCAGAAGCTTGGGCATCTCAAGTGGATGGTTCAGGACATGGGAGGTCTCATGGATGTCCTTACCAGATACACTGAGTCAGATACCACGAAGGATCCTACGTCAGATGGCGAAAAAACCGGCAAGGGCAAGAAAAATGGTGGTGGCAAAGGACATCAATGGAACAATTCTAGGTATAATGGGAACCATGGCAATCAAGGCAATGGTGGCAAGCGTAAACACTAGGAGGGCCGCTTAGACTTTGTTGCCAACACCAATACTGGTTTCAAGGGCCAAAGGCAGAATAATTCTGGGAAGACGTTCAATAAAGCTCACAATTTATAGGAAGCTCTCAAAGGTATGTGTCCCAAGCATAGTACTCAGGATAAACTGACAAATCACTCCTGGGAGAACTGTCCTATCATGCAAGCTTACCACAATCAAGTCTACCAGAACCATCAAGGTGGTGGTGGTGGAAACCCTGCTCAACCAGGGGCGGGCGACTCAGGTTTACCAGGAGCCGGTTCATCTGGTAATTACCAGAACCCCGACTATCAGGGCTCGGTCGATTCCGGGCTTGGATATCAAGGATCTGGTAATGATGGGACTGGTCATCAGCATTCTAGCCAAGGCAACCACCAACAGGGCAATCAAACAAGTTTTTAGAGTAATCCAATAGAGTTGAACAGTGGCCAATATCACATGTTCACCACTAGGACTTGTAAGCGTGACCGCAAGGTGTAGCAACATGTCGTCAATACGGTTGAGCCAGTAGTCCCTCAATACTTAAACTGGTCAGAACAGCCGGTCATCTAGAGTAGAGAAGATCACCCGCCTAGGGTCAAAAATTCGGGTTGTCTTGCTCTGGTGGTAGCACCTCAAGTTGATGGTTATAAGCTTAGTAAGGTACTCATGGATGGAGGAAGCAACATCAATATTTTATATTATGATACTTTCAGATGCATGAATTTGTTAAAGAAACAACTCCTACCATCTTCGACTGTTTTTCATGGGATCGTTCCTGGAAAATCCGCTTATCCTATTAGGCGGATTAAGTTACAAGTTTCTTTTGGTGATGAATATAACTACAGATCAGAGTTCTTGACGTTTGAGGTAGTCAACATCAAAAGCCCATATCATGCTTTGTTCGGACGGTTGGCTTAAGCTCGTTTTATGGCTCGACCTTTTAACATATATCTCAAGCTCAAGATGTATGGCCCGAAGGGCACCATCATGGTCGATGGCAACAGGAAAATTGCTCGTGAGTATGAAGAAGGGGACGCGGCTTATGCCGAGTCAGCCTATGCAGCAGAGGAGTTGAAATTTTACACATCCAATGTTGACCCAGCTAACATGATGCCCGTGAAAAAACCCACCACAAAGTCTGACCCCGGCTCAAGTTTAAGTTAACCGAGGACACAAAGCAGGTTGATTTCACCCCTGGCGACTCATCCCAATAGTTCACTATTAGGACGGGCGTGGATACCAAATAGGAAAGCACGCTCATTATGGGGACAGGGCCCCTTTCGGTTCGGTGGGAGGCGGAGAGCGCACAAAGAGCGGATCGAGGCAGTGCACGCGGGCGATTTTACCCAGCTTCGGGCCGCACGGATGCATAAAACCCTACTGCTGCTTGTTTGTGTGTATTGAATCTTTGCTCAGGAGCGACCGACGCTACCAGACTGAGCATGGGAGTGTTTCTGGTGTCTCCAATGAGCCAAACTGGCCGAACCCCCTCTACGTTACGCCCGGGCCTCCTTTTATACTTTCAAGGGGTCACCGATAGGTGGCAACGTAGACTTAGAAGGGTAAAAATGGAAAAGGATGCGGTAGGTGCAGCTACCGCTACTGTGGATACAGTGCGCCCTACCTAACTCTGACGGCAGGGGACAAGAGCATTAAATGCCTGTCTGAGTCTCCTAAACAGTGCAAAAGGTGACCATTAGGAGCGCCACCGTTTGCCACGATGGGCTTCTCTTCATCTCCGCTTGCCACCACGTACCCCTAGCTGCACGGCCTCCTGCCACGTGTGCTTGGGAGAGTCCCAGAGCGACACGTTAGCAGGTGTGCTGGAGCGCAGGCACGAAGTGGGGGTTTCCCGCGGCAAGCTCCTTGCCGCGGCCGTCGTCTTGTCACGTTCGGAAGCTTGTCGCTCGCCGGATCTTGCCGGGACGCAGGGCGCATCGCGGCAAGCTTTCTTGGTATGCCTTGAATAGCCTTCCCGGCAAGCTCCTCTTGCCGGGGTCTTGTCTCTTCCCGGCAAGATCCTCTTGCCGGGGCCTTGTTTGGCCTTCCCGGTAAGCTCCTCTTGCCGGGGCCTTGGTTTGAGTACTTTGTTCTTGAATGGTCTTCAAGGGATCCACGGAGGGTCTTGGCGGTCACCCGGCAAGCCTTGCCGCGGGGTGCTGCAACTGCCCGTGCACGAGTTCGGGATACTAGGGTACCCCTACTCTAGTACACCGACAGGAGCCCCCGGGCCTGGGCCATACACGGTGCCGAGCGCTGTTGGGCCAGGCCCAAAACAGTGCACGGGCACGCGCGGCCTAGGTCACGCCGAATCTAACTCCGCTCCCACCGCGCACGCCCAGAACGGCACGCGTAAAATGCGGCGTCGTGGGTGACGCGGGCGGTGTGCGCGGGGCTAAGCCCCTCAAGCATGCGCCAGGCCACGATGATGGGGACGGTTCACGCCCTCCTCTCTAAACGGAGGTAGGTGTGGGGGCGTGATGCATTTACTGGACGGGGCCGGTGCGCGGTTTTCAGGACGTCCACTCCCCGCGTTCACAGGGCAGAGCGAGGCCGCCTCATCTGTCGCCTTGGTTCTGCATCCCCGCCACGCGGCTCCCATGCGCTTGGGGTCACGGACGGTGGAGTGGGAAACTGGGCCGTCGCGAGCAGAGGCAGCGGGTTGGCCCCGACTCCCTGCCCTTCCCGTGCCTTGATTCGCTGAGCGGGGCGGCCGAGCCCCCCACCTCGCTCCTTTATAAAGAGCGGGATGGGAGCACAGAAACCCGCACTCTCGCATCTTCTCTTTTCTTCAGCTTCTGCTCCCCTTTCTCTCATCTGCCATGGAGAAAGGGAACCCAGGCCCTTCATCGGTGGCGGCGAGGGTCGCCGCCAGACAGCGCATCTCTCCCTCTTCCGCGCCCGTGGTGGTAGAGCCAGCCATAAGGGGAAGAGGGAGGGGGCGAGGTCGCGGACGAGGTCGAGGACGAGGTCGAGGACGAGGTCGAGGCGCTCGGGGAAGAGGCGGACGGGGCGGCGTGTCAGCTTCACCTCCGCCGGCGGCTCCTTCTGCCCTTTTCGCCTCCTTGACCTGCCTCCTGAGGAGAGGGACAGGAAAGGGATTACGGGCATCTTATCTTTTTAATTTGTAAGCCTTCGGGCCTTAGCTGTATCTAAAACTTGTAATCCTCTCTTTCATGTTTTTCATCCTCTATGGATTGTACCTGAGTGGGATGTTTTTTTAATGAAAAGGGGGATGCTTGCCGGGTTATTTGTCTCGTGAGTTAAACCCATGCCAAGGAGTAAATCCTTGGTATCCCTCGGACAGACATTTCATCTCCCGGCAATAGGCCCTGCCGCCTTCCCACGTCGCTCAACCTTTCTCACGCTTTTGAGGGAGGCAGGAACGAGGTGGGTGCGGTCTCCTCGTTTCATTCCTTTGCTGCCGCGACTACGACCAAACTTGGCCCCGAGAACGAGCCCCAGGGCCTAGAGTCGAGGGAGCACGGCAGTTTCCGGGAAGAAACGTGGTTTCGCATTCCCCAGTCCATAAGAGGATGCATGATGAGGGATGAAAAACTTATCTGATATTGCAGCCCCCGGCAACTCTGGTTTGCCGTGGACGATTCTTGGCACTCGCAGCCCCCAGCGATATTGGCTTGCCGGGAAGGCTTTTATCTTCAGCAGAGAACTTTGTCGTTCTCGATGCCGGCTTCTGGCAAGCTCGTCGCCAGGAAGGCTTTTATCTTCAGCAGAGAACTTTGACGTTCTCGATGCCGGCTTCCGGCAAGATGGTTGCCAGGAAGGCTTTTATCTTCAGCAGAGAACTACGACGTTCTCGATGCCGGCTTCCGGCAAGCTCGTTGCCAGGAAGGCTTTTATCTTCAGCAAAGAACTTCGACGTTCTCGATGCCGGCTTCCGGCAAGCTCGTTGCCAGGAAGGCTTTTATCTTCAGCAGAGAACTTTGACGTTCTTGATGCCGGCTTCCGGCAAGATGGTTGCCAGGAAGGCTTTTATCTTCAGCAGAGAACTTCGACGTTCTCGATGCCGGCTTCCGGCAAGCTCGTTGCCAGGAAGGCTTTTATCTTCAGCAGAGAACTTCGACGTTCTTGATGCCGGCTTCCGGCAAGCTCGTTGCCAGGAAGGCTTTTATCTTCAGCACAGAACTTTGACGTTCTCGATGCCGGCTTCCGGCAAGCTTGTTGCCAGGAAGGCTTTTATCTTCAGCAGAGAACTTTGACGTTCTCGATGCCGGCTTCCGGCAAGCTTGTTGCCAGGAAGGCTTTTATCTTCGGCAGAGAACTTTGACGTTCTCGATGCCGGCTTCCGGCAAGCTTGTTACCAGGAAGGCTTTTATCTTCGGCAGAGAACTTTGACGTTCTCGATGCCGGCTTCCGGCAAGCTTGTTGCCAGGAAGGCTTTTATCTTCGGCAGAGAACTTTGACGTTCTCGATGCCGGCTTCCGGCAAGCTTGTTGCCAGGAAGGCTTATGGCGAAGAACTTCGTCGTTCTTGACATCGGCTCACGGCAAGATCGTTGCCGGAAAGGCCTATGGCGAAGAACTTCGTCGCTCTTGACACCTGCTCCTGGCAAGATCGTTGCCGGAAAGGCTTATGGCGAAGAACTTCGTCGTTCTTGACACCGGCTCCCGGCAAGATCGTTGCCGGAAAGGCTTATGGCGAAGAACTTCGTTGTTCTTGACACCGGCTCCCGGCAAGATCGTTGCCGGAAAGGCTTATGGCGAAGAACTTCGTCGTTCTTGACACCGAAAAGATTGGCCCTAAGGGCGTTGCCAGCCCCCGGGCCATAACTACGTTCAAACATAGCAAGTGATTAGCATCCGAAGTGCACTTAACTCGCTTGCGAATTTTGACTTCTGTTACATATTCCCTATGCCTGTTGGAATGCTTTCCGGTGCGTGTGATCCAGCCAGCAGCGCTTGAGGGAACGGGCCCTTAGCGGCTATTCAGGAACATCGCCTCCCGGAAAGGTTTACCTTCTTGGTTCTAGCGCAACCGCACAAGTTGCCGAGCAGACTCGAGGCAACATGGAGCGCAACTAGCCCCGAGAAGGCTCCTCAGCATACAGGTCTATGCAGAAATCTCAAATAAATAGTGCATGCTATCTTCCTGTTCAACCTCTCTTTGTACGTCCACCCTACGCTTTCTAGGGAAACTTGCCGGTGCAGGCACCCTTGCCGCGAGCGCCGAGTGCGGAACTTCAGCAGCCTGCTGGCGGGGTCGCTACCGACAAGCAATCTTGTCGCAACTAGTTGCAGCTCGCTTAAGTAGTTGAGCGGACTCGAAACAAAGTAAGGGCGCTAGCGGCTCACTTAAGTTGCTGAGCGGACTCGAAGCAAAGTAAGGGCGCTAGCAGCTCACTTAAGTTGTTGAGCGGACTCGAAACAAAGTAAGGGCGCAACTAGCTACAAGTTGATTCCTTCGCGCACAGGTTTTCCGTACAAAGAACAAGATCTCCGAGGCGGATAACTTTATATAGAAAGGAAATATCTAAAGTTTCGCATGACTTAGCTTTTCTGTTGCCGCACTGGCGCCGTTCTTTCGCTCGGCCGCTCCTTAGGAGCCATGACGATGAAGAACAGCTGAGCCCTGGCGTGGACGGAACAGCTGCCTCCGAATCCTTCTTCTTCGGTGGCATGTCGATGAAGACGATGAAGATTTAGCTTGCGTGCACGCCGGATCGGGTTCGCACAATCTCGACGCCCCCTACCTGGCGCGCCAGAGATGTCGGGGGGTGCTGATTCCACCAACACCTATGGGGACAGGGCCCCTTTCGGTTCAGTGGGAGGCGGAGAGCGCACAAAGAGCGGATCGAGGCAGTGCACGCGGGCGATTTTACCCAGCTTCGGGCCGCACGGATGCGTAAAACCCTACTGCTGCTTGTTTGTGTGTATTGAATCTTTGCTCAGGAGCGACCGACACTACCAGACTGAGCGTGGGAGTGTTTCTGGTGTCTCCAATGAGCCAAACTGGCCGAACCCCCTCTACGTTACGCCCGGGCCTCCTTTTATACTTTCAAGGGGTCACCGATAGGTGGCAACATAGACTTAGAAGGGTAAAAATGGAAAAGGATGCGGTAGGTGCAGCTACCGCTACTGTGGATACAGTGCGCCCTACCTAACTCTGACGACAGGGGACAAGAGCATTAAATGCATGTCTGAGTCTCCTAAACAGTGCAAAAGGTGACCGTTAGGAGCGCCACCGTTTGCCACGATGGGCTTCTCTTCATCTCCGCTTGCCACCACGTACCCCTAGCTGCACGGCCTCCTGCCACGTGTGCTTGGGAGAGTCCCAGAGCGACACGTTAGCAGGTGTGCTGGAGCGCGGGCACGAAGTGGGGGTTTCCCGCGGCAAGCTCCTTGCCGCGGCCGTCGTCTTGTCGCGTCCGGAAGCTTGTCGCTCGCCGGATCTTGCCGGGACGCAGGGCGCGTCGCGGCAAGCTTTCTTGGTATGCCTTGAATAGCCTTCCCGGCAAGCTCGTCTTGCCGGGGTCTTGTCTCTTCCCGGCAAGATCCTCTTGCCGGGGCCTTGTTTGGCCTTCCCGGCAAGCTCCTCTTGCCGGGGCCTTGGTTTGAGTACTTTGTTCTTGAATGGTCTTCAAGGGATCCATGGAGGGTCTTGGCGGTCACCCGGCAAGCCTTGCCGCAGGGTGCTGCAACTGCCCGTGCACGAGTTCGGGATACTAGGGTACCCCTACTCTAGTACACCGACACTCATCGAGTTCATCCCTGAGAATCAGGACATCTTCGCATGGAAACCTCTATGACATGCCTGGTGTATCGAGAGAATTTGCTGAGCACCACCTTAATGTTGATCCTAAGATGAAACCAGTCCGGCAATACCTCCATCATTTTAACAAGAAGAGACGCAAGGCTATTGGGGAAGAAGTGGCTTGGCTCCTAGCTGCCTGGCTCCTAGCTATCGGGCTCATCATGGAAGTATTTCATCCCGAGTGGCTGGCCAATCTAGTTCTTCTAAAGAAAAAAACACTTGGTGTATGTGTGCTGATTACATAGATCTTAACAAGGCTTGTCCCAAAGACCCGTTTGCCCTCCCCCGCATTGATCAGATCATCGATTCCACAACTAGGTGTGAGAGTTTATGTTTCTCGGATGCTTACTCCGGCTATCATCGGATAAAAATGGCTATTGAGGATCAGGAGAAGACAACCTTCATCACACCCTTTGGGGCCTTTTGCTACGTCTCCATGCCCTTTGGACTTAAAAGTGTGGGGGCTACTTATCAACGCAGCATGCAGAGCTGTTTTCACAATCAGATTGGACGCAATGTTCGTGCTTATGTTGATGATATTGTGGTCAAGTCCTAGAAGCAGGAAACATTGCTGGACGACCTCAAGAAATCCTTTGACAATCTTCGGGTTTATAAGATGATACTTAACCCATCCAAGTGTGTTTTTAGCATTCCTGCAGGAAAATTGCTCGGTTTCCTGGTATCTGAACGAGGCATTGAAGCTAGTTCGGAGAAAATCAAGGTGGTAACTTCCCTTGCCAAGCAGGCCAACATCAGCGATGTTCAATTTATGGCGGTTCACATTGCTGCCTTCAGCCGTTTCATAAGCCACCTTGGTGAGAAGGCAATTCCTTTGTATCAGATGTTGAAAAAGACAGACCTCTTCGTTTGGAGTGATGCCATAGATAAAGCTTTCAAAGCCCTCAAGAATTGGCTGAGTCGCCCATCCTGGTTGCTCCTATAGACAAAGAGCATATGCTCCTCTACATTGCTGCGAAGAACAAAGCAGTAAGTGTTGCAGTTGTCATGGAGCGCAAGTAGGCTCAGAAGGAATATCTCGTTCAAAGGCGAGTCTATTATATCAGCGAAGACTTGACAGAGTCCAAGCAAAGATATCCACATTGGTAGAAACTGGTATTTGGTGTATTCATGGCTAGTCGCAAGTTGAAGCATTATTTCCAGGAACACCCCATCACTATGGTCAACTCCGCCCCTTTGGGAGATATCATCCTGAACAGGGAAGCCACAGGTCGGGTTGCTAAGTGGGCAATTGAGCTTGGATTTCATCTGAAATACATGCCCTAAACAGCTATCAAGTCTGAAGCACTAGTGGATTTCATCAATGATTGGACTAAACTTCAGATTCCAGAAGAGAAGCCAGACATATTGGACAGTTCACTTTGATGGATCCAGGCATTTGGAAGGCTCGGGGGTTGGGTTATATTATCTTCCCCTATAGGTGACAAATGTTGTTATGTTCGAAGGATTATGTTTCCTTGTACTAACAATGCAACTGAATATGAGGACCTCCTTCATGGCCTCTGTATGGCTGAGGAAATGAATCTTAGCCAAGTCAGGTGCCTCGACAACTTTGATCTAGTTACTCAACAAGTTTCTGGCAAGTGCAATTCCAAAGATTGGCGGTTTATCAACAGGCAATGACTAATATCACAGGACATTTCAAAGGCTATCAAGTGGAGCATATAGATCGGCGGCTCAATGAGACGACTGATGCTCTTTGACAACTCATCTCTCAGCATAAGGCGGTCCCTCCCAATGTGTTCCTTGATGTTCTCCACAATCCTTCTGCCAAATTGCCGTCCGAGGAAGATCTTGCTATACATGACTCGGAGGCATAATTGGTGACGGCTCTTCATGCTATACCAGATTGGGCGACTCCTTATTTGGGATATTTGTCTCGCGGTGAGCTCCCTGAGGATGAACTCATTGCTCGTCACATCGTTCGACGCTCCAAGTCCATGACTATTGTTAATGGCGAGTTGCACAGAAGAAGCATCACAGGTGTTTTTCAATGTTATGTCTCCCCTAAAGAGGGTTGAGGAATCCTCAATGAAATTCACTCTGGTGATTGTGGTCATCATGCAGGCTCAAGATCTGGTAGCAAAGGCATTTCGATAGTTTTTATTGGCTCACGACTCATGTAGACGCTGAGGATATTGTGCACAAGTGTGATGGATGCCAGAACTTTGTGTCAGATTCGGGGCTTCGCTGACCCAAGAAAGGTTCAAACTCTGGGGCGTGTTTGAAGAACTCGACCTATCCAGCCTACTAGCCTGTCGCTGCATGGCCTAGCTTGATGAACAAGGAAGAAGATGAACACGACAGATTACCCAGGTTCGGGCCACCTTGTGTTGTAAAACCCTACTCCTACTTTGGGGTGGATTGGCCTCATGAGGGGCTGAGGATGAACTGGTACAAGGGATGAACAACCTTATGAGGTCTACTCTCGTGGGGGTGGAAAAGGATCCTATCCCCTCTATGGTGGTGGCTAACCTATACTTATAGCAGCCTCGGTCCTCTTCCCCTAAAATGTAGGCGGGAAGGGATCCCACAGTGGCCAATTTGAAAGGGGACAAGTAGTACATCTTATCCTGATGAAAGGTGGTCTTCACCTGCAAAGCTTCTGGTCGTGATCCAGTGGTAGGATCAACGATGACATCCGTCTTGCCGTCCTGATGGTCTTGCACTACTGCAGGATGCTGCTAATGTGACACTACGATCAGAGACCCTTCGAGAAACTGTGTGTGATGCCATAATCGCAAACGGTGCTGTATGAAAACCGTCAAAAAAGGTCAAAACATTTGCGATGGTGGATGCATCAAACACGATTCAGATTTTAGTTGTGTGTGCGATCCAGGGCATACGGTTCAGTCCAATGAACTGTTTGCGATGAGGCGGAACAAAAGAAATGGGTAGCCTGATGAAGGCATGTGCGATATAGAGCATACGGTTCACACAGATGAATTGTTTGTGATTAGGCAACACAAAAGAAATGGGCAGCCAGATGAAGGTGTGTGCGATATACAGCATACGGTTCACTCGGATGAACTGTTTGTGGTTAGGCAACACAAAAGAAACGGTCGGCCAGATCAAGGTGTGTGTGATTGAGGGCATACGCTTCAAATGGATTAACTGTTTGTGATTTGGCAACAGAACAAAACTGGGTAAGCCAGATCAAAGTGTCTGCGATTGATGGCATACACTTCACATGGATGAACTGTTTGCGATTAGCCACAACAAACTGAAACAGTTACATAGATCAATGTGTGTGCGCTAGATGGGTACACCCATTCTAATTAAAAGACGTATGCTGACATTGCCTATTGCGGTGCACCCTATGGTCCAAACGCCACATACGCGGCCGAGAAGGCGTACGTGCCCACGTTACGCCTTCCGGGAATAGTGCCACACTTATAACCGTCAGTAAATTTTGAGCATGCGTCCCGTCACATTCCAAATTGCAAACATGTTCACATCGATCAAAACCTAAACGGTTTCCCACTTAGGAGTGTATTACTACGCGGTTATAAATACTACTACTCCAAGATGACTGCACATTCCTCCTCAACTCCTCATCCACAAAAAGTCAAAAACAAACAAGTCATTCACCATCGTTCCCTTGTGTCCGCCATGGCCAGCGTGAGTTCTGGGTCGAGAGATTGTGACCAGGGAGAGGCGATCCTGGAAGCGGGAGCACGAGAGATGTCTTGCCTCGCCGCGATAGCAGCCAACATGTCCCGCCACACGGTCGTAGTAGCAGAGAGGTCCCGCCGCACGGTCGATGCAGCAGACTGGTCCGGCCATGCTGTAGAAGTAGAAGAGATGTTCCACCGCGTCATGAATGCAGCAGAGATGTCCTCCCTTGCCGCGGTAGCCTGGGAAAATTCCTTGCAGGCAGGCGAGGACTCTTACAGGCTCATGCGTGCCCTCATCCATAGGCAGATGGATCAGATCTCCAGGTGGGTGAGGTTGTAGGATGACCTGCAAGCCTTGTTTGAACAGTCTACCGACGTCATCCGGCAATTAAATGAGAGCAATGCGAAGCTCCGGGCCGAGCGCGACCTGCTGAGGACGAAGATCGTCGGAAGTGCGGAGCAGCAGGACCAGACCACTTCCTTGTTGAAGCCGGCGTCATCGTCGAGAAACTTATGGACGAGAATAACAAGATGCGCATCAAGCGCAGAAGGCTGGTGGAGGAATCCATGGATACTCTCAAGCAGCATCTTGAGGACAAGAAAGAGCTCATCGCCGCTCGTCGCAGAGACTAGTTCCCGTGGCCTGCAGCAACGCATCAAGAAAGTAGAGATCAGTGAGCCAGATCATTGTCTTCCTTCTTCTTTTTCCCTTGTGTATTTCGGGCGTTGCCGCATATGGCTTTTTTCGTTATGTTTCTAAATATGTAAGACAATTATTATCCACTGTCATCGTCCTTATATTCATCATGCTTGCTATAAGTTGCAGTCAATGCTATATAGGTCCATCAGATCTTACATCAAGATCCGTGCAAAACTTTCGTTTCAGATTTTTATTTTTCTCTCTTAAATCTCAGTCCAGTGAGACATATAGCCACGCCATAGAATAGGTGCTAGGGCGCCATTAATGGAGACGTTGGGAGGGAGATGCACGGCAGGTAGTGGTCAAAGGGCTCTCCTCCCGATGAGCACGCGCAGCGGTCTGATCGCACGCCTCCCGTACTCAAATAGCTACCCCGCACGACACCTCCTAGCCAATAAAAAAAGGGGACGTGTGGTCGCACGTAATTGGTAAGTCGAACACCCATGGTTTCAATAATACTTGGGTTTCCGATTTGTAATGTGACAACACTTGTTCCAAAATAACTTTGTTGATTGTCAATGTGTGGTCCTTCACAAATCAGACAGAAAAATTACCACAACATGTTCGTGCCATGTCATGACACCGTGCCAAGTTTCATGATTTTCAGGCATGTTTTGGAATTACAGGAATTAAAAAACCAAGTTTCTCAATCTTTCCGGTTGAGCCACGATGCCATATGTTTGAATTTCACTCCCATCTCTTGCATGGGACCTACAAATTCACCCAAGGACACACATGTGATTTTTCAAATAACTTTGGTGCACTGGAGCATGTGCTTGTAGTTCAAATTTGAATTATGCACATTAAATGCCTAGGAACTCAATTAATGTATAAAAAGGGCCAAATGAACCCTGAATAATTCCAAAATTTAGCACGGTACTTCTATTTGGTCTAATCTGGCTGTGTAAAAAAATAAGGCGGGAGAAGGCTGTGTACGTATGTCGTTTCGCACACGGAGGTGACACGTTCCCTCTCGGAACCACGAGCCTTCTTGAGGGAAGCTCCGGTTTGCAAGAAGCTTACACCAAAGCTTGTCCCAATTCGTCCAAAAATATTACTGCAGCATGTTGGTGCCATGTCATGAGACCATGCCAAGTTTCATGATTTTCAAGCGTGTTTTGGAATTACAGGAATTAAAAACCCAAGTTTCTCAATCTTTCCGGCCAAGCCACGATGCCCAGATGTTTGAATTTCACTCCCACCTCTTGCATGAGACCTAGAAATTCACCCAAGGACACACATGTGATTTTTCAAACAACTTTGGTGCACTGGAGCATGTGCTTGTAGTTCAAATTTGAATTATGCACATTAAATTCCTAGAAACTCAATTAATGTATAAAAAGGCCAAACGAACCGGGAATAATTCCAAAATTTAGCACGGTACTTCTATTTGGTCTAATTTGGCTATGTAAAAAAATAAGGCAGGAGAAGGCAGTGTACATATGTCGTTTTGCACACGGAGGTGACACATTTCCTCTCGAAACCACGATCCTTCTTGAGGGAAGCCCCGGTTTGCAAGAAGCTTACACCAAAGCTTGTCCCAATTCGTCCAAAAATATTACCGCACCATGTTAGTGCCATGTCATGAGACCATGCCAAGTTTCATGATTTTCAGGCGTCTTTTGGAATTATAGGAATTAAAAAACCAAGTTTCTCAATCTTTCCGGCCGAGCCACGACGCCCAGATGTTTGAATTTCACTCCAATCTCTTGCATTGGACCTAGAATTCACCCAAGGACACACATGTGATTTTTCAAACAACTTTGGTGCACTGGAGCCTGTGCTTGTAGTTCAAATTTGAATTATGCACATTAAATGCCCAGAAACTCAATTAATGTATAAAAAAGGCGAAACGAGCCCGGAATAATTTAAAACTTTAGCATGGTACTTCTATTTGGTCTAATCTGGCTGTGCAAAAAAATTAAGGCAGGAGAAGGCAGTGTACGCATGTCATTTCGCACACGGAGGTGACACGTTCCCTCTCGGAACCACGAGCCTACTTGAGGGAAGCTCCGGTTTGCAAGAAGCTTACACCAAAGCTTGTCCCAATTCGGCCAAAAAAATTGCAGCAACATGTTCGTGCCATGTCATGAGACCATGCCAAGTTTCATGATTTTCAGGCATGTTTTGGAATTACAGGAATTAAAAAACAAGTTTCTCAATCTTTCCGGCCGAGCCACGACGCCCAGATGTTTGAATTTCCCTCCCATCTCTTGCTTGGGAACTAGAAATTCACCCAAGGACACACATGTGATTTTTCAAATAACTATGGTGCACTGGAGCACGTGCTTGTAGTTCAAATTTGAATTATGCACATTAAATGCCTAGAAACTCAATTAATGTATAAAAAATGTGAAACGAACACGGAATAATTCCAAAATTTAGCACGATACTTCTATTTGGTCTAATCTGCCTGTGCAAAAAAATTAAGGTGAGAGAAGGCAGTGTACGTATGTCATTTCGCACACGGAGGTGACACATTCCCTCCCGAAACCAGGAGCCTTCTTGAGGGAAGCTCTGGTTTGCAAGAAGGTTACACCAAAGCTTGTCCCAATTCGGCCAAAAAAATTACCGCAGCATGTTGGTGCCATGTCATGAGACCATGCCAAGTTTCATGATTTTCAGCCGTGTTTTGGATTTACGGGAATTAAAAAACCAAGTTTCTCAATCTTTCCAGCCGAGCCATGACGCCTAGATGTTTGAATTTTATTCCCATTTCTTGCATGGGACCTATAAATTCACCCAAAGGCACACATGTGATTTTTCAGCAAACTTTGGTGCATTGGAGCATGTGCTTGTAGTTCAAATTTGAATTATGCATATTAAATGCCCAGAAACTCAATTAATGCATAAAAATGCCAAAAGAACCCGGAATAATTCTGAATTTAAACACGACACTCATGTACTAGTTGCATGTTCACTATACGTTAATGTTCTAGCAATTCAAACACCATCCTTTCCCTCCGTAACACTATTTTGTCTTTCAAAACATAATGAAAAAATCAGGTATACCACAAACAGTTTACTAGAAAGAATCGTGTGGGATGCGATATAAAATATCTTGGCACACCGTCTTGTCTGGCTTACGCAGGAAGCTTCATCGTCTACAGTCCACCGCCCCCGCTTGAACCACACTTGCACACCAGTTTCTCGCGGCACTGAGCAAAATTTTTTTGCCACCACGGAAATATCTATCTCCCCCTCCCTCCTACCAAAAGACACATTTCCATTGTTCCTCCTTGCTTTCCAAGTTCAAACCTTCACTGCTGCTTACGGGCAGCTCAGCCTCCTCGCCGGCGACCCTTCTTCTTGCAGCACTACCTGCTCGCCGGCTACCCTTCTTCTTGCAGCACCGCCTCCTTGCCGACGACCCTTCTTCTTGCAGCGCCGCCTCCTCGACGGCGACCCTTATTCTTGCTGCGCGGCCTCCTCACTGTTGACCCTTCTTCTTACTGCGTGGCCTCGTCAATATGGTCAGGTAATCCACACCCCACCCACACCATCCTCCTCCTTTCCCGTCCCACATGCCCGACTGATGGAGCAACACCTTCCACTGAAATCACTGCCCCCTCCTCCAATTAAGCGCCGCCCACAGCCATTTTACACGCAGTATAACGTGGAGCTGAGTAGCATGCGGCCGCACGCGCGAACGAGGTCGCTATGGCTGACATGGGTGTCGACCGCCAGATCCTTGAGGAGCACCTCGTCTTCGAGGCCACCGACGACACCGCCACATGGTTGTCTACTGTAAAATACAGTTCGTGATGTTTTCTCGAGGCCACCGCCAGTGCCTTCTAGTGATTTGTCCTCTGTAATATTAATATGCAATCTGATGTTCAGTTAACAGTTTGGTCCTCTAAAATGTAATGTTCAGTTAACACTTTGGTCCAACAATTGCTACATTTCATAGTACTGTTCTCAAGCATTCTTAGTTTTGTTAAGTATCTTATCTTCTAGTACATGTTTCTATTCTGCAATGTCGTGCTCAATTAACTATTTTGGTTCATTTGGTCTGTTGTCCATTTAACTGTTTGGTTCAGTTCTGCAATTTGATTTTCATTTGTTGTGGGTACAATTTTGTATTGTTATGCATGTGACACCAATCAAATTTGGTTGTACTCAATACATATTCTACTAATAGTATGGCAACTCTCAGTTAACTTGACCAAGATATTCCTTATGTGTGTTGTAGGGAAACAATGGTAGACACCGCGGTTTACCATCGAGGTTTGTTCAAGCAGGGTCCTTTGGCTCATATCACATTATTGTGCAGTTGTAGGAATCATTCTAATATTTAGGTTGATTACAATTTGGTCTTGCACATGTAGGTCCTGCTGTCAGAGGCTTAGACCCACTGTTCAACCCATTTTGCATATGGGGAAATGAGATGTCCATGAATATCAGCCAAGTCAAGAAACTCAGAAAGATTGTTAGGATGAAGAAACTTGCAACAAATAACAGCAAGATCTTTGTTTGCACAATGAAGAATACATCAGTCAACTATAGGATGGCACCAACTCTTTTACCTTGTTTATACCCCTTGCGCCATTTCAAAATTTACAACAGCGATTTATGCATAGCTTTGTTTTCGGTACTTTTCAAAGTAGTTCACCGATGATTACCTCTCAAACCACCTGCATGGTCAAGAGGCGAGGAAGGTATTCATTCAACACCCACGGTACAATATTGAAGTCTTGCTGAAGAGGGCGAAGGTTGGGCGGGCAATTATCCATAGCCACTGGTGTAAAGTTGCAAGGACATTCAACATCACTGAAGTCTCAATATTTTCCTTCCGCTTCTGCAGTTTCCCAGACGAGATTCATCTGTCTATTTACCGTGTATGATGCTACTTTCCAAAGGTTTTTTATGTTGCATGTGAAACTTAGTGTTGTTGTGTAATGGCGTAACTGAGTGCCGAAGCTATCTGATGTAATTCAATTATGAAATCCTGGTTGCTTTTATATGGATATGAAATATCTGGCGTGTTTTATAAGAAATATCAGTTTGATTAGTACATGGATTATCAATAATAGGCTAATTACCCTGCTTATTGGGGTTTTCTATTGCAAACGGTTACTCAGACATCACCATGGGCGATGAACTCAAACAACCCGCGCGGTTTCTAGAAAGTAGGCGTGTTCGATCAACTAACAATCACACACGGCTTCCAGCAACAAACTGTTTGCGTTAGGCCACCTTGCACACACGTTTCCACACAAAGAACTGTGTGGGATGTACATACCTACGGAAATGATTTTCTGGGATTCACCGTGTGGGATGTACATACCTACGGAAATGATTTCTGGGATTCACCGTGTAGGATGAACACACCTATAGAAATGATTTCTGGGATTCACTGTGTGGGATGTACATACCTACGGAAATGATTTCTGGGATTCATCGTGTGGGATGTACATTCCTACGGAAATGATTTCTAGGATTCACCGTGTGGGATGTACATACCTATGGAAATGATTGGGTTTCCATGCCTCGCCCGATCGCTCATGGCCCCAGCCTAGGTCCCACGAGGGCCTATCCCCGGCGATTTCTGGGTCGTGTGGGAAGGACCCCCCTATCGCCCACACTCACTTGTCGACAGTTCCAAATGCTATCACGGAAAGGGGTTTTAAATCGTTTGTTTAGGAGCTTGTTGTACAAGTGTTGGTCTCGTTGCACCAGAATGGAAACCTTTGCCCGAGTCCTTGAGAATCTACATATGTCCTTGCCTCCTTAGCACCAATGGGGAATCTGTCTTCTCTGCGCCCGCTGGCGCCCGCCTGCCTTGGTCGTCATGGCTTGCGTCATGGCAGCTCATGTTCCTACTCAAGAACTTTGGATGATCCCTATCACATGGCCGTTCGCTGTCTGGGGGCTTGACATGGTTGGCCCGTTCAAGTGATCCAAGGACAAGAAGACCCACCTTTTGGTTGCTGTCGATAAATTTGCCAAGTGGGTTGAAGCAGAGCTGATAAGCAATTGTGATGCGGCTACAATAGTTTAGTTCTTGAAGAAGTTGGCTTTTCACTTTGGTTATAGGCACATCATCATCACTGTTAATGTAACTAACTTGTCCAAGGGAGCTATGAAGCATTTTTGTCAATGATAGCATATCCGACTTGCTGTAGCATCAGTTGCACATCCTCAGTCCAATGGGCAAGTAGAACGCGCCAACCAAGAGATTTTACAAGGTATCAAGCCAAGGCTCATGGTTCCTCTGCAACGTACAACGGGTTGTTGGGTTGAGGATCTCCCTTTACTCCTTTGGAGCATACAGACTACTCCCAACAGATCAACAGTCTATACGCCTTTCTTCATGGTTTATGGTGCAAAAGTTGTATTACCAAGTGATACTCATCACGACTCTCCCAGAGTGGCAACTTATGTTGAAGTAGAAAATGAGCAAGCTCGCCAAGACTCTCTTGATGCCCTAGAGGAGGAACGTGATTTTGCTGTAGCACGGTGTGCTATATATCAACAAGACCTATGTCACTATCATAGTCGTAGAGTTCGCACTTGTACTTTCCAGGAGGGTAACTTAGTGCTTTGGTTGATCCAAGAACAAGCTGGTATGCATAAGCTTTCACCACCTTGGGAAGGGCCTTTTGTCATTAGCAAGAACCTAAACAATGGGTCATATTACCTAATTGACATACGTGAGCATAATAAGTCACATACATCTGAGGAGGAGACCAACATGCCTAGGAACATTGCTCACCTCCGACCCTATTATACTTAGAGCCTTTGGCTCAGTTTTTATACATTCCTTTGTCTATATATATATATATATGTGTGTGTGTGTGTGTGTGTGTCACACACACACACACACACACACACATAAACGCTATTCTGATCACAAACTGAACTGCCTGAGTAACGTGCCTGAACTTCCCTCTGTACGAACCCGACCTTCAGGCTATCTTCGCAACCGTGGCTTCCCCCGCGAATTATCCTCGTTAGTCGTGTTCCATATGATGTTAGTGTAATCTAGAAACGTGTTTTAGCAACTAAATACCGTATTTAAATAGGTATCTCGCTCGTTGGCGGATTTTGCTCTCGGGTCATGATGGAATTGCGTTTTTTGCAATTTTACTGCCTGAGTTGTTCGACCTGAACTTCCCCTAGTGCTAGGTTGAACTTCCGCCAACATTGCCCAAATGGGGCTTGCGATATACCATTGGAAAGCTATGGACACCAGTATTATGACCCAAGTTAATTTTTTTGGCAAAATATAAGCGGTTTAAGAGTATTTTTGAAAACCGTTTTTTCTTCATACAAAAACCGTGAATCGTATTTTCGATCGCATTTCTAAACCGTTTATCGGAATGAGGCAAATAATATGGCGTTGGAAAGCTGCTGCAAAACTGCTCCTTCCACATGTTGAAAGTTTTCTCTAATTCGCTACGGTTAAAGAGTAATTTGGAAAATCGTAAAACTTCACAAACCAAACAACCGAGTTCGTATTTTCGATGCCATTTCTAAATGGCTAATCCAATTGAGGCAAATGATATGGCATTGGAAAGCTTATGAAAATGCGCTACTTTTTCATGTTGAAAGTTTTTTTCTAATTTTGAACGGTTTAAAAGTGATTTATAAAATGGTGCAAGCTCCACCGAGTTCGTATTTTTGAGCTATTTTTTTAACCATACGTCCGAATGCAGCAAATGATATGGCCTTGGAAAGCTTAAGAAAATGCAAAACTTTTTGGTATATATTGTTTCTCCCAATTCCTTACTGTTTTAAGTCAATTTTGAAAATGGCTAAAAACGTATTTTCACCGTAATTTCTACCAAATTTATCGGAATGAGGCAAATAATATGCTGTTGAAAAGCTATGAAAAATGCGAAACTTTTTCATGTTGATGATTTTCTCTGATTCCTAGCCATTTTCATGTAATTTCGAAAATAGCGAGATCATTCGTTCTGCCTTTATCACGAAACAGATTCTTCAAAAATGCACCGCGTGAAGAACCTGAACTTCTCGGCGCGTGTACCTGAACTTCACTTTGTTTTTCACGTGATTTTTTTGCTCGTAGCTCTCCATCCACTCACCGGAACACTCACCGGAATTGAGCAAGTAATATACCGGTGGAAAGCTGTTGTAAACATGCAACTTTCCCGTGTCGATCATTTTTTCATACTCGCGGCGATTTTAGAAGTTTTTCTTCTGAAATTCATTCACTATAGTAGTTGAACTTCCTACTGTTTTCGCGTTGAACTTCGGTGACATATTTTTCGTTTGTAATTTTCTCATTCATTCGTCCGTGTTACACAAACGATATTCCTTTTGTACAAACCTCTCTCACAATAATTTTTTCAACTTTCTCCGACGGAGGAGTTGAACTTATAACAACAAAACTTTTAGACTTTGCTTTTCCATACTTTTTAATACAAAATACACACCTTGTAGTACGTGAACTTCTGGCAGTTATCAATCTAAACTTCTCTCGGTTACGTGAAAATATCTGAGTTTTTTATGAATTTTAATCTGATTTTCTTAATCCTTTTTTATGAAATTTTGAAGCGCTTTCAAAAAAATTGAACTTCTTGTTATTTTTTGAACTTCTTGTTTCCATTCTTTAATAACGAGGAAAATCTGAGTTTTCTATAATCATCGAACTTCTCCATCTTTTCAATATGGACTCCTGGTTTTATTTCTTAATATTTTTATGAATTTTGAAGCGCTCTGTTTTCATAAAGTTGAACTTCTTGTTATTTTATTTTTGAACTTCTTGTTTCCATTCTTTAATAAAGAGGAAAAAAATCTGAGTTTTTATAATCATCGAACTTCTCCATCTTTTTAATATGGACTTCATGGTTTTATTTCTTAACTTTCTTTATGAAATTTTGAAGAGCTCTATTTTTAAAAGTTGAACTTCTTGTTATTTTATTGTTGAACTTTTTGTTTCCACTTTTTCATAACGAAGTAAATCTGAGTTTTCTATAATTATCGACCTTCTTCATCTTTTTAATATGGACTTCCTGGTTTATTTCTTAATCTTTATAATTTGAATTTTTGATTTTCTTTTTGAAATCAAATTTCTCCCAAATAATAACTAAACTTCTTTGCGGATTGAAAGAATTATTTTAAAAGGAAAAAACAATTTCTTTGAACTTATGAAACTTCTCTATGTTTTTAATTAAATTTCAAACTTCTCCATGTTTTTAAATTGAACTTCTTGGTTTTATTCTTCTGTAACGAGAAAAACTAAGTTTTTAATGTACATTGAATTACTCTATTTTTTAAAAAGGAACTTCTTGGTTTAATCTTTAGTATCGGGGGGAATCTGAATTTAAAAAAAGGAAAAACTTTTTAAAACTTTTTTTGGTGTTCCTTTATTTAATTTGAACTTATTAGTTATTCTTTAGAATGAGAATCCAAGGTTTTTATAAACGTTGAACTTCTCTGTTATTTTAATTTGAACTTCTTAGTTTTATTCTTTAGTAACAAGGAAATCGTGGTTTTTGAACTTCATTGTTTTAAAATTTTGAACTTCTTTTGTTTTATTTTTTGATAATGTGAAAAATCAAAATTTCTTATAGACATCAAACTTCACCATTTTGAAAATTTGAACTTCTTAGTTTTATTGGTAAGTAACGGGGAAAATGTTTTTTATAGGAACTGTGATACCACGCCGTTATTTTAATTTCAACTTCTAGGTTTTATAGAATATGGAAAATCGGTTTTTATACAATCTTTTGAATGCTCCTCTTTTTAATTTGAACTTCTCCGATTTTTTTACAAACACAAAAAGTATGTTATAAAGGTTTTTGAACTACTTTTTATTAACTTTTGCTCAAATTTTTTGAACGTCCAAATTTGTCTTTTAGATATTAAAAACTTCATTTTTTTAACGTTGACCTGCTTTGGTCTGTAAATTTGAACTTCTTATAGAATTTTGTCATGACATTTTATGCATTTTTTGCTTTTCGGTGAAATGGCCTAGGCGGTCCCTTTTTTCATTTGATAATTTTTATTCCATACGTGGTACACGTGAACTTCGGAATTTCTGAAACATGAACTTCGCGTGATATTATTTTATTTCATGAAACTCCATAGTTTTTATTCTTTGAATTCCATGATTTTTTTGTTTACATTTTTTGGTTTGAACTTTGATGTTTGTTACACCTGAAATTTCAAAATCACACATGTTTATACACATTTTCCCTTGAATCCAACATGTGCAAAAACAATAGGAAATTTAGGGTATGAAAAACAACATTTTAAAACATGTAATTGGAGGTCGGACATCCCACAATATAAATTCTGAACCGTGCACGTGAACTTCTTACTTTTATTTTTTCCTAGAAAAATGGAAAGAATTTGAGTTTTCCGTAAACATCAAACTACTCCTTTTATTTTAATGTGAACTTCTTTAATTTTATTCTTTAGTAATGAAGAAAACCTATGTTTTTTTATAAATATTGAACTTCTCTATTTTTATAATTTGGACTTCTTGGTTTATTGGAAATACTTTTTTCCATTTTTTGAAACGGTAAAACAATGTTCTTTTTATGAAAAATAAATACCAAAGTCATGTGTTATATTAATTTGAACTTCTTGCTTTTCTTTAGATACAATTTTTTTTGAAATTTTTACAAACTTTGACCTGCAAACATATCTTTGGCAAAATGAAATTTTTTACCTCTAATATATTTTTTGAGAAACGACTCTCTTTTGTGTGGCTAGGGTTTTGGATTTAGCTCCCGTGAGATCAACACCCGTCAATCAAAGAAAGCTTTAACTAGTGCACTGTCCATAGAATGCAAGTAGCACTAGCAGTACTAATGTATGCTCTTCTCCAAACAAATAGTAATTTTTATACACAAAGCCGTGTTTGCTTTTTCACCATACCTTTTGGTCCTTATCTCTCCATCTTATCTACTAGAAGTAACCACCACCACACATTTATTCCTTGTTCTCTCAACTCCCTGCCACTTTCTCTACTCAATAATATGATAGCTAGCAAAATGGATGCAGCAACCATAGCTACAAAAGTTCAGGTTCAGGAGCGTTGTGGGAATGACTGCTTCAGGAAATGGCTCAACCTCGTTCTTCCTCCGCTGACCTCATGACATCTTGAGCCCAGATTCATCCCCAGCCCCGAAGCTTCTCAACTGTCTGCTTCCATCCTGTCGCTCCCCTGCTGCATCGCCCTGCAGCTATTCAGCGGCGGGCAGCTCACCCAAGAAATTTCATGCACTTGCTGAGGAACCCGAGGCGCGGTTGAAGCTGCTCTGTCTCTCAGGTGACCGGATCTTGCAAGCAAAACTGAACTTCCACTTTATCAAGTGAGGCAGGGCATCGAGTGGAACGATGCTATGATGTAGAGGTGGCTCTGCAGGCCAGGGAGGCCCTTGCTTGACGAGGCGGTGGCCTACATCCCTGTAGGAGGACAAATATATCTACCTGCTTTTTCTTCACAGTCTGACCTGCTGCTTCTTCATAGCCCGCGCGTTACATCCTCACGCAGGTTCGAACATGACAAGCTTGCCTTGGTGGAAGACCTCAATGCTGAGGAGGTGGATTGACTGCATCTGCGTCAGCAGCAAGCTGGGGACTATGATGGAAGGTGGCCCTGGACTGCATGCAGCTGTGGCGGTTGGGCTCAAAGCCAAGCATGGCCATGGCAGAAGTGCAACGACTGGATCCCGGTGGCGCGCAGGAAGAAGGTTGGGGCCTCACACCGGAAGTAGGCAGGGGCCCGGCGTGCCGGCCTCACACAGGAAGAGGTAGGGTCGCCAGTGGGCAGGGAGGAGGTGGGGTGGGGAGGGGCGGTGGCGGCGTCCTCACGCCGCTGGAAGCAGGCAGGGGCACCGACGGCCGCGCGCCCGGAGGAGGCTTGGGTGGCGATGGCGCGTCGGGCGTAGACAGGTCAGCGGTGCTAGTGCCAGGAGGAGGCGGGGAGCCGGCGCTAGGAGGTCGCGCGACGGCGGGATCTGGCAGAGTGGCGCGCGGGGTTATAGGCGGCGGCGGCGGTTCCGGGGGCTGGTGCCGATGGGTTGGTGGGTGGGTGAAAGTGCAACTATCCCTAAGTGGTTTTGGTAATTCATAACAACATATAGCTCATTGAGCTAATGCTATTCCAAGATGACTATTTCAGGAAAGCTCAATGATTGGCATGGCATGGATGTGAAAGTGGAACCCTCAAAATGCTAAGGACAAAGGATTGGCTCAAGCTCAAAAGCTCAAGACTCTTCATTTTATATTTTAGTGATCCAAGATCACATTGAGTCTTTAGGAAAAGCCAATACTATCAAGGAGGGAGGAGGTGTTGCTTAATGAGCCTCTTGCTTCATGTGCTTAGTGATATGCTCCAAAACCCTCAACTACTTTCCCATATCCACATATGACCTAAACCCTAAGCCAAACTCGGTCCTACCGATTCTTTCTATCCGGCGCCACCGAGTTTCACTTGTCATAAGCCACTGCCAAACCCTAGCAATTCGGTTCTACCGATAGGGATCTCGGTCTCACCGAGATGGGATTGCAAACTCTCTGTTTCCCTTTCGTAACTTTTCGGTCTCACCGAAAGAGCGAATCGGTCCCACCGAGATTGCAATGTAAACTCTCTGTTTCCCTTTTGTAACTTTTCGGTCTCACCGAAAGAGCAAATCGGTCCCACCGAGTTTACCTGACCAACTCTCTGGTTAGCTTATTACCAAACTCGGTCTCACCGAGTTTGTGTAATCGGTCTCACCGAGATTACGTTATGCCCAAACCCTAACCATATCGGTCCTACCGAGTTGCATGTCAGTCCCACCGAAAATCTCTAACGGTCACTAGGTTTACCTTTTCGGTCCGACCGAGTTTGTTGATTCGGTCCCACCGAGATTGGAAAACTGTGTGTAACGGTTGGATTTTGTGTGGAGGCTATATATACCCCTCCACCTCCTCTTCATTCGTGGAGAGAGCCATCAGAACACATACACAATTCCAACTCATATGTTCTGAGAGAGAACCACCTACTCATGTGTTGAGACCAAGATATTCCATTCCTACCATATGAATCTTGATCTCTAGCCTTCCCCAAGTTGCTTTCCACTCAAATCTTCTTTCCACAAAATCCAAATCCTATGAGAGAGAGTTGAGTGTTGGGGAGACTATCATTTGAAGCACAAGAGCAAGGAGTTCATCATCAACACACCATTTGTTACTTCTTGGAGAGTGGTGTCTCCTAGATTGGCTAGGTGTCACTTGGGAGCCTCCGACAAGATTGTGGAGTTGAACCAAGGAGTTTGTAAGGGCAAGGAGATCGCCTACTTCGTGAAGATCTACCGCTAGTGAGGCAAGTCCTTCGTGGGCGATGGCCATGGTGGGATAGACAAGGTTGCTACTTCGTGGACCCTTCGTGGGTGGAGCCCTCCGTGGACTCGCGCGACCGTTACCCTTCGTGGGTTGAAGTCTCCATCAACGTGGATGTAGGATAGCACCACCTATCCGAACCACGGGAAAAACATCCGTGTCTCCAATTGCGTTTGAATTCTCCAAACCCTTCCCTTTACATTCTTGCAAGTTGCATGCTTTACTTTCCGCTGCCAATATACTCTTTGCATGCTTGCTTGAATTGTGTGATGATTGCTTGACTTGTCCTACAATAGCTAAAATCTGCCAAGAACTAAAATTGGGAAAAGGTTAAGTTTTTATTTGGTCAAGTAGTCTAATCACCCCCCCTCTAGACATACTTTCGATCCTACAAGTGGTATCAGAGCTTTGGTCTCCATTTGCTTTGATCTCCATAGCTTTTGGTGGTCATAGCCTTGGTTTCACAACCTAGGAGAGTATGGCGTCTAGCGAGGGAAATTATCACCGTAGAGGTCCTTACTTTGATGGTACTAATTTTGCTAGTTGGAAGCATAAAATGAAAATGCATATTCTTGGACATAACCCCGCCGTTTGGGCTATTGTGTGTGTTGGTTTGCAAGGTGACTTCTTTGATGGGAAAGAACCAAACCGTGAAGCTACCGCGGATGAGTTGAAGATGTTGCAATACAATGCTCAAGCTTGTGATATTCTCTTCAACGGATTGTGCCCCGAAGAATTCAACAAAATCAGCCGTCTTGAGAATGCAAAGGAAATTTGGGACACTTTGATTGATATGCACGAAGGTACCGACTCCGTCAAGGAATCCAAGTTGGATGTGCTTCAAAGTCAACTTGACAAGTTCAAAATGAAGGATGGTGAAGGTGTCGCTGAAATGTACTCTAGGCTTGCTCTCATCACAAATGAGATTGCCGGCTTAGGAAGTGAAGAGATGACCGATAGATTCATCATCAAGAAGATTCTAAGAGCCTTGGATGGAAAATATGATACCGTGTGCACATTGATCCAAATGATGCCCAATTACAAAGATCTCAAGCCAACGGAGGTGATTGGAAGAATTGTTGCTCATGAGATGTCACTTAAGGATAAAGAGGAACTTCACAACAAATCAAGTGGTGCCTACAAAGCCTCATGTGAAGCCCCTACATCATCAAGTGAGAAACAAAACTTCAATGAAGAATTGAGCTTAATGGTGAAGAACTTCAACAAGTTCTACAAGAGTAGAAGCAAAGATAGAAGCTTCAAGTCAAGGTCCTACAATGACAAAAGATCTTCTAGTCGAGAGCGAAACTGCTACAGTTGTGGAAGACCCGGACACTATTCCAATGAGTGTACGGCTCCCTACAAGAGAAGAGAAGATTCTCCAAAAAGAAGAAGCAAAGAATCACCACCAAGAGAGAGAAGGAGTAGAGATGATCGTTATGAACGAAGATACTCACGGAGAAGCAAGGATTCAGAAAGGAAGGAAAAATCATCAAGGAGCTACACAAAACGAAGACATCAAGCTCATGTTGGTGAATGGGTATCCGGCTCCGACTCCGACAGCCACTCCGAGAGAAGTTATCACTCCGACTCCGAAGATACTCAAGATGAAGGTGTTGCCGGTCTAGCACTTGTGTCAACCAACTCCTACGACATATTTGACTCACCAATTGAAGGAATTGGAAGATGCTTCATGGCCAAAGGTCCTAAGGTAACACACCCCGAGTATGTTGATTTCAATAGTGATGAAGATGACTTGTTAGGTGATGATTTGCTTGTTGACAACTCTAGTGATGAATACTATGATGAAACGTCAATTAATCATGCTAATCAAGATAAAACGAATGACAATGATAAGGAGAAGATTGAGGCTCTAACTAAAGAACTAAACACTCTTAAGTTAGCTCATGAAACTATCTTCGAAGATCATCGAGAACTTTTAAGAGCTCATGAGAAATTATGCTTTGAAAAGCTCAATCTTTAGCAAGAGCATGAGTTCTTAAAAGCAATCAATGATGATCTCTGCAAGAAAAGTTCTTCTTACATTGCCAAGTGTTTACTCTTATCCACTTACATGCCTCAAGTCAAGTCTAGTAACAAGAACAAGTAAGATTCTTCCTCTAGCAGTAACAATGATCATGCTAAATCCAATACTGTTGCTTCTAGTAGTTCTCTTGATTACACTAATGATTCTCTTAGCCAAGTTACACTTGAGCAAGAAAATAGCTTATTGAAGGGAATTATAGAGAAAGGAGTGTACAAAAGCCTTGCCGGGAGTAAGCAATTCGAGGAAATTGTGCGCAAGCAAGGAATGCACCGGAAGGATCAAGGTGTTGGTTTTGAATGAAAGTTCAATGCCAATGGAGTTGAGTGGGAAGAAGATCAATACCCCAAGACAAAGTTTGTTCCTCAACAAGAGAAGTATGATACTTCTTTCAAGGGGACACAAGCTCAAGATGATCTTCCACCACAAGACTACAAGCAAAAAGGCAAGGATAAGCTTCAAGAGGAAATTGATGCATTTGAAGAAGCTCCTAAGACCATAGTCAAGTGGATTCCCAAGACTACTTCAAGTTCCACTCCATCAAGTACGACTACAACTCCAAGGATTCCCATCAAGATGGTGTGGATCCAAAAGAAGAAGAACTAGAGAGTTCTTGAGGGTGACTCCGCCAACATACTTCACTCTTATCATTTTGGCAAGAACAAGTGCAATCAACTTCCACATCTTGCACTAGTTCAAGGAGTCACAAACCCTCTTGTTGGTAAGACAAGGGACAAGGTAACCTAAAAGTTTTCATGGACATCATCTTGTGTGTGCATCACTCTATGTCTATGGATATCCTTGTTTGTTCCTTGTGGGACTAACCCATGTAGGTATTGAAAGTGCAATTCACTCAAATGGATAGCTTCAAGTGATCTACATCAACATTGAGCATCCACATCTTCAACATCTACATGAAGTCATCATCGACAAAACCCGAGGTTAGTTCATCCCTCTAAGGGGGGATATCACATCTAGGGGGAGCTTTACTCTAAGACTTGAGCTAAAGCAACTCTAAAGATGTGAACACAACAATGCTTTATGTGAAAGTGGTAACCCCACTTGAGCTTAAACGATGAGTATGACCTATGATCAAGTGTTCTCACTTGACTCCTAAGTCAATATACTCATATATAGATGACCTTGTCATCGCAAATTGCTTGATAGATGCTAGAATTGGTTGTGCATGCCTTGTCACATATTTCATTTGCCATCTTATTGTGTGAGCATGTTGGTTGCATATTTTACTCATTCGAGGACATCCACTTGTTGTTTTGATTGTTTGGTTTTATTTCCTTTTGCCAAGTGGATGGACAAGAATGCCTAAGAACCTCCTCTAGCTATCTATGCTTTTCTCGTCTCAAACTCTATTCATGCTACATCACAAAATTTGATCAAGTCAGATTCGAACCACTCTGTGTGAGGAGCGCTCGGAGTCCCCGATTCGTCATAGACTTAAACTTCCAAAACCTCTTTATGATTCTCGGTGTGACCGATACCCTACTTTCGGTCCTACCGAGATCATTAAGTTGATCTAGGTTTTCGATCTCGGTGCAACCGATTGAACCATTCGGTCACACCGAGTTGCAACAACTGTATACAGTTTTGCATCTCGGTGCCACCGAGTTGTTCCACTCAGTCACACCGACAGGGTCGGGCTATATATAGTCACGGGCAAAAATTTGGAAATTTCTCCGAACCCCTTCGCCCGCGCGATAGCCTGCTCTGCCAACTTGGTCTCCGGATCGTCTCCTCGCTGCCAGCCGCCTCCAGTCGCTGGTCTCTATCGCCGTCAACGGAAATTCACTCCGCCGTTGCCGCCGTAGCGAGTCTCCGTCGAACTAGGGTATGGACTCGATCTTTGTGCTATTCCCCAATCCGATTCTTAGCACATTGTGATCATCATGATTCTTGCCATGTTTGTTAAACTTCTATCAAGTCAATGAACTCGTAGATTAGGTTTAATTCGAAAATTTTAGGGTTAGGTTTCTGCCGAAACCATCTCGGACCCACCGAGTTGAAAAACTCGGTCCCACCGATTTGGCTTATGCCATTGCACAAGTGAGACTCGGTCTGACAGAGAATTACTTATCGGTGTGACCGATTTTGGAACTCTGTGAAACCCTAGCAGTCTCGGTGCCACCGAACTATGACTCGGTCTGACCGAGTTCACTAGTTTAGGTGCCAAAAACTGCTTTGGTATCACCGAGTTTAGAAATCGGTAGATCCGAGATGCTTTCAGTGGGAAACTAAAACTAAGTTTTTGAATTGTTCTTTTGCAAAAATCTCTGCATTTTGTGATGCTTATCCACTCTATCTCATCTATAACCTATTCACAGGGTCAGCAGTCAGAGTTTGTATCATGTCAGACCAAAGTGATAGCCAAAACTTGTCAGAGCAGCAAGTGCAGATGAGTGAGGGCACTAGTCCCTCAAGTTCCTCAGATGATGGCAGCAGGAGCACCCCTAGCAATCTGCCTAAAGCTGCCACAAGACAGAGAAAGAAGAGAACCTCAGACTCAGAAGATGAGGATTATGTGGCAGAAGAGGAAGCAACTTCCAAGAGAGTTGAGCCAGCACAGGGCATAAAACCAAGGATGAAGATCAAAAGGCCAGCAGGCAGGCAGCCTATGTCAAAGGCCAGAGCTTCAACTGAGAAGCCCACTCCCATTGAGGCAGTTGCTGCTGAAGGCAAGAAGAGGAAAGAAAGGGTGAAGAAAACTGTAGCTAGAGTGCTTGGCAAGGCTTCCATCATGGAAGATGAGGAGGAAGAAGAAGAGGTGGCTGCACCAGCACCTAAGGCACCCAAGCTGATGGGTGATGCCATAAGATCAGAGGTAACTGCTTCCAAGGCCAAGCCAGCTCCAAAGCCAAAGCCAAAGAGGAACACAAGAAGCATCCCAGCTACTGAGAAGAACAAGGCCCCAGTGCCTGAAGCTGTAGAAGAAGAAGAAGAGAATGTTCTTAGAAAGCTCAAGCCCAAGATCCCAGACCACAACGATGCTCATCCTGTGGCTGAGGATATGAAACTCAGGAGAGATTCAGGGCTCCGGAAGTGGAGAGAAGCAGACCTGTATGCTTCAAGGAGAAGGACTGCAGTTGACTACAGGTTTCACACCAAGGAGCAACAAGACTTTTATGAGACAGTGCTGCTAGACAAGAAGCCAATTGTCTGTGATATGAGATGGGTTGATTGGCAATACATCAAGGACAACAAAGAGTACTACCCTGGAGTGCAGGACAGCTTCAAGGCATGTGGAGTAGAGGACTTTGTTGGGCAGAAGCTCACAAAGTGGAACGAGGAACTCATCATGCAGTTCTACTCCACAGCCCATTTCTATCCAGATGGCAGGATTGTATGGATGTCAGAGGGTACGAGGTACCAGTCTACAGTTGCTGAATGGGCTCAGCTGATTAATGCCCCAGAAGAGAATGACGATGACTTGGACATTTATGCCAAGAAGAAGATGGACCACAACTCAATGTCAAACATGTACAAGGAGATTCCAAATGAAGCACTTGATACATTCAAGTTTGGCTCAGTACACTATCTTCTGTTAGGGCTGCCAACCATCAACTGGATTCTTAGGCACACCCTATTGCCCAAGTCTGGAGATCACAAGATGATCAGGGGCCACGCGATCAACTTGCTTCATATCTTTGACGTGCCACAGAAATTCAAAGTCACGAGCCTTATGATTGAAACAATCAAGAGGACAGCAGCAGACCAGAAGAGGAGCTGTGGATATGCCCCACAGATTCAGGAGCTCATCAACTCTAAGATGGGCACGGTGATATACTTATTGGACAAGGAACACCTGCCCATTCGTCCAGACTTTGAAGATAATCAAGTGGTCATGACTGAGAATGAGCCATCATCTGCCCAAGCACAAGCCAAGAAGGAGAAGGCGAGGAAGGAGAAAGCTGCCAAGATGCCTACTCAAGAGGAGGCATCTGAATATTTCCTGAAAACCAAACAAGAGCAGCTTGGTTACTTGATTGCATCCACCCTGCGGATTGAGCAAGGACTAGCCACCCTAACTCAGAACCAGGCAAGCTTAGAGAGGATCATGGAACAAAAGTTCTATGAATTGGATGTCAAAGTGACAGAGATTCAGACTACAGTGGAGCAGCTCCAGGATGACATGCAGGAGAGGAGAGGCAAGACTACAACTGATGCCTTTGCCAGAGTGCCACGAGGTCCGAGGTCGTTTGCAGTGCCAGTTGCTGACCCCAGAGCCACCACGTCTGCACCAGCTACAGCCTTAGTTCCACCAGCTCCAGCGTCCACTTCAGCCTCTACTCCGACCACGTCTACAGAAGGCTTCGTCCTTGGAGTGCTCCGGACTCCACCACCACCTGAAGATCAAGCCTGAGTGTCGACTTAGCACTATGCATTTTCTAGGAACTTTTTGGTAACTTGTTGCCAAAGGGGAGAAAATGTATAGATCATAGGCTTCGAGAGAGAGTGTTGCTTTTATTCTCTCTTGTTTTATTTGGTGGTTTTTCAAGCTTTGTGTGTTTGATCATAAGCTACAATTAATGTTTGCTTAATATTATCATCTTATCTATCTTATGTGATCATTCACTATTCTTGGTGATGAGTGCATGTATTTCATTCTTATCATTTTAAGCGCTCCACCAAGATGTATGTGACATGGAAGAGTAACCCATGACTCTAACTCTTTGTGCATTTGTAGTCCAAAGCAAATTTTAAATATGCACAAATTTAGGGGGAGCTCTTACTTGTCACATACTTCTCAAAGCGACGATATATTTCATGCTTATTATCATTTGTCGAAGCTTTGATCTATATGTTGTCATCAATTACCAAAAAGGGGGAGATTGAAAGTGCAACTATCCCTAAGTGGTTTTGGTAATTCATAACAACATATAGCTCATTGAACTAATGCTATTCCAAGATGACTATTTCAGGAAAGCTCAATGATTGGCATGGCATGGATGTGAAAGTGGAACCCTCAAAATGCTAAGGACAAAGGATTGGCTCAAGCTCAAAAGCTCAAGACTCTTCATTTTATATTTTAGTGATCCAAGATCACATTGAGTCTTTAGGAAAAGCCAATACTATCAAGGAGGGATGAGGTGTTGCTTAATGAGCCTCTTGCTTCATGTGCTTAGTGATATGCTCCAAAACCCTCAACTACTTTCCCATATCCACATATGACCTAAACCCTAAGCCAAACTCGGTCCTACCGATTCTTTCTATCCGGCGCCACCGAGTTTCACTTGTCATAAGCCACTACCAAACCCTAGAAATTCGGTTCTACCGATAGGGATCTCGGTCTCACCGAGATGGGATTGCAAACTCTCTGTTTCCCTTTCGTAACTTTTCGGTCTCACCGAAAGAGCGAATCGGTCCCACCGAGATTGCAATGTAAACTCTCTATTTCCCTTTTGTAACTTTTCGGTCTCACCGAAAGAGCAAATCGGTCCCACCGAGTTTACCTGACCAACTCTCTGGTTAGCTTATTACCAAACTCGGTCTCACCGAGTTTGTGTAATCGGTCTCACCGAGATTACGTTATGCCCAAACCCTAACCATATCGGTCCTACCAAGTTGCATGTCAGTCCCACCGAAAATCTCTAATGGTCACTAGGTTTACCTTTTCGGTCCGACCGAGTTTGTTGATTCGGTCCCACCGAGATTGGAAAACTGTGTGTAACGGTTGGATTTTGTGTGGAGGCTATATATACCCCTCCACCTCCTCTTCATTCGTGGAGTGAGCCATCAGAACACATACACAATTCCAACTCATATGTTCTGAGAGAGAACCACCTACTCATGTGTTGAGACCAAGATATTCCATTCCTACCATATGAATCTTGATCTCTAGCCTTCCCCAAGTTGCTTTCCACTCAAATCTTCTTTCCACAAAATCCAAATCCTATGAGAGAGAGTTGAGTGTTGGGGAGACTATCATTTGAAGCACAAGAGCAAGGAGTTCATCATCAACACACCATTTGTTACATCTTGGAGAGTGGTGTCTCCTAGATTGGCTAGGTGTCACTTGGGAGCCTCCGACAAGATTGTGGAGTTGAACCAAGGAGTTTGTAAGGGCAAGGAGATCGCCTACTTCGTGAAGATCTATCGGTAGTGAGGCAAGTCCTTCGTGGGCGATGGCCATGGTGGGATAGACAAGGTTGCTACTTCGTGGACCCTTCATGGGTGGAGCCCTCCGTGGACTCGCGCGACCATTACCCTTCGTGGGTTGAAGTCTCCATCAACGTGGATGTAGGATAGCACCACCTATCCGAACCACGGGAAAAACATCCGTGTCTCCAATTGCGTTTGAATTCTCCAAACCCTTCCCTTTACATTCTTGCAAGTTGCATGCTTTACTTTCCGCTGCCAATATACTCTTTGCATGCTTGCTTGAATTGTGTGATGATTGCTTGACTTGTCCTACAATAGCTAAAATCTGCCAAGAACTAAAATTGGGAAAATGTTAAGTTTTTATTTGGTCAAGTAGTCTAATCACCCCCCCTCTAGACATACTTTCGATCCTACAGTGGGAGGTGGGGATCGAGGAAGTGTGGGAGGTGGGGATCACGGGAGGTGGGGGATGGTCAATCGTTGTATTTTTTGTTCCAGCTAGTTCGGGAGTTCGGGAACACCGAATCAGGCCTATATAGGGAGATCGTCATCCAAATAACTATTCTAATCCCAGAATTAGAATAGTTATTTGGATCACGCTGCCCCTATATAGTGCCCGACATGGCCCTCCCGAACTTCCCAAAACAAAAAAACACCCTCTTCTTATCTCCCCACGCCCCACCTTCTTTGTAACCACCGCTGCCAGCGCCCACCTTCCCGTGCCGCCGCCTGCGCACCACCGCCGCCGTGATCCAACTACCCGCGCCGCCGCCTGTGCACCACCGCCACCGTGATCCAACTACCCGCGTTGCCGCCACGACCCACCTCCCCATGCCGCCGCCAAGATCCACCTCCCCGCGCCGCCACATGCGCACCTCTGCCGCCGTGAGCGACCTCCCCCGCCATCACCACCGCGCCCCAGCTCCACCGGGCCTGCCAGCTCCTGAATCCACTGGCACCGGCGCTGTCGCCCCAACCTCCGTCTTCTACTGTCGCTCATGCGTCATGGCCTCCTTCCCGGACAACGCCGCTGATGTGCCCCGCTGACTCAAATTGTCGCTGGCCTTCCTCCCCTGCTTCCACCGTGGAGGTGGCCTCCATCTGCCGTCAACTGCCTCCGTGACCTGCCCCAGGGCGCCCCCGCGACCTGCCCATGGAGCAGTCGTCGCTCCTAATTTGATATCCCCTGATCTTGCATTCTTCCCTGTTGATCTTGCATTCTTCCCTGTCGATATGTGCAATGGCTTCAGTTTGACCTACCCCATGTAACCAATGACGTTGCCCTCCGGCTGCTGCCTACCGTCGACGAATCGTCATGATCCCACGCCACGGAGAGTAGCTAGGCTGGCAGTTCATGGTTGCTGAATGGGAAGGACGACGAACAACACCAAGTTCCGCCACAGCCTCCGGGCAGTTTTCGCTGGGAACTCGTTCAATTCAACATTATGTTGTGCCACGTAGGCTACTAAAAGGTTCAGCAACATCGGCATTTCTTACCGTGTCTGCTTGTTTTTTGAATTTTTGCTACTAATGACACCCACAGAGAAAGAGAAGTGCACCTCTCAATCCGAACTTCTACCTGTTTTTTTCTTTCTTTTTTATTGACAGCACTCAACTTCTACCCCGTTTGCCACAGGGGTAGGCAAGCAAGAAAGAATAGTACAAAAAGAAAATAGATAGCTGGGAATAGGCAATGGCAGCAGGCGGAACTCGAAAGAGATACATGTTGGGTTCAGTTCAGTCAAACAAGGACTCACAACACTGAAACAGCTAGCTAGTTGACGAACACCTAAATTTTTCCTAGGGCCAGCTCGTCAAAGAGCAGCATGGCAAGCTCCCCCGTGTGGTGGCTAGCTTTCTTTCTTATTTTATGTATTCCTTTCCAATTATTGAGAATGCAAAAGCAATCATACTAAGAATAGAGAGGCCATGAGAGGATAAATATGTGTGTGTTGGAGAATAAGTCCACGACATTTGCATTAGGCCCATTTGAATTTTCAAAAGTAGGTGTTCGTCTTCAAGTGTTATATAAAATAAAGGTGGCTTATCTTTAAGATGGTTGGAGCGGAAAAAGAATAAGAAAGAATGGCTCTTGTGGGTTTTTTTATGCTTGTAAGTGAAAAATAATCATGCAAAAAATTCAGATACTTGTGTGTTTACGTGCAAAACACGTGAAACATTTTTGTGTCCACCGCCTAGTCGTACTAATGGGTTTGTTTGTCCTGCTAATGAGTTTTTTGTGAAGGTCAAAATGTTGTGTTTGAGAAGGTCGAGTGTGTTATCTCAGCAATTTCAAATAATATTTAAACACGCAAGGTGAAACATGGGAGAGTTACGATTTTTTAGAACTTGAAGTGACAAACAAATTTAAAAAGAGCACAAACAAAAATTTAAGCTAGAAAATTCACTCTGAGAAGGTCAAATTAAAATAACAAAGCAATTCAAAAAATATTTTTTAAATGATTTTCTCCTTTTCTATGAAATAACTAGGAGTTCAAATTTATAAAATGATGTGGTTCTATGTTTATTTACAAAAAAATAAATGTTACCAAATAATAAAGCCAAGACGTTCACTTTAAAGAAACGGAGGGTCCGATTTATACAAAAAAAATCAGATTCTTCTCATTTCGTGAAGGAGTATGAAGTTAAATTTGAAAAAGTAAAATATAAAAGGATTTTCACCATTTCTAAAATAAAAAACTCTCGAAATTCAAATTAAAATAATAAATCATTTCGATTTTTACTAAAAACTAGGTTTATTCCCATTACTGAAAAAAACAAGAAGTCCAAATGTAAAAAACGATGAAGTCCGGTTTGAATAAAATACTCAATTTTTTCTCATTACTAAAGAATCAAAATAAACCCATGAAATTCCTTATAGGGACAAACACATCGGTTTTGTTTTCCACATTTATAAAATAAAATACACAAAAGTTCAAAATAAAAATGTTGAGAAGTTCAAATTCAATTAATAAAGTAGTTCGACATTTAAAACATCTTAGATTTTTTTCGTTACTAGAATATGCTCAAAACAAGTCTTATCATGTTCAAAACAAGTATTAGCATGTTCAAAAAATGCTCTTAACTAGTCATGATTTGTTAAAAAAAATCCTTTCCAATGCTATCATTTGCTCAAATTCGACAAGTGCTTTGGGAGTTAAGGACAACTTTTTTTATAGAGAAGTTCAAATTGAAAATGGCTAGAAGTTCACGTGCTGCATGGTGTGTGTTTTCATATGAGAAAATGGAATAAAAAGTTAAAGTATAAAAATTTCACTGCTAGAAGTTCAGGTGCTCAGTACGGGGAAGTTCAAAAACTTCTTGTGAGAGAGGCAATCGGCACTATATATCAGTTGTGCAGCCCTCATGAACGGGTGAGAAATTACGAACAAAAAAACATGGTAGAAGTTCAAGTGAAAACAGCGGGAAGTGCGATGATTATAGAAAACTTAGATTTTTCTCATTATTAAAGAATGAAAAAAAGAAGTTCAAAAATAAAACAACAAGAAGTTCAACTTTTAAAAATAGAGTGCTTCAAAATTTCATAAAAAGATTAAAGAAATAAAATCAGGAAGTCCATATTAAAAAGATGAAGAAGTTCAATGATTATAGAAAACTCAGGTTTTCCTCATCATTAAAAGAATGGAAACAAGAAGTTCAACTTTTAAAAAATATAACACTTCAAAATTTCATAAAAAAAGATTAAGAAATAAAACCAAGAAGGCCATATTAAAAAGATGGAGAAGTTCGATTATGATAGAAAACTCAGATTTTCCTCGTTATTAAAGAATGGAAACAAGAAGTTCAAAAATAAAATAACAAGAAGTTCAAATATTAAAAATAGAGTGCTTTAAAATTCATAAAAATATTAAGAAAAATCAGATGAAAAATTCATTAAAAACTCAAATATTTTCACGTAACTGAGAGAGGTTCAAGTTGATAACTGCCAGAAGTTCATGTACTACACGGTGTGCGTTTTGTATTAAAAAATAATAAAAAAGCAAATACTAAAAGTTTTGTTGTTACAAGTTCAAGTACTTCGTCGGAGAAAGTAAAAAAATTATTGCAAGAGAAATTTGTACAAAAGAAATATCATTTGTGTAACACTGACGATGGATGAGAAAATGACAAACGAAAATACATCACAGAAGTTCAACTGAAAACTACAGGAAGTTCAACTACTACAGTGGTTGAATTTTAGATGAAAAACTTTTCAAATCGTCGCGAGTATGAAAAAACGATCAACACGGGAAAGTTGCATGTTTACAACAGCTTTCGAACGGTATGTCATTTGCTCAATTCCGGTGAGTGGATGGAGAACTACGAGCAGTGGATGGAGAGCTACGAGCAAAAAAATCATGTGAAAAACAGAGTGAAGTTCACGTATATTCGCCGAGAAGTTCAGGTTCTTCACGCGGTGCATTTTCGAAGAATCTGTTTCGCGATAAAGGCAGAACGAATGATCTCGCCATTTTCGAAATTACTTGAAAACGGTTAAGAATCAGAGAAAACCATCAACATGAAAAAGTTTCGCATTTTCCTTAGCTTTTCAGCGGTATATTATTTGCCCCATTCTGATAAAGTTTGTAAAAATTATAGCGAAAATATGTTTATAGACATTTTCAAAAGTGACATTAAACCGTAATGAATTAGGAGAAACAATATATATATAGAAAAGTTTCGCATTTGTTCAAGCTTTGCAACGCCATATCATTTGCTGCATTCGGACGCACGGTTAAAAAATTAGCTAAAAAATATGAACTCGGTAGGACTTGGACCATTTTCTAAATTACTCTTAAACAATTCAAAACTAGAAAAAAACTTTCAAGATGAAAAAGTAGCGCATTTTCATAAGCTTTCCAACGCCATATCATATGCCTCCATTGGATTAGCCGTTTAGAAATGACATCAAAAAAATGAACTCAGTTGTTCGGTTTACGAAATTTTACGTTTTTTCAAATTACGCTTTAACCATAGGGAATTAGAGAAAACTTTCAACATGTGGAAGGAGCGGTTTTGCAGCAGCTTTCCAACGCCATATTATATGCCTCATTCCGACAAACGGTTTAGAAATGCGATCGAAAATACAATTCTCGTTTTTTGTGCGAAGAAAAAACTGTTTTCAAAACTGCTCTTAAACCGCTTATATTTTGCCAAAAATTTGAGTTGGGTCATGATATTGGGGTCCATAGCTTTCCATCGGTATATCGCAAGTCCCATTTGGGCAATGTTGGCAGAAGTTCAACCTAGTTCACAGGGAAGTTCAACGTACTACTAGCGGGGCAGGTCAGGTTGTGATCAGAATATTATTCTGATCCGTGATCAGAATAGTTTATATATATATATATATATGTATATATGTATATATATATATTCATCACCCTGGGTGAGGAATAGTCATTCTTCACCCTCTCTTTATTTTGACGTCAATGCACCGTATTTTTAGGTTCCGTAAATTTTTCTTATTTCATACGTAAAAAGAGGTTATAAGAAAATATATACTCGTCGTAAAAAATGTTTTATGTTACGTAAAATTACGAACGTAAAACATAATGTAAAACATACATAAAATGCGATATTTCTGGTCTTATAACGTTTTTTTGTTTTCTTATACCAAATTTTACGCAGTGAATCAATATAAATATAATTATTTGTATTCCAAACGTAATTTATTTATGAAGCAGTCATAAGATTACCTCGGGTGAGAAATAACTTATTCTGCACCCTGGGTGATGAATAGTATCACTATATATATATATATATATATATATATATATATATATATGTCTTATGATCAATATTAATAAAGCCGGCGTCCCCAAAGCTCGGGGCGTCTGTCGTTTCATCCCATATATTGTGCATCACTATTTATTTTTTGATCATAGGTCACTTGGGGGCTTCCAACTCATCGAGTTTAGCTATTAACATCGCTCTTGACCCGGCATATGCCATTATACATCTTTGTTAAACCTGCATGTTTGCTTGATGCTCATCCGCTAAGATGACCCGCCATACTCTTGACAATCAATCTATTATGACCCTGAACTTGTCAAGGTTAAAACGTCGGCTTATGTCATGTGGGAGCCAGCTTCCAGAAAGCTAGGATAAACCAAATGATATCAATCCAGCTTCATTGAAGCAAGACTTGTGCCTCAAAAGTCGGTCTTTTTGTCGTGCCTCGAAAGCCGGCTTAACATTTATCTTTATTTGTGTTTAAATTTCTGTTTTATAGGATTATTTGCTCCTTGATCAAACATTATATCGACCATAAGTCCCGGGTCAACCAAACACCGGATTATTTTGATCAAGATTGAGCTCCAGCGATCATGAGTTGCCCAATTCAATGGCACAATGGGTTATTATCTATCGTAACTACTGCAACAACCATGTATCAAAGTACTGATTCACAGTCCCAGATTATCAACTATTACTCCTTAATACAAGATGGCGCATACTCAAGCACAAGGAAATGAGGCGGGTTAGCAAACACCGCGCCGGCTCAAATATATCCTAAACATATCAAGTACTTGGCATCACAGAGAAAGTTTTATCACTACCATATTACAAAGCCACGGATGTGCTCAAAATCAGGCAAAGTTTTTAATATTAGGACTCACCTAAGAAGCCTCTGAGTCAGCATCCCCTTCATGACCCTCGGCATCAGTCGCCGGATCAGCCTACGCTTGCTCATTGTGCTCGACCTGTTGGCGCTACCTTGGTAGCCACTGTATAGCAGATAATTTCTAGAATACTGAGTCATCAGTGTTGATACCAGACGGGTCAACATTAGGAGCAAAAGATGTCTTACGGGGTGGTGCGATGAGCTCAAATGGCTGGTAATCTGGCGGGTAAATGCGCTTGTTGTCTTCATCATATTTAGGTTGGTACTTGGCCAGGTCAAGTTCATCAACCATTTGAGTCACCTCCACATACGTATCTTTCACACATCGTGCAAAGTCCTCTTGCGTAAAGTCGCTCCCATCAAGTTTCATTTGCCAAAAGCCTCCCACCATCTCGCACGGGTCCATCTCTGGAAGGAAGGCTTTTGCGCGTGCAAGCACCATGACGGTCGACGTGTCCTTGAGCATGTCCTTGATCCTCTGGGGGTATGAGTCGACGTCTTTCACTCCGATGATGGCGTACATGCCACCGCTGTACAAGTGCTCCACATAAGTATATATTGCCTTCAATTTTACTAGAGGTAGCTGGACACCTCTGCCATCTCTTTTCCTTGCAAAAAGTTGCCTGTGAGTAAGTCGTCAGCTAAATCAATTAATCATTCACTTATCAAGACGGTTCTACTTACCAAAGATAGCCACGATCATATTGGTGATGTGGCATTTTAACACATTCAGCTCTTTTGTGACCGGCTCAAGATGGCATGCAGCCTCTTCAGCACATTTCAACAACGCTTCTTTTTCCTCTTCATATGAGGCCTTCAAGGAGTTCAAATTTTTTGAGGCAATCAGCACAGATTGTTGATACGTCTCCAACGTATCTACAATTTATGAAGTATTTATGCTGATATATTATCATTCTTGGATGTTCTACAATCATTTTATGGCAACTTTATATCATTTTTGGGACTAACCTATTGACCCAGTGCCCAGTGCCAATTGCTATTTTTTGCTTGTTTTTACATCGCAGGAAATCAATATTAAATGGAGTCCAAACACCGCGAAACTTTTTGTGGATTTTTTATGGACCAGAAGACCACCAATGGGCCAGACCAGCAACTGGGGGGGTGCCCCGAGGGGGGCACAACGCACCAGCGCGCGCCTGGGGGCCCAGGCGCGCCCAGGTGGGTTGTGCCCACCTCGGTGGCCTCCCGCACCCCTCTTTACCCTATAAATTCCCAAAAAATCCAAAACCCTCGGGGTTAACCTAGATCAGAAGTTCTGCCACCGCATGCCTATATAGCCACCGAAAACTAATCTAGACCCTGTTCACCCTCGGGGCTGAGGGTTTGTACCAGTAGCTATGTGTTTAATCTGTCTCTCCCTCTCTCTCTCTCGTGTTCTTGAGATGTCACGATCTTGACGTATCGCGGGCTTTGTTAATATAGTCGGATCATATGGTGTTTTTCCCTCTCTATCTTGTTGTGATGAATTAAGTTTTTCCCTTTGAGATTTCGTTGTTATCGGATTGAATACTTTTATGGATTTGAGAACACTTGATATATGTCTTGCATATGAATATTCGTGGTGACAATGGGGTATCATATTGATTCACTTGATATATGTTTTGGCACTCAAGTTGCGGATTCTCAAGGTGACATTGGGTAATCTATGCATAGGGGTCGATGCACGTTCTTGTCTTTGTTTCTCCAGTAGAAATCTTGGGGCACTCTTTGAAGTTCTTTGTGTTGGATTGAGTATTATGAATCTGAAACTATTTGGTGTTATTTTAGTACTAACTCTTGGATAGATCGATTGGAAAGAATAGCTTCGAGGTGGTTTCGTACCCTACAAACGATTTCTTCGTATGTTCTCCACTAGATAGGAACTTTGGAGTGATTCTTCGTTGCACGTTGAGGGACGATTATATGATCCAATTATATTAGCACCGTTGAGAGATTGCACTATCAAAAGTACGGACCCTAGGCCTCATTTTCAAGCATTGCAACACCGTTTTTGTGCACATTTACTATTTTCTACCTTGCTGTTTTTATTTATTCAAATTATAAAAATATATTTCTATCATCCATATTACACTTTTATCACCATCTCTTCGTCGAACTAGTGCACCTATACAATTTGCCATTGTATTAGGTGTGTTGGGGACACAAGAGATTTCTTTTATTTGGTTGCAGGGTTGTTTGAGAGAGACCATCTTCATCCTACACCTCCTACGGATTGATAAACCTTAGGTCATCCACTTGAGGGAAAATTTCTACTGCCTTACAAAACTCTGCGCTTGGAGGCCCAACACGTTTCTACAAGAATAAAGTTGCGTAGTAGACATCAAGCTCTTTTCTGGCGCCATTGCCGGGGAGGTGAGTGCTTGAAGGTATATCTTTAGATCTTGCAATCGAATCTTTAGTTTCTTATTTTATCATTAGTTTGGTTTTATAACAAAAAACTAGATAAAATGGAATTGAGGTTGTGTCATATTATTGATCATCTTTATAATATCTTTCTTGGAAATGATGGTTCGGAAAATTGTTCTCAATTGTTAGAAGAAGAAGTCAATAAAATGTTTGGCACAAAATATTTGAATGATGAGCATGATTGCAATGTTGTTAGTATGAATTCTTTGAATATCCATGATGCTAATGATACGCAAAGCCATCAGCTTGGGGATGCTATGTTTGATGAAGATGATATTTTTAGTCCCCCAAGATTTGATGTGAAAATTTGTTTTAATGATTGCATGCCTCCTATTTATGATGATTATAATGATGAAAGTGGATTCGGAGAGGTCATGACTTTATTTAATGATGAGTCCACCATTTTGGATGAGGCTTCAATTGACTATGAGAACAAGATTTCTATCGATGATGATTATGATGATGACATGTATGCTATAAAGAATAATGATAAGCATGAAAATTTTCATCATGAATTTAATCTTCACTCTCATGATAGTTATTTTGTTGAGTTTGCTTCCACTACTATTGACGAGAATAAATTTGCTTGTGTGGAGAGTAATCAGTTTTCTATGCTTTTATGTCATGAAAAGAATGCTTTATGTGATGGTTATATTGTTGAATTTCTTCATTATGCTACTAGAAATTATTATGAGGGAGGAACTTATGCTTGTAGGAATTGCAATAATATCAAGTTTCCTTTCTATGTGTTGAAAATATTGAAGTTTTGCTTGTTTTGCCTTCCTATGATTGTTGATTCTTGTTCCCATAAGTTGTTTTCTCACAAAATCCCTATCAATAGGAAGTGGGTTATACTTAAATGTGCTAGTCATATGCTTCATGATGCTATTTATGTTTCAATTCTTATCTTTTATGCAAGCATCATTGAAATCATCATGCCTAGCTAAAAGGCATTAAAGAAAAGCACATGTTGGGAGACAAGGCAACACTTTTACCTACTGTTTTTGTGTGTTCACATGATTAGACTACTGTATTAATCATGTTTATTGCTTTTGTTTCAATGAAGTTCCAAGTAAGACCTCTGGGATGGCTTACGGTGATAGTTGATTTGATTTTGCTGAAAATAGAAACTTTTGCGCTTAGGAAAACAATTGTCATTTTTAACAGAAGCACGATAAAATGCTGATTCTTTTTGCAAAAAATTAGTGGGAAAATTTCCCAGTAGCTCCTATTTTTTCAGGATTTGGAGTAGCACATGTTTGGTTGGAGTACAGATTACTACAGACTGTTTTGTTTTCGACAGATTCTATTTTCAATGCATAGTTTCCTTGTTTTCTAGTTTCTATGGCTTATATTTCTCAATATAAATTGTAGAAATGATATTCGACAGTAGGCATTGTGTGGAAACAATTACGAATCTTGTCTTTGACAGTACCAAAGTGAAATGGTTTGCTCTTTATCATACTAACCTATCTCACAAAGTTCCGTTAAGTTTTGTGTGATTGAAGTTTTCAAGTTTTGGGTGAGATGTCGATATGAGGAGAATAAGGAGTGACAAGACCCTAAGCTTGGGGATGCCAAAGGCACCCCAAGGTAATATTCAAGGACAATCCAAGCAACTAACCTTGGGAATGCCCCGGAAGGCATCCCCTCTTTCGTCTCCAACATTATCGGTAACCTCACTTGGAGCTATGTTTTTATTCGTCACATGATATGTGTTTTTCTTGGAGCATCATTTTATTTTGTTAGGATTTGCTTTATTTTATTTATAATAATGTTTTGCATCTTTTATTTCAATAAAAATGGCATTGATAGCCTTTGCCATGCTTATTTTGCAAGTCTACATGTTGCTTTTTGAAAACAGAAAGTTTACTGCTGTTGCAAAAATTCCCTAGAAAAGTCAGAATTTGATAAAATGTTGAAACATTTTGCATAATAAGCTCTGATTAATTTTATACAGTGTGATATAATTCATAATGTTTGGAGTTGAGTAAGTATTGATACTCTTGCATTCTTATAGACTGTACTGTTTTGGCAGATTGCTATTATGTTTTCATATGTTTGCTTGTTTAATGATTCTATTTGAGGATAGGAGTATTAAATATGCAGAGGAATTTAGTAGGCAATGTTGAATAATAATTTTAGTGATTTTCTACAGTGGAGAATGATAAGGTTTTTTCTTTGGTTTATACTAACTTATCTCACGAGTTGTTGTTGAGTTTCGTGTGGATGAAGCTTTTGAGATTTAGGAAAACCGTGATATGAGAGGAATTAAGGAGACAAAAAAGCTCAAGGTTGGGGATGCCCAAGGCACCCCAAGATAATATTTCAAGAAGTCTCAAGCATCTAAGCTTGGGGATGCCCCGATAGGCATCCCACCTTTCCTCTTCAACAATTATCGGTTAGTATCGATTGAGCCTAAGTTTTTGCTTCTTCACATGAGTTGTGCTATTCTTAGAATGTCATTTTATTTTAATTTTTCTTGATGTTTTAATAAAATTCTTAGATCTGAAAGTTTTTAAATAAAATAGAGTCCTCAAATAGTTACCAGGGAGGCTAGGTAAGCGGCATTCACATCCCATCAATGAAGCTCTTTTCTATGGAATTGCTCTAGTGCTTCAGTTATATATTTTTGAGGACGGTGTGCTTTACAATTTTGAAGAAATTCTCTCTTGATTCACTTAAATTAATTTGAGAGATAGAAATATTATGCTCATGATCTTCACTTTTATCCTTTTGGAGTAGCTTGTCATTTACTCTTGTGCTTCACTTATATCCTATGAGTAAGTTGTTGAATAAATTGAATGTCATGAAGTTAAAATCATATCATGCCTAGTGGTATCTTCACATTGGGTTTAGAAAGTGAATCTTTTGAGGCTTGACAATCAAAATATTGGTCATACAAGCAATTCATGAATAATTAGTATAAGGAAGAGAACTTTCACATGCAAATACACTATCTTGGAAATCTTTTGTGATTGTGAGCCCCCATCAAAATATTATATGGCAAAATTGTTGATGTTGGACAAGGAAGACAACATAATGATTTATGTTTGTTCATATTCACATAGAAGTTATATCGTTATAGATCCTTCAACATGTGGTGCTTGCCCCCCATCTTTGGTAGTCAAAAATTCCGCACCAAGTAGAGATACTACTTGTGCATCCAAAAACCCTTAAACCCAAATCTTATTTTCAAGAGTCCACCATACCTACCTAAGGATAGAGCAATATCCTTCAAGTAAGTTGTCATCGATGCAATAAGGCAATAAAAATTGCTTCTAAAAGTGTTATATCATTTAGTGTAAGAGAAAATCGAGCGTTGTACGAACTTGTGATGGCAAAGAATAAAAGCGACATACTGCATAATAAAGGTTGCTATCATAAGGGGCATTATAATGTGACGTTCTTTTACACTAAGGAGTTGAGCATACAAACAAAAAAGCGCATGGCAACCTCTTCTTCCCTTTGCGAAAGGCATATCTTTTACTTTTATGTATTTACTTTTATGCAAAGAGTCAAAGTTCTTCTCTCTGTTACTTTTTATTTTTCTCTTTTGGCAAGCATCATGTGGTGAGGAAAGACCTAGGCACATATATCCAGTTGGATATGGGTAGCATCAGTTATTATTGTTGACATCACCCTTGAGGTGAATACGTTGGGAGGCGAAATTATAAGCCCCTATCTTTCTATGTGTCCAGTTGAAACGCTTTGCTCATGTGTATGCGGTGAGTGTTAGCAATCATAGAAGACTATATGATGGTTGACTATGTGGAGCTCTTACTTAGACTTTGTTGAATAAGTTGAATTGCAATTGCTTGGTGACTGAGAACATAGGTTGTTGAGTTTCAAGAGAATTCATTGTTTGAACCTTAACATGTGAATTGGCTGCTACTTTAGTGCAACACCCCAGTTGTAAAACTTCCCGGTTTGGAAATATATCCAACTTTGAACATGATCAATTCCATTTTGGGCGCCTTTATTTTGGGTCTTTTGGTTGCTTTCTTTCTAGCACTTCGGTTGGTTGCCATGTCTTCATCATATAGTGGATATAAATCTCATTGCATTGCCATGCTTAGCTTATCATGTTTGCATTTGTACCTCTTGTCATTTTTGCATTGCATCCCCATCATGTGCATTGTGTGATTGTATTCATGCATGTTATGTTGTTGCATTCTATATGTGGATCCAAGCACCACCTCCACCTGCCATCCTTTCCTTTCTTTCATTTTGTAATATCATACATCCTCACTCCATTAATGTACATCTTTTCCTCACAATTCAAGCATCATGTCACTTACCACTCTGCCAAATTTCATCTCATTTGGAATTGATTTGCTTAGGTTCAAAAATGCCTCAAGTTTGAATTTATTCAAACTTGCTCTATTTTTTTACCTCTAAAGTAGTCCAAATCATTTTTGTTAAATTGTACACATTTTCAGGATCATGAGTATATTTTTATATTTCTATAGCTTCTCTCCTTTCTCCCCTACTCATTTCCTTTTGTTTTTCTGTCTGAAGAAATGGAAAAAGAAAAGAAAGCAGCAGCAGCAATGCAACCCAGCAGCAGCGCGGTCATGTGGGCCTCGGCCACCAGGCCGGTCCATCTAGCCGCGCGCCAGCCAGTGATACGTCTCCAATGTATCTATAATTTTTGATTGTTCCATGCTATTATATATTCTGTTGCGATGTTTAATGGGCTTATTTATACACTTTTATATTATTTTTGGGACTAACCTATTAACCGGAGGCCCAACCCAAATTGCTGTTTTTTTGCCTATTTTAATGTTTCGCAGAAAAAGAATATTTTTTTTCGAGAGTACGCCAAAGGCGTACCATATTTTTATAGAAGAAGAAAGGAAGTATAATTACAAGACGTGTGGCTCAAATGCGAACAGACGGCCCACACGAGCAACCCAACACCAACACCAACCAACTAAACCTAGTCTAACTTCTCACAAAGCGTTGTAACCCACCGACACCGCCTGCCGCTTGCCTCCACTCGGCTATCTCAATTAGCGTAGAGGTGACTAGCTCGATTTGGTGACTATCTCAATTAGAAAAAGAATATCAAACGGAGTCCAAACGGAATGAAACCTTCAAGAGCGTGATTTTTGGAACAAACATGATCTAGAGGACTTGGAGTGGACATCAAGCAATCAACGAGGAGGCCATGAGGCAGGGGGCGCACCCTCCACCCTCGTGGGCCCCTCATGGCTCCACTGACCTACTTCTTCCTCCTATATGTACCTACGTACCCTGAAAACATCAGGGAGCACCACGAAAACCTAATTCCACAGCCGCAACCTTCTGTACCCGTGAGATCCAATCTTGGGGCCTTTTCCGATGCTCCGTCGGAGGGGGCATTGATCACGGAGGGCTTCTACATCAACACCATAGCCTCTCCGATGATGTGTGAGTAGTTTACCTCAGACCTTCGGGTCCATAGTTATTAGCTAGATGGCTTCTTCTCTCTCTTTGGATCTCAATACAAAGTTCTCCTCGATTCTCTTGGAGATCTATTCGATGTAATCTTCTTTTGCGGTGTGTTTGTCGAGATCTGATGAATTGTGGGTTTATGATATAGATTATCTATGAACAATATTTGAATCTTCTATGAATTCTTTTATGTATGATTGGTTATCTTCGCAAGTCTCTTCGAATTTTCAATTTGGTTTGGCCTATTAGATTGATCTTTCTTGCATTGGGAGAAGTGCTTAGCTTTGGGTTCAACCTTGCGGTGCTCGATCCCAGTGACAGTAGGGGAAACGACACATATTGTATTGTTGCCATCGAGGATAAAAAGATGGGGTTTATATCATATTGCATGAGTTTATCCCTCTACATCATGTCATCTTGCTTAAAGCGTTACTCATGAAATTGTTTGCTAATAAGAGTTCTCCTACTGATCCTAATGATATGCCTTTGTCTACTTTGATTGATAATAATAATGAATCTATGGATGTGAATTTTTGTTGTAGGAACAATTTTGGTAACAACGCATTTAGAGGTAATTTTAATTCTAGGCCGTTTCCTAGTAATTCCTCTAATAATTATGGTAGTTCCTACAACAATTCTTATGGAAATTAGAATAAGATGCCCTCTGATTTTGAATCTAGTATTAAAGAATTTATTAGTTTGCAAAAGAGTTTCTATGCTTTGATTGAAGAAAATGGATAGAATTTCTCTTGATGTTGATTCTTTGAAACTTAGATCTATTCCACCTAAGTATGATATCAATGAGTCTCTCAAAGCCATGAGAATTTCCATTGATGAGTGCAAGGAAAGAACCGCTAGGATGCATGCTAAGAAAGATTGCTTTGTGAAAGCGTGTTCTTCTAGTTTTCATGATAATAAAGATGAAGATCTAAAAGTTATTGATGTGTCCCCTATTAAATCTTTGTTTTGTAATATGAATCTTGATAATGATGGGACTGGAGATGAGTCAACTTTAGTTAGTAGGCGTCCCAAAAATTAGGAGATTTTAGATCTTGATGCAAAAATTGGTAAAATTGGGATTGAAGAGGTTAAAACTTTAGATAGCAACGAACCCACTATCTTGAATTTCAAGAAATTTAATTATGATAATTTCTCTTTGATAGACTGTATTTGCTGCAAACCTTGCTAAATTCTCCTCATGCTTATAGTCAAAATAAAGCTTTTACTAGACATATCGTTGATGCTTTGATAAAATCGTACGAAGAAAAACTTGAGTTGGAAGTTTCTATCCTTAGAAAACATTATGATGAGTGGGAACCTACAATTAAAATTAAAATTAAATATCATCAATGTTATGCTTTGTGCGATTTGGGTGCTAGTGTTTCCACGATCCGGAAAACTTTGTGTGATTTGCTAGGTTTCCGTGAATTTGATGATTGTTCTTTAAATTTGCACCTTACGGAATCCACTATTAATAAACCTATGGGAAAAACTAATGATGTTCTTATTGTTGCAAATAGGAATTATGTGCCCATAGATTTCATTGTTCTTGATATAGATTGCAATCCTTCATGTCCTATTATTCTTGGTAGACCTTTCCTTAGAATGATTGGTGCAATCATTGATACGAAGGAAGGGAATATTAGATTCCAATTTTCGTTAAGGAAAGGCATGGAACACTTCCCTAGAAATAAAATTAAATTACCATATGAATCTATTATGAGAGACAGTTTTGGATTGCCTACCGAAGATGGCAATACCTAGATCTATCTTCGCTTTTATGCCTAGCTAGGGGCGTTAAATGATAGCGCTTGTTGGGAGGCAACCCAATTTTTTTATTCCTTGCTTTTTGTTCCTTTTTAGTAATAAATAATTTATTTAGCCTCTGTTTTGGTTGTGTTTTTTTATGTTTAATTAGTGTTTTTGCCAAGTAGAACCGCTGGGAAGACTTGGGGAAAGTCTTTTTGATATTGCTGTAAAAACAGAAACTTTAGCACTCACGAGAATTGCTGCCATTTTTTATTGGGGAGTGATATTTAGTTAATTATTTTTGAATATGATTAATAGATAAATTACTCACGTCCAGCAACTTATTTTAGAATTTTTGGGGTTCCAGAAGTTTGCGTTAGTTACAGATTACTACAGACTGTTCTGTTTTTGATAGATTCTGTTTTTCGTGTGTTGTTTGCTTATTTTGATGAATCTATGGATAGTAATGGAGTTTATAAACCATAGAGAAGTTGGAATACAGTGGGTTTAACACCAATATAAATTAATAATGAGTTCATTACAGTACCTTGAAGTGGTGTTTTGTTTTCTTTCGCTAAGGGAGCTCACGAGATTCTCTGTTTAGTTTTGTGTTGTGAAGTTTTCAAGTTTTGGGTAAAGATTTGATGGATTATGGAACAAGGAGTGGAAAGAGCCTAAGCTTGGGGATGCCCAAGGCACCCCAAGGTAAAATCCAAGGACACCAAAAAGCCTAAGCTTGGGGATGCCCCGGAAGGCATCCCCACTTTTGTCTTCGTCTATCAGTAACTTTACTTTGAGCTATATTATTATTTACCACATGATATGTGTTTTGCTTGGAGCGTATTGTATGAATTGAGTCTTTGATTTAGTTTACCACAATCATACTTGCTGTACACACCTTTTGAGAGAGACAAACATGAATCGGAATTTATTAGAATACTCTATGTGCTTCACTTATATCTTTTGAGCTATATAGTTTTTGCTCTAGTGCTTCACTTATCTCTTTTAGAGCACGGTGGTGGTTTAATTTTATAGAAATTGATCTCTCATGCTTAACTTATATTATTTTGAGAGTCCTTTAGAACAGCATGGTAATTTTCTTTTAGGAATAATAAAAAACTTTCATATAAGTGCATTGAATACTAAGAGAAGTTTGATACTTGATGATTGTTTTGAGATATGGAGATAGTGATATTAAAGTTGTGCTAGTTGAGTAGTTGTGAATTTGAGAAATACTTGTGTTGAAGTTTGCAAGTCTCGTAGCATGCACATATGGTAAGCATTGTATAACAAATTTGAAACATGAGGTGTTATTTGATTGTCTTCATTATGAGTGGCGGTTGGGGACGAGCGATGGTCTTTTCCTACCAATCTATCCCCCTGGGAGCATGCGCGTAATACTTGGTTCTTGATGACTTGTATATTTTTGCAATAAGTATGTGAGTTCTTTATGACTAATGTTGAGTCCATGGATTATACGCACTATCACCCTTCCATCATTGCTAACCTCTTCGGTACCGCGCATTGCCCTTTCTCACCTTGAGAGTTGGTGCAAACTTTGCCGGTGCATCCAAGCCCCGTGATACGATACGGTCTATCACACATAAACCTCCTTATATCTTCCTCAAAACAGCCACCATACCTACCTATTATGGCATTTCCATAGCCATTCCAAGATATATTGCCATGCAACTTCCCACCGTTTCGATTATTATGACACGCATCATCATTGTCATATTACCTTGCATGATCATGTAGTTGACATCGTATTTGTGGCAAATCCACCGTTCATAATTCTTTCATACATGTCACTCATGAGTCATTGCACATCCCGTTACACCACTGGAGGCATTCATATAAAGTCATATCTTGTTCTAGTATCGAGTTGCAATCATTGAGTTGTAAATAAATAGAAGTGTGATGATCATCATTAATAGAGCATTGTCCCGACAAAAAAAAAGAAAAGAAGAGAAAGGCCAAATAAAAAAAGAAGGCCCCAAAAAATATAAATAAAAAAGGGGAAATGCTATAATCCTTTTTTCCACACTTGTGCTTCAAAGTAGCACCATGATCTTTATGATAGAGAGTCTCTTGTTTTGTCATTTTCATATACTAGTGGGAATTTTTCATTATAGAACTTGGCTTATATATTCCAACAATGGGCCTGCTCAAGTGCCCTAGGTCTTCGTGAGCAAGCAAGTTGGATGCACACCCACTTAGTTTCTTTTGTTGAGCTTTCATACATTTATAGCTCTAGTGCATTCATTGCATGGCAATCCCTACTCCTTGCATTGACATCAATTGGTGGGCATCTCCCTAGCCCATTGATTAGACGCGTCAATGTGAGACTTTCTCCTTTTTGTCTTCTCCACATAACCCCTTCATTATATTCTATTACACCCATAGTGCTATATCCATGGCTCACGCTCATGTATTGTGTGAAGGTTGAAAAAAGTTTGAGATTACTAAAGTATGAAACAATTGCTTGGCTTGTCATCAGGGTTGTGCATGATGGGAGCATTCTTGTGTGACAAAAATAGAGCATGACCAAACTATATGATTTTTTAGGGATGAACTTTCTTTGGCCATGTTATTTTGAGAAGACATGATTGCTTAGTTAGTATGCTTGAAGTGTTAGTATTTTTATGTCAATATTAAACTTTTATCTTGAATCTTTCGGATCTGAACATTCATGCCAAAATAAGGAAAATTACATTGAGAAATATGTTAGGAAGCATTCCACATCAAAAATTTTGTTTTTATCATTTACCTACTCGAGGACGAGCAGGAATTAAGCTTGGGGATGCTTGATACGTCTCCAACGTATCTATAATTTTTGATTGTTCCATGCTATTATATATATTCTATTTTGGATGTTTAATGGGCTTATTTATACACTTCTATATTATTTTTGGGACTAACCTATTAACCATAGGCCCAGCCCAAATTGCTGTTTTTTTGCCTATTTTAGTGTTTCGCAGAAAAAGAATATCAAACGGAGTCCAAATGGAATGAAACCTTCGGGAGCATGATTTTTGGAACAAACATGATCCAGAGGACTTGGAGTGGATGTCAAGCAATCAACGAGGAGGCCACGAGGCAGGGGGGCGCGCCTATCCCCTGGGCGCGCCCTCCACCCTCATGGGCCCCTCGTGGCTCCACCGACCTACTTCTTCCTCCTATATATACCTGCGTACCCTAGAAACATCAAGGAGCACCACGAAAACCTAATTCCTCCGCCGCGACCTTCTGTACCCGTGAGATCCCATCTTGGGGCCTTTTCCGGCGCTCCGTCGAAGGGGGCATTGGTCACGGAGGGCTTCTACATCAACACCATAGCCTCTCCGATGATGTGTGAGTAGTTTACCTCAAACCTTTGGGTCCATAGTTATTAGCTAGATGGCTTCTTCTCTCTCTTTGGATCTCAATACAAAGTTCTCCTCGATTCTCTTGGAGATCTATTCGATGTAATCTTCTTTTGCTGTGTGTTTGTCGAGATCCTATGAATTGTGGGTTTATGATCAAGATTATCTACGAACAATATTTGAATCTTTCTGAATTCTTTTATGTATGATTGGTTATCTTTGCAAGTCTCTTCCAATTTTCAATTTGTTTTGGCCTACTAGATTGATCTTTCTTGCAATGGGAGAAGTGCTTAGCTTTGAGTTAAATCATGCGGTGCTCGATGCCAATGACAGTAGGGGAAACGACACGTATTGTATTGTTGCCATCAAGGATAAAAAGATGGGGTTTATATCATATTGCATGAGTTTATCCCTCTACATCATGTCATCTTGCGTAAAGCGTTACTCCATTCTTATGAACTTAATACTCTAGATGCATGCTGAATAGCGGTCGATGTGTGGAGTAATAGTAGTAGATGCAGGCAGGAGTCGGTCTACTTGTCACGGACGTGATGCCTATATACATGATCATACCTAGATATTCTCATAACTATGCTCAATTCTATCAATTGCTCAAAAGTAATTTGTTCACCCACCGTAATACTTATGCTATCTTGAGAGAAGCCACTAGTGAAACCTATGCCCCCCGGGTCTATCTTCCATAATATTAATCTTCCGTCAACTAGCTATTTCTGGCACCGTTTATTTTGCAATCTTTATTTTCAATCTATATCATTAAAAATACCAAAAATATTTATCTTATTATTATTATCTCTATCAGATCTCACTCTTGCAAATGACCATGAAGGGATTGACAACCCCTTTATCGCATTGGTTGCGAGATTCTTATTTGTTTGTGTAGGTACGAGGTGACTCGCGCGTGGTCTCCTATTGGATTCATACCTTGGTTCTCAAAAACTGAGGGAAATACTTACGCTGCTTTGCTGCATCACCCTTTCCTCTTCAAGGGAAAACCAACGCATTCTCAAGAGGTAGCAGCCAGCCCAGCTAGCCCGCGCACACGACGCCTCTCCCCTTTTTCTCACCCACACGCCCACTCACCCCCTCTGCTTCGCACCCACGTGGCCAAGCCGACCCCAGCCGTCAGCGTCTCCCTGTTCCCCCGCACCCACCTTTTTGTCTAGCTCGCTCCACGCCATGGGGACCACGTGCACGAGGCCGTCGCCGCTCCGTTCCGTCGCCCTGGCCCCCTTTTAAGCCTCCTCCTTGTGACACCCCTGGTTCCCCTCTCCCATCCGCTGCCGCCGCCAGGTGAGTTTGACCACTAGATCCGCTGCCCTGGCCGAGTCCCGAGCAAATCTGGGAGCACGAGCTCATCGCTGGTGTGCTCACCGTCATCGCCAGCCCCGCTGACCCTGTCCTTCGTCCTCCTCGACATCGACTCCGTCCTCGACGTCGACTACATGTAACAGGAGCCCTCTGCAGTGCCCTCCACTTCCCCATCTTCGACTCCGATCACCGAACACATTCGATCGCCGTCGTCGGCGCCTCTGTCCACCTCCCATCCAACCGAGCCCAACGCTGAGCTCGTGGTGAGCTCCTGATCCTCCCCATCTCTCTATTTCCCTAATTTGCATGATCTAAGCAGGGCCACCATCTCCGTCCGAACGCGCTGCCATCAGGTCGTCTCCGGCGAGGACCCTGACCTCGCCCGCCGCAGTTGGCATGCCCAGTAGGTTCCCCATGTTGCATGCGTCTGATCCGAGCGCTCTGCCGCCCGCTTAGGCCTTTGCTTCGCCGTGTTCACACTCGCCGTCGCCGCCTCTGTGCAACATCGCTGGCGTCGCCTTAGTCATCGTTAGGTGCGGGAAAAGGCACAAGCGCGTGCGGGATCGCCTTTTATCGCTTTCGCGCGTCTCCGCCGTGCCGAAGGGTCCCCGGAACAACTCCGGTGAGGTCCTCCGTCGTGCCCGTCACCGGCCGGCAGCGGCCCTGTTTTGCTCTGTTTCAGCCGCGCGCATGGGTCCACCAGTCAGCCTCATGCACCGCCAGACCCACCTGCCAGCCACACACCCGCACATGCACCCTCTCACATGACACATGGGACCCACGGGCCCACCTGTCACTCGCACAACTCTGTTTTAAACCCAATCGGGCAGTTTGTCCATTTTGGGCCTTTCCACTTCTGGCCTTTCCTTATTTGGAAGTCCAGATTGGGACCTATTCCATTTTAGGGTTTTTCCATTTTAGGCAGGTTTGCATTTTACATATTTGTGGTGATTTTTCTATTGCAAACAGACATATTATATATATTTTTGGGGTAGAAAAATCCCACCAATCCAGTGGTGCCATTAGTTTTTGCATTTGAGCTAGTTCATGAACATGTCATTTTACAGCATGATGTTGTTTTGTCTTTTAGGTGTAATTTTATTCAAATATGTCATGGATTAGTTTTGCACATGAACATGCTCTTTAACATGCCTACTTCATGCTAGATTTTATTTCATGCCATTTAGTGCAGTGTGACGAGTGCCACAAGCTTGCAAAGTTGCCATCATGAATCTGCTTATGCCATGACATGAATTCTTCTAAGTCTGTAAACAGTCATATCATTTGCCATGTTTGCCTTGATGCTACCATCATTTCTGTGGGTTTTTGGACCAAGCTCAGTAATGGAGTTTTGTTAAATGCATTTAGTACTATCATGCCATGAACTTGTGTAATGCAATATGTTCCTATAGCATATAGTTTGCTATGCATAAACTTTGCTAACTGATGTTGTTTCTGTCTGATAAGCTATTAACTTTTGCATTTTGCCATGCTGTTTTAGACTTGTTCTAGGGGTTTCTAGCAGTAGCTCAATGTTCATGATTTGTAGAGCTTCACCTGTACTTCACTACCATGTATTGTGTTTTCATGTTTGTGTTTTTAGTGTATTCATACCATGCATCTAAGTGGCCATGTTGCTGTTTTAAGCAGTTTGCGTCATATCTTGTTTTGCTTGTCATTTACAAACCGTGCATCCGTCTCCGGTGATCCTTATATCGTTTTCGACTGAAATCACTCACTCTTTCCAGTGGCATGCTCAGTTTGCCAAGTTGATGCCATGATCATCTTTCCCCTTCCGGAGTACCCACTTGCATTGCACATCATACTTTGCATTCCATACCATGTCTTGCATCATGTTGCTTGTTGCATTGCATCGTGATTGATTGTTGTTCCGTTGCTTGTGTTCTTGCTTTGGGTAGAGCCGGGGGATGAGTTCATGAATGAGGAACCTATTGAGTACGTTTACTAGGAGCAAGCTTTCGACAACTCAGAACTTTGCAGGCAAGATGATCATTACCCTCGATATCACTTCTATCTTTGCTTGCTAGTTGTTTGTTCTATCGCTATGTTGGGCTACCTACCACTTGTTTATCATGCCTCCCATATTGCCATGTCAAGCCTCTAACCCACCTTCCTAGCAAACTGTTGTTTGGCTATGTTACCGCTTTTGCTCAGCCCCTCTTATATCGTTGCTAGTTGCAGGTGCAGAGCAGGTTGTTCCATGTTGGGACATGGATATGTTGGGATATCACAATATCTTTTATTTAATTAATGCATCTATATACTTGGTAAAGGGTGGAAGTCTTGGCCTTTTGCTCAGTGTTTTGTTCCACTCTTACCGCCTTAGTTTCCGTCATATCGATGTTATCTTCCTTGATTTTGTGTCCCTAACACGGTGAGGGTTTATGGGCCCCTCTTGACAGTTCGCTTTGAATAAAACTCTCCCAAGAAGGCCCAACATCGGTTTTTACCATTTGCCAAATAACAACTAAAATTTGCATAGGGAGTAATTAACCAGAGGATTCTTAATCAACAACCCAGACAAGTGCTCCTCATGAGTGTTGGTCGAAACTAGAGCCCCTTGTAGCGCCACCACAGGGAAACTCGAAGACTGGTTTTAGTTGTACGGACTGCTCATCCGAACATGGCCTGAGAGCATCTCCAACAGGCGCGCTAAACAGGCGCCACGCCACAAATATACCAGTTTAGCGCGCAAGCAACCCAGCGGGTGGCTCCAGCGGGAGCGCAATAACCGCGCGCGCGGTATAAGGAGTTGGGCGCGCGGCAGGAATCACTATCTCGCGCGGTGTATTTGCGGCGCCCGCTTCCGTGCGCGGCACACTCGAGCGCTAGCACTGCACGCTATCTTCTCCGCCTCCAACGCCCCGCACGCGCCGGTGCCGGCGACCCGCACCCCATGGACGCACGCGCCGGCACCCCGCTCACCCTGTCCTATAGCCGCGACCCCCCCCCCCGCCGCCGCCGCAAACCCTAGCCCGGGTGGCATTGGCCTTGCCTCCGTCGGAGCTCCTCCGACCATCGGCCTCACGCGCGACCTCTTCATGCCGCCGCGGATGACCTCGGCGGCGGGTGGCGTCGCGGCGGCGCCGGCCCGAGCCGCCACCCCCTCCTCCTCAAAGCTCCCCAATGCGGCGCGGCCAAAGAAGGGCAAGACATCAGCGAAGAAAAACAAGGCGGCGAACGGCTCCGGCACCTCCAAGGCGAGGAGGAAGAAGCTTGTGGGGCGTGCGACGGGCGCGGCGGCTACCGAAGCGCCGGCGAGCTCACTCGTTGAGCCGGCGGCCGACGCGCACAACATGTTCGACGAAATGCCCCCAAGGTAAAAAAATTCTAACTTTCCATTTTTTTGTTATTTTTTGAATGCATTCACATATAGATAGCTTATTTGCATTGTTCAAAAAACTTTGTAGTCTCAATGATGATGCATACATGTCAACGATGGGTGTTTGCTCCAACAATTCGCATTGGTCTCAAACCAATGACATGCATTTCGAAAACCATGAGTTCGAGGTGGACGAGGAGGGTGAGGGCATTGTCGACGCACCGAAAGGAAGAGCGGGCAATTACACCAACGCCGATGACATCTTACTATGCAATACTTGGTTGCAAGTGTCGAGGGATCCATCCGTTGGAGGTGATCAAAGTAGAGATGCTTATTGGCTTCAGATGAAGGAACACTTTGATGTTCGCAACATGAGTGGAATTGACCACTCCGACCGATCACTTCGGTCCCGGTGGTCGACAATCAACTCGGATTGTCAAAGTTGGGCGGCCTATCAAAAGGCGGTTGACAAGTTGAACCCAAGTGGCATAAATGACGACGATAGAGTAAGTGGCATTTCATACATGTTCATCATACTTGTTGTTGGTGCTAACTTGCTTTGTTTTCATGTAGTACAACATTGCGCAAAACTTGTTCAAAGAAGAGGAGATGAAAACCAAGAAGGGGAAGATCAAGAAAGGAAGGATATTTACTTTGCCTCATTGCTATGAAGTGTTGAAGGATGATGAGAAATGGAATAAGCGTGAAGATTTGGATGATTTGCATTTGAGCAACAAACGGAAGCGAATAATTAAGTTGGATGATGCATCAAGTGATGACGGCAAGAGAAGCCCCACACCCAACTCAGTTTCATACTCAAAGCCAAAGCGACCAGATGGGTGCAAGAAAGATAAAACCGAAAAGAAGAAGAGGAAAGGAGATGATGAGCTCAAAAATGCTATGGAAGCTATTGTGAAGGCAAGAAAAGAAGCCAATGAGGTGAGGAAAATGGCAAGGAACCAAGATGCCGCGACCGAGGAGAGGAGGTTGGCGGCTGAGGAGAGGAGGGTGGCGGCCGAGGAGAGGAAGGTGGCTTTGGAGGAGAGGAAGGTGAGCAATGAGGAGCGAACAAGATTGTTGGAATGGGAAAATCACTTGTTCTTCTTGGACACATCTATCCTCAATGAGTTGCAAAAGGAGTATGTCAATCTTGCCCGTGAAGAAGTCTTGATCCAAAAAAGAGCCATGATTCGCGCAATGGGTGGCGGTGGCATCGGTGCCATGGGTGGCATGGGTGGCTTCGGAGGTACCGTGGGCGGAGGCATGGCTGGCTTTGGAGCACCCCCGACGCTATGGACACCATGGGAGGCATGAGTTTTGCTTCTCTCATGGGAGGCATGGGTGCACCTCCGGCCGTGATGGGCGGAATGCCTTTCGATGTGCCTCCTTGCACACATTCCCATGAAGATGCCATTGAAGATCTTGCCAACACCGTTGGAGCTTCACGTGATGCGGTGCGCAATGAGGAGAGGGAGGAAGATTCATCTTCGGAGGCAGAAGAATCGTCTTCCGAAGATCAAGACGAGGACGAGGAATGATGTGTCTTTCATTTGTGTATCGAACTTGATTTGCCTTTTGAACTTGGTTGGATGAACTTGTGGGCATGAACTTTTCTTCATCAACTTGTTTGTGTGAAATTTTATATGTCATGTTCATTGCATTTTGAATGTTTCATCAACTTCATTTTGTGTTCAAAATGCCACATGCAATGCACCGGCGAGTCGCGCACGCTGCATTTTTGCGTGCTGCATTTTAGCGCGGCTGCTGGAGCCAGCGCTGCGCGCCGCGCCAAACCAGGCGATGGGCGCGTGACAAATCAGTTTTTTGCGCGCGGCGCGTTCGGCGCCTGTTGGAGATGCTTTGAGACAAGATACGTGCGGCTACTCTCAGGGTGTCGGCACATCGGGAGGTCTTGCTGGATTTGTTTTACCATTGTTGAAATGTCTTGTGCACCGGGATTCCGAGTCTGATCAGAGGGTCCCGCGATGGAGGATTATCTCCGCGGATCGTGAGCTTGTCATGGGCTAACTTGGGACACCCCTGTAGGGTATAAACTTTCGAGAGCTGTGCCCGCGGTTATGTGGCAGATGGGAATTTGTTAATATCCGGTTGTAGAGAACTTGACACTTGACTTAATTAAAAGACACCAACCGTGTATGTAACCGTGATGGTCTCTTTCCGATGAGGTTCGGGAAGTGAACATGGTGGGGTTATGTCTGAACGTAAGTAGTTCGGGATCACTTCTTTATCACTTCTAGTTTACGACCCTTGTGTAGTTTCTCATCTTACTCTTGTACTTGTATGTTAGCCACCATATTTGCTTAGCGCTTGCTGTAACTCCACCTCATAACCACATCCTACCCATAAGCTTAAATAGTCGATCTCGCGGGTTTTGAGATTGCTGAGTCCTCGTGAGTCACAGATACTATCAAAACAGTTGCAGGTGCCGATGATATCGGTGCAGGTGATGCTACCGAACTCAAGTGGGAATTCGACAAGGACCTTGGTCGTTACTATGTTTCGTTTCCTGATGATCAGTAGTGGCGCCCAGTTGGGACGATCAGGATCTAGCATTTGGGGTTGTCTTCTTTTCATTTGGTTTGTCTGTAGTCGGACTATATGTGTGTACTCTGAATGATGTATTTATCGCTTTCTTGTTCATTACATGGGATTGTGTGAAGATGACCCTTCTTGCGACAAAACCAATTTGCGGCTATGCCTCTAAGTCGTGCATCGACACGTGGGAGATATAGCCGCATCTTGGGCGTTACATTTAGCATGACAAATTTTATGAGAAAGAATTGTTGTTATGATGCTAGGAATAGTGATTGAAATTAGCATTGATCAAACTTATCCACTTTGCTAGCATTCACACTTCATAAATTATTTCTTTTATCATTTACCTACTCGAGGACGAGTAGGAATTAAGCTTGGGGATGCTGATACGTCTCCAACGTATCTATAATTTATGAAGTATTCATGCTGATATATTATCATTCTTGGATGTTTTACAATCATTTTATAGCAACTTTATATCATTTTATGTGACTAACCTATTGACCCAGTGCCCATTGCCAGTTGCAGTTTTTGCTTCTTTCTTACATCACAGGAAATCAATATCAAACGGAGTCCAAACACCGTGAAATGTTTTGTGGATTTTCTATGGACCAGAAGGCCACCAATGGGCCAGAGCAGCACCTGGGGGTGTCCTGAGGGGGGCACAACCCACCAGGGCGCGCCTGGTGGCTCAGGCGCGCCCAGGTGGGTTGTGCCCACCTCGGTGGCCTCACACACCCCCTCTTTACACTATAAATTCCAAAAAAATCTAAAAACCCTCAGGGTTAACCTAGATCAGAAGTTTCGCTGCCGCAGGCCTTTGTAGCCACTGAAAACCAATCTAGACCCTGTTCCAGCACCATGCTGGAGGGGGGAATCATCCCGACGGCCACCACGATGAGGAGGGAGTAGTCCACCCTCGGGGCTGAGGGTTTGTACCAGCAGCTATGTGTTTAATCTCTCTCTCTCTCTCTCTATCGTGCTCTTGAGATGTCACGATCTTCATGTATCGCAGGCTTTGTTAATATAGTAGGATCATATGGTGTTTTCCCCTATCTATCTTGTTGTGATGAATTGAGTTTTTCCCTTTGAGATTTCGTTGTTATTGGATTGAATACTTTTATGGATTTGAGAACACTCGATGTATGTCTTGCATATGAATACTCATGGTGACAATGGGGTATCATATTGATTCACTAGATATATGTTTTGGCACTCAACTAGCGGATTCACGAGGTGGCACTGGTGTAATCTACGCATAGGGGTTGATGCACGTTCTTGTCTTTGTTTCTCCGGTAGAAATCTTGGGGCACTCTTTGAAGTTCTTTGTCTTGGATTGAGTATTATGAATCTGAAATTATTTGGTGTTATTTTAGTATGAACTCTTGGATAGATCAACCGGAAAGAATAGCTTCGAGGTGGTTTCGTACCCTACAAATGATTTCTTCGTATGTTCTCTGCTAGATAGGAACTTCAGAGTGATTCTTCGTTGCATGTTGAGGGACGGTTATATGATCCAATTATATTAGCACTGTTGAGAGACTGCAGTAGAGAAAGTACGGACCCTAGGCCTCATTTTTAAGCATTGCAACACTGTTTGTGTGCATGTTTACTATTTTCTATCTTGCTGTTTTTATTTATTCAGATTATAAAAATATATTTCTACCATCCATATTACACTTTTATCACCATCTCTTCGCCGAACTACTGCACCTATACAATTTTCCATTGTATTAGGTGTGTTGGGGACACAAGAGATTTCTTGTATTTGGTTGTAGGGTTGTTTGACAGAGACCATCTTCAACCTACACCTCCCATGGATTGATAAACCTTAGGTCATCCACTTGTGGGAAAATTGCTACTGTCCTACAAAACACTGCGCTTGGAGGCCCCACACGTGTCTACAAGAATAAAGTTGCGTAGTAGACAACAATTGTTGCAATGAAGAAGCTGATGACAGCCTTCTCACGTAGTTTTTTCTTTGTTTTGAGCCGCTCTTGTAAGCCGTCTGCCTTTGATTCAGCATAAGTAAGCATATACTGTGATAACTATCAATATCAATACAAATATTATGGAGTCCCAAGCTAGCAAACTTGCACGACCCGGCACTGGAGGGCTACAAAAGGCAAAAATTCCTCTATATTTAAAGTCCCAAGTAGTTGCTAGCAACCTACATGGCACTTGGGGGCTAATGTATGCCATTTTTCATAACAGAATATAACGATAAGACCCGACTCGTCTCACAGAAATGAGCCGGCCCTTGTGGGCTATACGGTGTGCAAAGTTTTTATTTGTTTTCATCACTGGAAGACCTGGCCCTCTCAAAGAGTTAAGTCGGCCCTTAGGCGCTACATGTCACTTTTCAATCTACACGAAGAAATGTTTTCAAAGAACTGGCTTGTTATTTTCATAAGGACCTGGCCCTTGGGGGCTACTGTAGGCTTGTCAACATTATATACAAGTCTCACACATACTCCGTGAGGGAGTCATGGACAAAGGGGTCCTCGGGCGACGACCCATTGTACATGGGCCGGACTGGTGGAGCCATATAGTGACAGAAGATCTATGAAGTCGTGGTGTGCTCTCCAAGTCAAGAAGGCGTGGGATCTCTTTAAACCCTTATTGTAATATATCTTCGATAACCCTAACCCTACCGGTGTCTATATGAATCGAGGGTTTTTAGTCTATAGAGCTAGAGCTACATTCATCACCTCATGGCCTTAGGGTTTAGCTTGTGCTGATCTCAAGGTAGATCTACTCTGTAAACTACATCATACATCCAATATAATCAAGCAGGACGCAGGGTATTACTTCTTCAAGAGGGCCCGAACCTAGCTAAACACTGTGTTCATTGTCCCTTGTTCCCCATCGATCCTAGATCCACAGCTCGGGATCCCCTACTCCGAGGTCTGCCGGTCTTGACACCGACATTGGTGCTTTCATTGAGAGTTCCGTTGTGGGGTCGCCAAAAGGATTGCTGGCTTGCCTGATCATTGGAGAGGGCATCGGGTCCCGGGACTTCTTCATCCCTGGGCAACTCTTCGCGTTTGGTAGCATCGTGTTGCATGCCGACCCGACTGGCCGCCTGGGTCAGATCCACACCAATCACTGTCGGGCACCGAATTCGATTCGGTGGTCTGGAATATGTTGCGGACATGCGGGGAGATCTAGATTTTACCAGATTCCCTCCCCCCTCCCACACCTTCGTGATGCCCGATCCGGAGTCCCCTTCTGATTAGATCAGCGGATCGGCCTCAACAGCTTCGAGATAGGAGAGCTCCACTCCGCGCGAGAGCCAAGCTTTGCCTCCGTCGGGGCACATCATGACCATGGTGGACTTATCCCCGACCTTCAAGGCAAAATCAGGAGGCAAAGGCCAGGAGTCAATCTCGGCCAAACCTCCCCGTCATGGCGCTCACCTCGCCTTGAGCCCTTATGATGAAGCGGTAGCCAATGTCCAGGGGTCACCCCAGGCCCAAAGTGGCTCAATCCCGAACCCTGACGGGGAAGCCACGAACAAGGACCAAAGCCTGTCCTCGACCTCCAGTGACGTTCCGGACTCCTTCAAGGATCCGACTCCACACCCCGAGCTCGCCATAGCTAGTGGAAACCAAGGACCGGCCAGGGCATTGACTGCCCCCACCCCGTGACGACGGAATTCGGCCTGGAGCCATTGAGTTTGGCGACCCTCGCAATGGTAAATGAGGCACTCGACCGAATCTAGAAAATGACCATCCCGGAGGACTTGCCCTCCGTCTTCAACCATCAACCCTTCGAGGCGTACCATAGGGAATTTTATGTCCCACCCACCACCCATTTGGTAGTCACTATCAATGATTTAACCGATATGCTAGACTATAATTCATAGAATGTCGAAGACATAGACGAGGAGGACGGAGC